>NW_026596440.1:526078-615927 GCF_907164565.1 Psammomys obesus | reverse complement strand
AGATAGATAGATAGATAGATAGATAGATAGATAGATAGATAGATAGATAGATAGATAGATAGATGACCAGCATTTGTTGCAAAGTGCTTACTGGGAGACTCCACTGGAAAAGACCAACACACCTGTTCTAGAATGAGGCAGAAGTCCACCAGCTTCTTTGTCTTCTTGCTTTAAGTATTGTTTGATTTTAAAAAAAAAGCAAAAGAAAGCTGTATAAGAGTCACAGTTACTTAACTTGATGGCTCCTTGAAAAGCAGAACTCATACACATAAAGCTGTGTGACAAGACAACCCATTTGAGTGATGCATAAGAAGCAGACATCTGCAGCCCAGGTTCCCAGGGTCCATCTCATCGACCCAGAGTGAAATTATTATGGCACTTGCCAAAATCCCAGGCTGTGTGACCTCATCACACTGGCAGCTTCATTATTTCTATTACTTCAACTACAACTTGTTCAGTAAGAAAAAAAAATAGACTCAGAATGGCACTCAACTGCGTGCAGAGCTACTGCATGAAGCAAAACTGTCATGTCAGATTGTTTAGTTTTAGTAAAAATGTATCATTTTATTGATCCTTTCAAAGGACTAGAATTACTTTTTTAGTTTTGTTCCACTTTCCTGATTTTAGTTTTATTAATTTCTGATCTAATTAATATTATTTTTTGCTTAATTTGATCCCCCTCTCTCTAGAAGATGGACATTTTTATTGCATCTTTTCTTAAATGTGAATTTAATGCTATGAACTTTCCACTAAATACCATATTATCTACACCCCACAAATCTTGATAAACTTGTCAAAATAATTTTTAAATTTCTCTTGACACTTCATTGAGCGATATATATAATATATAAATAAATGATTTAATTTTCACATATTTTGCATATGTCTAATTGCATTTCGATGTTGGGTTTGAGTTCAACTCTATGATGAGCATGAAACATGGGTTCTAATAACATGTGTCATATGGTTTTGTTCCTATTTGTTTATTATGGTTTGTTTCATGGCCCAGAGCACCATCTGTTATAGTAAAGGTACCTTTGAGGAGAACGTATGTTCTCTATTGTAAGGTGGGGCTTCTGTAAATGCCCACAGTGTCAAACTGATTGGCTAGAGGTGCATAGGTCCATCATACTCCTACTTGTGTTTTGCTGTTTCCTCTATCAGTTATAGCAAGTGGGTTGTTAAGTCCTACGTCTGTAACAGATCTGTCCGTTTCTTTCTGTTCTGTTTCTTTCTTTTCTCATGTATTTCTTCTGTGTGTTACTAGATACATAGGAACTTAAGATTTTTATGCATTGTTTTAGAATTTACCTTTCATCCGTATGCAATGCTGTCCTTTATCTTTAAAAATATCTCTCATCCTAGTGTCTCCATTATCTAAACTTAATGTGACTGTACAAACTGTGATTTGTGCTAGCAGGTGTACTCTCCAGGAAATTAGAATCGGACACACACCCACCCACGCCTACCCATGCACATTAAGAGATACATTTCAATGGATTGCGTACGTGACTGTGGGGGTGATACTTTAGTTTGGTAGGGTGGCCTGGTAGGGTGGGAACTTGAGAAAAAAAAAGCAGTCTTAAGCAAAATCCATTGCTTTGTTCCTGAAACAAAACAAAATCTTTGTGTCACCATAAAACCTTCAACTGATTTGATGAGGCCTATTATAATTACTGTAGTTGTCTGCTTTTGAGGTTTTTAAAGATGTTTGTGGATGTTTATCACATCAGTAGCATACCTTCCCTACAACACCTAACTAAGTGGGTATTGGATTCAGTAAGCAGATATTAAACCCTAGCCAAGTTGGCACATAAAGCTAGCTGACAGACTCCAGCCTTTATCTACCTGGCACCAACACACATCTTTAAACACTACATTTAATCCACAAATAAGTGGCAGCCATATTTTCTTGTAACATGATGCAATCATCCTCTGTGCTATGAAGACAGAGCAACACTTACCTAAGGGAGAATATGAAGTCCTGAGTAGAATTAGGTAGTCTTCACTCCTCTCCTTCATATCCTGTTGCTTGAATCCTGTGATATGAGTCAACTGTTATTAGTAAACAGTTACATAATAAGATGGCTGGAGAGAAGAATTGCTGTACCTATGTATGATTGTGTGTGTATAGATGCTTTTATTTTCTCCTTGTTTCCATGACCAGGGATCCAGGTGGGATTTAGTGAGGCCCTTGCTCTCTGGGTCTCTCTGAAGAGTGCATGGTGTGAGATGGCCACAGAGAGGGCCAAGTGGCAATGAGACAACTGAAGCTCTGGCCAACAGCTCATGAGAATGTGGGACCCTTGGATGGACTGACCATGAGGAACTGAATCTTGCAAACAATGTCGAGGAGTTTAGTTGTGGTGCCCCCAGTAGAACAGGAGGTTGTCCAATACCCCAACCTACAATCGTCACAGCACATGAAGTAGAATGACATCACAGTGGAAGCCATACTGTAACCTAGTTTGGGAGTGACACCTAACCATCCCCATCCCCATGTTCTGGTCATAGGAAAGAGAACACTGGGCCCAACATTCATTGGAAAAGATAACACCGTGTCCTAGTCATCAGCACTCCTGGAATGCGGGGTGCCATCTATAAATGAAGCAACCACCGGCCCACACCTCAAAGCTACATGCCCTCACATATCCCGATGCAGGGTACTTCCTGGAATCAGTGGATTCACTTGCTAAGGGCATTCCCTGTTGCTAGGCTGTTCTGTTTCTTCTTTCTGCACATGAAAGAGAAATGATACATTAGAGCCTTTTCACCCTGGCAAGTGCTTGGGAAAGTTTTACCTCCCTCTTGAAGACATTGCTGTTTCAGTGCCTACATGCCTGGCAGGCAGAGAATCCTGCATCTGTTCTGTGCTGGTGCAGAAGCTTCTAGTGGACAGACATGGGTCAGAATGCATCCAACCTCAGCTCCATCAGCCAGAGAGGCAGAGTTTAGAGAAAGAAAGCGTAGCTGGTACATTTGTAATTGCCTCTGAATGTTTGCGCTTGCCCTTTAAAGGGGTAGCAGCTTCTCCCTGAAGGTCATTTTGAGGATGGAATGACAATCCTTCAGCACACAACTAGACGGGCCCTCTCCAGCTGATAAGCAATCTTTTTGCACATTCGCTCCACTCTGCAATTACATTTTGCCAGTAATCCCCACCTTCTGAGTGGCTCAGTCTGAGTGATGGAAGGCTTAAGGACCGGGATGTTATCAGAGGCGTCAGCTGTTCTAAGAGAGGCACTGTGCTTGGGCTTCTACAGAGCTCATCACGGACATTTCAGGGAATTTCTCTTTCTGAATTATCATTTTCCAGAACCATGGGAAGAAATGCACCTTTTCTGTCTTGTGGAGTGATCTGCTAAGAACTTCCTCCCTCCTGTAAATGCCATCTCGAACCTAGAAAAAAAACTCTGATGAGGTCGTGTTTTTCCTGTATTGATCCTGAGGTCCTTTCTGTATAACACAAATCAGAAACATAGTTTATACATATGTCCCTAATGCCATGGCCAGGGAAGGCTTTAAATGAAGGGAATTGCCTCAATAGACATGTCAAAAATAATGGTGGTCATGGTTGACCTTTCTGTGGCATTTGCAATGAAGAGCAGGCAGTACCCACTGTGTCTAAAGAATTTCATTTTCTTTTTTTAGTTTTCAAATTGCTTTGTGTTTATTTTCTTTTAATTTTAATTTTTGTATATTAATTACAGAGTTTCATTTTTTTTGCTCCTGTAATAACATCTCTACCTCTGTCTACTAGGTTGAAAGCAGCCTTGAGGGAATAAAAACTCTTGTCCAAATGGATAGCATGTCAGTGACGTACCAGACATTCATTCTCAGGCATGTTGACTCAGAGCTCCATAGGTTTTTGAGGGTGCTATGTCTGCATACTTTCAGATGGTAACTACCCCAAGTTACATTACTAATGAAGAACTAGCATGGGAATACATCACCCAAGAGAAAGACTTAGGTTGTCATACCCAAAATTGTATAAATAAAAGACCCAGAACAGAGACCACTTGCTTCCTCATTTCATGAGTTCTTACACACTGCCGTGCCTGGCCTTTGCTGTGACTTAAGTGAGGGAGTTTTCTGTGTCCTGGAGATCTAATCGCTGAATGGAGAGGATAGACAGCTGTTCCTGTTCCGCAGGCACTTTCTGTGCCCCTGCTGCTGAGCCTGGGGTAGGGTGAAGCTGGTAGCAGGAGTGAGGTGCCCCTAGTGCAGTCTAACAGGTCTTTGAAAGTTTACTAATGAAGACGACAGTCTGAATCTTGCACACCCATTTCTCATGGGTGTGGTCACGTGCTGTAAGTAGGGGATTGTCTGTGGAGAGCAGGGAGCAAGGTGCCCCCAATTTGTAGCATGAGTAAACAGGTCAGATTTTCCCCATGTTTCTAACCAGACACCAAAATTAACTTCTAAGCATGTCCTTTTGCTGTCAGTGGTTCAACAGATGTCCTTTGTACTGAAGAAAGAAAACTTAAGCTGTCCTTTCCTTGTATCTAGTGTTGAATTTGGCTCCAAGTGGCTGGTCATGTTAGCTGACTACAACTGGCTTCCGGCCTTTACTTGCTAATCCTCAATATTAGCCTTTGACAGGGCAACTGCCTCTCCCACTGTGCTCTCCACAGCTGACTTTCTGCATGCACAGCTCTAAGGATTGTTCTGCCCAAGTTCTTTCTCTCTGATGTATTGCTTTACAACCATGGAGCCTTGTGGCCTTTTGCCATTTCATTGTATAATTAATTTAAAAAGTCAGTACTATAGGGAAGGTTTCTACCAAATTGCTTTGATTATAAATCACAGAGGAGGAACTTTCTGGATCCTTGGATTCCATCTGTAGGATACATACACACACACACACACACACACACACACACACACACACACCTTAAATGAAGCCATTGCATTCTTTTTGGACACAGACACGTCTCATAGCTGAAGCCAATAGAAGGAAGCGGTATTGTAAACTTTTTTTCTTTTGTTACAGAGCAAAATTAAACAAACTCATTACCACTGACATACAGCAAAACAGTATCATCACAGTAAGAAGAAAGCATTAGTAGACATGATTTGTCATATTTTAATATTTTAGAGATTTATTTTTATTTGTGTGTTAATATGCATGTGTGTCTGTGAGGGGGTATATACATACATGAGTGCATACCTGCAGAGGCTGAAACAGGGTTTAGGTTCCGTGAAGCTGGAGTTTCAGGTGGTTATGAGCCACCCAACAGGGTTCTGGAGCCTAAACTAGTGTCCTCTGCAATAGTAGTACATGTTCCTAACCACTGCGCCATCTTTCCAGCCCCCAGTGATTTATTCTTAAGTTGAATTTCTCCCAATATAGAAAACAATGTGATTTACTTAAAATAGCCACAATGTTTCTCTTTGGTAAGTATACTTATACACATACTTTTATATTAAAGTGAACACAAAATTTATGTATTACAAGCTGTACAGCAGCTCACATGCCACAATGTAAAAGCCAGTTATTTGAAAGACAAATGAAATGTCCCATAGAAACAATTATGTCAGGACTGAGGAGTCGCCATGGATTTCTTTAAGGATAGCCGCCAGAGTTGCTGGCTTGGAGTCCATGACTGTGTCTAGTGCCTGTGTTTGCATAAGCAATTTTTATTTCAGTTTTGCATCAATGGCCCCTAATTACTCTGTCCCTCCCAGGATAATCTACCACGACCTCAGCTTTGCCAATATTTTTAATAATTTCTTAATAAAAGCAAATCAGAAGTTTTTCTTGAGGCTCTGGCATTGTAATTGCTGAGTGTTGCAAGTGCAGTGATGTTAGGACAATGTACACACATTTAGGCCTCAGAGAACTTCCCTGGCAAGTTGCCCAGAAACCCAAAGCCATCTGTGATTTACATATGCATGAACTTTGTGGAATTAAAAATAAACACGTTACCCTAATATTTACTTGCCTGCCTTTGTCCCTTGTTCTAGGAGGAGGAGGAGGCTGAACACATTCATTCTGTCCAAAACCCTGGGCTGAGTGGGACTTGCTGCCTCTGCACTTGGCAGGAGAGAAGTCCCAAGTGGTGGTTTTGTGGGTGAAGAGAATGGTAGAGGGAATTAGAAGGGCCTCCATGAAGGCCCCGGTGTTATCAGCATTTTTAGGCTCCATTGGGTTGGAATATTTTACAGTTGTTACAAATGACCAGAGATGGCACAAGTAGGCATTTGAAATGAGGATGTTACTGTAGTAACGAACACAACTTCCCCACAGACCATGGCATGGTGGCACTTCTTCCTCATGTTTCGCTTCTGCCACGGCTGCATTCTCTGTGCTTCCTCCTTGCTGCAGACTTCTAGAACAGGTGCCATCCCCACCTGAAGTATTGTTCAGCTCAAGCAGATGGAAGGCGGAGCCCACAGGCCCTTGGGATGGTTTTCTTAAGGTTTCTGCCCACAGACGACTGAGGTCACTTTTATTGGTCATAAGCTAGCCAAGCCCTGTATTATTTGGGCAGGAAAATAGAATTTCTCCAACAGGGCCCTACTTGTGATAAAACCAAACTTGAGAATAAGGGACAGAAAGATCTCCTCTGAAGGTCACTGTGGTTACTATCAGAACAGCTCAACACATCGCTGCCCATTGAGCCAAAGGTTTCTTGACTTGTTTCACTTTTCAAATACAAGGCCCTTTGCAGGTAGGCATTCACTTGCTGCCGAATCTTTTCTGCACCATCTGTGAAATCCAGAGAGTTGTTTTTATGCTGCTTTGACTCTTGGGGAATATTGGACAGCTTATCTGGTACATCACCATCATTCACTTCTCAGCTTAGAGCTCTACCAGTTATCCAAAGGGTTTTGCCTTCCAAGTCCAAAGACTAGGCTGGATGTGAGAGATCAGACGCAGCCACAGGCCATTGCGATGGCATGCATGGTCCCTCTGAAGACCAGTCAGAAGCTTAATCTTTGAGTGCACAGGGTGATGGTATTTTGAGTTAGCACCATGGGAAAAGTGTGAGTCACGGGAAGGGCTTCATCTCTTCTAAACCATTCGTGGACTAATGGTTGAACTTACTCATGGTTACTTAGGGCGTGACTTTGTTTAGAAGGGAGCTCTCTGGCATACATGCTGTCCTCTCCTCTGTTCTGTGAATACTACAACATGAATGTCTTCCTCAGATGCCACACAGATGCCAGCACCTGTTTTTGAACTTTCCATCTCACCCCTGGGGTCACAGGGCAAATAGATCTTTACATAAATGGTGCCATTTAAGGCACTTTGTGGTCATAGCAATATCACATGGACTAAAACATCCATGCACAGGTGTGCCTTTCCAGCCTGTAGTGTTATGGACAGAGCAAACCTTTAGTAATCCCCGAATGCATAGAGTCTTACCCTAATGCATAGACTCTAACAGAGTCCCTGTCAGAGATAACCTCTGATCCCATTACTAGGAAACACACATGAAGACTGAACTGGCTATTGATTACATCTGAACAGAGGGTCTAGGTCCTCTCCATGCATGGTCCTTGGCTAGTGCATCAGTCTCTGCAAGAGACTCTGGGTCAAGATTTGTTGGCTTTGTTGGTCCCATCTGGGTTCTTGTATCCCCCACTTCTTCCATAAGACTCCTTGAGCTCTGCCCAAAGTTTGACTTCGAGTTTCAGCATCTCCTTCGATCCTCTGATGGGTGAGGACATCTTTGGTCCTGCTCCCTTTCTTCAACCACTTCTGGTGTCTATTCTATTTGCCCTTCTGAATGAGAATTAAGCACCTTTCCTAGGGTCTTCTTTGTTATTTAGTTTCCTTAGGTCTGTGGATTTTAATATGGTTATCCTGTATTATATGGCTAATATCCGCTTATAGGTGAGTGTATACCATGCTTGGTCTTTCTGATTCTGGGTTACCTCACTCAGGATGATCTTTTCTAGTTCCATCCATTTACTGCAAATGTTCATAGCAGCTTTATATGTAATAGCCAGAATCTGGAAACAACCTAGTTGTCCCTTAACTGAAGAATGAATAGAGAAACCATGGAACATTTACATTAATGAATACTACTCTGCCATTAAAAACAAAAGGTTTTGCATCTGAAAAGCAATGCAAGTCAAGAAACCTTTGGGCTTGGCAGGCAGCGATATGTTCAGCTTCAGAGTCATTCACCTGGCAGAGGATGAGACCATTCTGCCCCTTACTCTCAAGCCGAATTTTATCATGTGTGACCCCTTTCTTTTAGAGAAATATTGTTTTTCCACCCAAATAATACAAGGTTTGGCCAGATCACAACCAGTGAAAGTAACATCAGTTTTGGTGACTTTAAACACCAACCCAAGGGCCTGACTACCCTTCCTTGATGGAATGGTCTGAAACTCCGTGAAGCTGAGTAGTTCACTAGTTAGCCACTGTGTAGGCCAGGTATGGTGGGTCACAGTTTTAATTCTAGAACTCCAGAGTCAGAGAAAGGCAGGTATCTGTGAACTTAAGGCCAGTCTGGTCTACAAAACAAGTTAAATGTGCCCCTCCCCAAAGAGTACACAATGAGACTCAAAAAATAGATGATTATCTTTCCAGATACTTAAAAATATAACCCAGTTTCTATGAAATTAACAAAAATATCATTCTTTAAATTATAGAAATAATATACCACAATTAAAAAAACAATCTTGTACTTTTTATTGTTTTTGTTTTTGTTTGTTTGTTTGTCTTCATGAGTAGCATGGATCCAAACATCCATCTCTTGGATTGTCATCACCTAGAGACATGTGACCGGGTTCTAATAGGTAGTAAAGGTCCATGTTCACTTTGCCCATAAGTCACAGTGCCACTCACTTTTATGACTTCCAAGCACAAACCCCATGCCCGTCTGCTACCTGGGTTGTATTTTTCTTCTTTCACGTCCTTTATTGGCTTCATGATGCTAAACCTGTGTGTCTGCAGGAGCCCATGGTAGATCTATGTCCTTCTCAGCTTTGGTGTAGTCCTGAGCCCTCTGCTATTGTCCAGGAGTTAGAGTCTCACATGGGTAGCATCTCTCTCTCTCTCTCTCTCTTTCTCTCTCTCTCTCGTGTGTGTGTGTGTGTGTGTGTGTGTGTAACTCCAGCTCCAGCCCATCTCATGCCTCACTTATCTGTGACCACACTTAACACCACATTGTACTCAGACTATCATTTCTGACCCCTTCATGCACACACACCTCCTCTGCATAAGAGTTCCAGAGCCATCCAGTTCCCCGGGGCCTCAGCAACATCATGGTCAGCAGGGAAGGACACGTACCCTCTTCTCCACTTAGAGAATTCTTATTCATCGTTGGAAAATTAGCTCCATGATATTGAGGTCTCTCTTAAGAGTAACCATATTCCCAACCTCTAGCAAAGATCCCAGATTTCTGATCTTGTCTGGGAGGATTAGGCCTCACCTGGCCAAGCTTCCCTATGTTGGTGGCTCTGAGAAACAAGGTCCCAGGAGTTGAAGTGATCCAAAGCAATTCCTGTTACAGGAAGTAATGGGATCTTTTTTCTCATTCTACATTGTGTCGTCTCTCAGTGCATCAGGACTTCCTGCAAAGACTCACACAACACAACCTTGGAGAGGGCAGTGTTTGTGGTCTCTTTTTATGAACATAGCAAGGAGTGTCCCTCTTTATGGATGTCATTACTTGTTCAGAATGTGTAAGGAAGTCCTCGATGGGCTGGCAATCTGGTTCACCCAGGAGCCAGTGACCATCAAAAGCAGCCATCACTGCTATCTAAAAGGCACATTGGGCTCATCTTCTCACTAACTCTGCAAAGTTTTATTTATTGAGGACAGGTGTTTCAAAAGATGTCAGAGCCCAGGAAGACTTCTCATTGCATTTAGCTGTACTTGTGTGTTTGTGTGCCAATGTGGAGATACCCAAGAGAGCCACCCAAGTTCTAAAACTATTTCTAAAGCCTCCTGCTTTTTATTATTCCCCACTTGGATAAGCCTGTGGGAGATGCATTATTTATTTTTGTTCTATATACTTAATTTTATTAGCTGAATAATATGCTAGCAGAAAATAATGCAATCTGTACAGAATTGCATCACTTGGTTAAAATTGCCATCAATGACTTAATGAGAATCCTGTAATATTTGGAGGTAGATCTTAATAGTGCTATTGACTGGGCAGAGCAGCAAATCTATTGTAATTGCTTTCAATGAATAGAGCTTTTTATTAACTAAGAAAAGACTCATAAAGAGCTGAAATGGTGACATAGCCCTTCAGATGAACTGACTTGTTAAGGCTGAGAAAAATAAAAATTTCCTTGTTCCACATTTTAATTACACTGTTGCTAAAAATTCCTCTGAAAACTAGGGCCTTTGATCAGCTGGAAGTAGCATTTTGGTGGCTGGCGATCCTGCTCCCTGCGTCTTCACCTGTGGCAGTACTAAGAAAGAAGAGTCTTCATGTGTGGTAAATCTTTAGGCCTTTGTTTTTTTCTGAGGAAGAAGAAATCTAAATATCATATTTTAAAATACTAGAAGAGGACAAGGGAGATGGCTCAGTTAGTCAGTGCCAGCCACGTAAGTGTAGACACTCAAGTTTGGAACTCTGGCTCTTTGGTAAAGAGGCAGGTGTGGCAGCTTGTGATCCCTGGGGTCAAGAGGTAGCCTCAGGAGGGTCTCCAGGCTACTCTAGTCAAATTGACAAGCTCCAGAATCAGTGAGCGACCAGAAAAAGTCAGGTGGAGAGTCAGGTAGAGAGCAATGGGGAAAGACACCAACATTGACCTCTGACCTCTGAATGCATATCCACATGTGTGCACTTACACACATGAGCATATACATGCATGTACACAGAATATTAGAAGTTGGACCTGCTATTCCTCATAGTCTTGGAAGCCTTTGAATAAAATATAGTGGTCTTTTTTGAAAATATTTACTAAATGTAACACACTGTATAAATTTTCTGTGATTTCTACTGATAATCCTTTGGTCTGAACCCGCAATTCAGATCAATGAAGGAACTTTGTAAAATTATTTTTCCTCCCTTCCTCCCTCTGTTCCTTTCTTCCTTTCCACCCCTTTCTCCAACTTCCCCCTCCTTCTGCCATGTGAATCATCCCTCCCTCCACTGCACTTACTCCTCCCTTCTCTCCCTCCCTCTTCTCCACTCCTGTCTTTCTTTCTTCCAATACTGACAATCAAAGCCAGGTCTGCACACGTGCTGTGCAAGAACTGTGGGAAGCAGTGCAGGGAGCACCAGCCCTCGACGGTTTGTTCCAAAACCACTTCTTTGTACTACATTTTTATTGTTTATTTTTCTTTTTACCCTAAATATACCAAAATAAATCTTTTAGGAGATTTTAGGGTTTCCTGTTGAGGCTGTTTGTTTTATTTAAATTGCTCTTTGGGGCTAAGAGTTTATAACTATTATATAACATTTAAAAATATTCTACTTATAATGCAACATCTGCTGATTGCTTTTAAAAGTTATGCCAAGCTTGTGTCATTCTTGAGAAGACAGAGGTCAGTCCTAGATTTGGATGGAGGTGTGCTTTAGTGCCAGGCAGAAGCTGAGCAGAGAATTCCCAGGGGAGCTCATGAGGTACTCAGAGCCTATGGTTTCCTAAAGGCCTTGGAAGAACCTCCTGAGGTGATGTTATATACAATAAGATACACTGCCTGACATGCATGCTTGGATAACTAACAAACCTGTGGTCCTACAGTGGCACCAGAATATGAAGATAGAGAGTAGACCCCTTGTGATTTCCGTATCACATACCATCAGTGATATGCAATAGACTTTCCTGGAGTCTTCTCTTCATGCTACATCCTTGGGTATGATCATTTGTGGAATATCCTCAACTTTCTGGAAACCTAAGTCTTAATCATGGAGTCCTCAATCAGCAAGAGAAGGAGCAGAGGGAGGAGGTGGGCAGACTGCAGGGCAAGCTCCTCCGACATCTACCTCCATGATGCTCTTCCTATAAGACACCTGAACCTAGGATGGCCAGATTCATTCTGTCAGTCTGATCTTCCAGGCACCCTGACAAATATAGATGGTGGTGCCATCTGTCCCCAGGAGTGCACCTATGGCCTTGTGAGGTGTGCCCTACAATAAGGACTTTAAGAAATATAAGGACTGAAAGACAAGTAGTGCGTGCCTTCATACACCCTGAGAGGACATACTTGGAGGGATACCACAGACGTTAACAATGGGGTGGTCTGGACCCGTAAGGTGGCCTTGCCCTGCTGCTCAAGGCTAGTCCTGTCAGAAAGACAAATGTTGAGGCTTCTCCCAGACAGTGCTTATGAAGCATCAAGGACCCCCAGATTTCCAAAACCTTCTTATCAAAGTATGTCATTGGGCACAAAGAAACAGAAGTACCTGGACATCCCTGATTTGCTTTTCCATATACAAAGGGAGCTGTAGGGAAATGGTAAACATGGCAAGGTTTATTCACCACTGATGTTCTGACCCATGTTAATATGAAAATCCCACATGACAAGTAAGGATGTGTCAGTTAAGCATCCTGTGTGTGTTGAAAAGGTCAGGGGCTTGTAAATGGTGTAAACAAGTAGACGTCAGCTCAGTTCTTAGTTATCTCAGGCCTGAGGCCAGATCATAGGAAACAAAGTGGTGGGGTTAGGAAGATGGCTCCATTGCTAATGTCCTTGCCTGTGAGGCAGGTGGACCCGAGTTTGATCCCCAACATCCATCAAACATTCAAGAGTGATTGCAATTCCAGTTGAGGTAGAAACAGCATGATCCCTGTGGCTTTTTGGCCATACAGCAAAGCCAAAAATGTTGAGATCCAAGCCAGTGGGAGACCAAGACCTCCAAAGACATAAAGTGAACACTGAACAAATAACAACATCCAAGATTGACCTCTGACTTCTGCCGGAGCCAGCCAGCAGAGTCGAACAGTTCTTGAGTCGGGAGTGAGGATTAATATTAATAAAAATAAACACACAGCACACAGGAAACTTTTTAAAGGTCCAGACTCGACAGCCACAGCAAAAGGCAGGCTGCTGCAGTAAGCAGCAAGTCTCAAGTCTCTGCCTCCTCCTCTGCCTCCAGCCCTCTGACCTCTTTATTGTCAGGAGTTACTTTTAGCCAGTGAAACATCTCAGAACAATAGGTTAATTTGCACAAGGAGCTTGAGGAAGAGGTGTGACCCTCACAAGCTATCCCACCTGCTGTTACAAACAAAAGGAAATGGACTTGCAAGTTCTTCTCTGCCATTAGTAAAGGCCTGCTAAAAGCCATCCCTGGGCCGAAATTTAAATATCAAAGCCGGCTGCTGGAGTCACAGCTCCCAACAGACTTCCAACACACTTGTACATCTACCTGTACATGAACGCACTTTCAATGCACACACACACACACACACACACACACACACAAACACAAACATACACACAAACATTCCCCAAATGATTATTTAAATGTATCTAATTTGTATGCATTGTTTTTATTTTTATTATTAGTTATATTTTATTAATTCTGTATCCCAGCTATATTCTGCTCCCTCATTCCCTCCCAATCTTACCATCCCTCCCTCATCTCCCCCCTGCCCCTTTCCAAGTCCACTGACTGGGGAGAACCTCCTCCCCTTTTATCTGACCCTGTTTTATCAGGTATCTTCAGGACTGGCTGCAAAGTCCTCCTCTATGGCCTAGTAGGATTGCTCCTCCCTTCGGGGGAGGGGAGGTCAAAGAGCCTGCTATTGAGTTCCTGTCAGAAATAGTCCCTGTTCCCCTTACTATGGGAAACCCATTGGTTACTGAGCTACCATGGGCTACATCCGAGCAGAGGTTCTAGGTTATATCCTTACATGATCTTTGGTGGAGTGTCAGTCTCAGAAAAGACCCCTGTGCCCAGATATATTTGGTCCTTGTGGAGCTCCTATCTTTTCCACGTCATACTAACTCCCCTTCATTCATATGATTCCCTGCACTCTGCCGAAGGTTTGGTTATGAGTCTTAGTATCTGCTTTGGTACACTGCTAGGTAGAGTCTTTCAGAGGCCCTCTGTGGTAGGCTCCTGTCCTGTTACTTGTTTTCTCCTACATCCAATGCACATCCCATTTGTCTTTCTAAGGGAGGATTGATCATCTTACCCCATGTCCTCTTTCTTGTTTATCTTCTTCAGGTGTATGTATTTTTAATGTATATAAATTTATAGTTTTCTTCTTGTAGATTAAAGATACAGGACTTGTCCTGGTTTTTAAGTTAAGTGTTGATTTGAACACTTTTATCTTTTATGGGGAAAGTTGAGTGGTGTTTTGAAAGTGAATTTTGCTTTTAACCATAATAAAGAAATATGCTATTCTTAATAAGGAAGTAGTTGTCTGAGGAAGGAAAATACACATTTGATTATAATTATAACCTCCAACTGTTTACTTGATGTAAATAACTGTCTGGATTGGACTTGAATAGCACCTGTGTTGCCATACGGTAGGACTTTTTTTTTTTTTTTTGAAAACTAGATTATGCTAAACTCTCTATAAGCTCATTAAGACTCCAGATATTATCCTTTAAGCCAAAGTAGGCCAGCTGGGCAGGCAGCCCAACTCCTTGGCCATTGAGTTTTTGAAAGTGTAGACAGAGCCAGTCTGGGTAAATGTGTCCTTCAGGTTTCAGAGTGTGGCTTGACACAGCACTGCTTGAATCTGCAGGGTCTCCAAGACACAATGTCTCTGTGCAAAACGTCTGCATCTCTGACAATTGTTCAACAGTTCTTGCTAGATATGCAAAGAGGACAGTGACTGCCCCAAACTGTAGAGCAGGCCTGTCCAAAAGTCACTCAACAACTTCCTTCCAACCTGGTTCTTTCTCAGCTGTCCAGAGGCCTTCTGAGGGGTATCTGCCCTGTCCCCTGGTGATGTGGAGGAGACAGAGTTCTTATAGTCACTACAGTCTCAGGTCACAGATCATGTCACTTCCTAGAAGCGTGGGTGTAATCTTATTCACTTGTGCGCAGTTTGTGTATGCAGTGTTTTAAAATGCATCCTGAAAGGCATGTTATCCCAGCTGGTGATGGAGCATAATCCATAGTGTGTTTGCTTCATATACATGAAGTCTCACACATCTGAAGTGGGATTACATATGAAAAAAATTAGTAAGGGCATGCTATTCCAGGGATATAATAGAAAAATTATTTTTAAACCTATGTTTTTTCTCACCTATAAAACATGAGTGACACTTGCTTGCCTGGAAAATTCTCTCTGGATGTTTCCAAAATAGTCTGCTCTTCTCCTGTTCTTCTTTTTCTCTTTCTCTCTTTGCCTGTGTTAGAAACCATTGGTAGCAACTTAGTAGCATCAGAGAAAATAATGCCTCACTAGGATGTATTCGGTGCAGAGTGATTGTCAGATATGGAAGGCAGGAGCTGTATTTCAGGGTCTCTGTTCCCCAGAGATCAACACCGACAAACTACTGGATCTAGGGTGTATGGTGAGATGCTCTGTCATCCAGCAGAAGCATCTACAACACTGCCTCTGCTGTGATGTCTGTGTTAGCATGTATGACAAAGCTGGATGTCAGGAATTCTCTAGAAGACAAGAGTGTTGTTCATCTCAGTAATTGGTGATATCTTCTTCACACAACTGTTATATTAAAGTTTCTGTACTTTTAGGAGTTTTAATGTTTTAGAGTAGTTTAAAAACCAGTAACCATTTTAAGAAGAAAATACTTCTTAAAAGTCTTTCTCTCACATGCGTGTAGAAGTTAGTTCCTTTGAATGACTTCACTACATTATGTGCACACTCAACATTGAGATTTCATCTTAAAAACTGTCTTTTGAAATGTGTGGCCTTGAGACTTCTGAATGAGCTGGAAACAAAAGTATTCAAGCATGTTCCTTTTGCAAAGAAATCATGAGAATAAAAGTCTGTTTGAGTTCACTGCCATTTTCCCTTTTTTTAAATTACCTCTTTTTTCTTTTACCTCCCCAACTTCTTTCAGAGCCTTCCCACACCCCTACCTACCCAACTGCATATTCTTTCTCTGCCTCCCAACAACAACAAAAAGAAAATCAAAACAGACAAACTTTAAAAAAGAAAAGAAGATGAATAGGGCAGAAAATTAAAAATAAAGCCCACAAAACAATGGAGTCTGTCTTGTGTTCACCAACTACTCCTTGGTATAGGGCATGCCTAGAGCCATGGTAGTATGACTGACACTACGCTGGAGAAAACTTAATTTCCTTTTCCCAGCAGGATTAATTGGTAATAGCTTCCTGTTTAGGAAATGGATGTTATGTCCACTTCCCCTTCTCAGTGCTGGGATGTTTGTCTGACTTGAACCTTGTAGGTCTTATGTATATGTTGTCACAGTTTCTGTGAGTTCTATGTTCATCATTCTCTGGCTGTGGTGATAGTCATAACTTCTTTGGATGGGAATCTATTTTCCCTGACCCAGAGGTGTTTTCTGAGCCAGGTCACCTGCATGAGTCCTGGGTTTGGAAGAGACTGTAAATGTATTGCATATCACATTGGTGAAAGTCAGACACTGTAACTCCCCAAGAGTTCAGGTAGTCCATGATGGAGGTCACAGACCCTGTCTCCGAAGTTGTGTCATTCTACTTGTCAGTATTCAATACAATATTTTGATGGTTAGGACTATGACAAATAAACAATTAAGAAGCTCTAAGTGGTACCAGAAAAGGTGGGAAATTCGAGAATGTACTGTAGCAAATAAAAGGCTAGGCTTTAAGCATGTAAAATTTCCCAGTAGCCATTCAAGTGCAATCTGTGACTTCATTTCCCTCCTCTCATTTAGCAAACTGTTCATTAAGACATTTACCAGAAGTGCTCTCATGGCAGAAGTGGGGCGTGTTTGTCAAACATCTTTCCTGTGTGCTAAAATAACCACAGAACAGCACACAGACTCCCTTGTGTGATCTGCTTTTTATGCCAGCCACCATAATAAGGCTAAAGAAAGAATCGTGCCTCCATGAGTACTGCTTCAAGCCATTTACTGAAGTAGGTAGCAATGCATTTGCATTCCAGCCAGACACTCAGAGAAGACAATTAACACATGTGACCACATCTACATTAACCCACATATCAGTACCCAGCTCCCAGTGCCCGGCACCTAACTCTCTGCACCCAGCATTCACATTACTATACCCAGCACTCAGCCCACATCAGCCAGTACCCAGGCCCAGTCAGCACCCAGCTCAGCCTGTGCCAGCAATATTGACTCTTCCTTCTTTGCTCTGTTCCTTTTAGACTGGTCTCTAGGTTGGGATGTTAACTATGGGTCCACTTGGCATTATTCAAGAGCCTTTCAAACACACAAATGAAATGCTGAGCCATTCACTAGAATGTTTACCGGAAGTGCTTTTCAGTTTCTTTTCAAGGCTAGAGTGCTAAGTACAGACGTGAGATGTATTCTTCAAGCATCTTTC
The DNA here is from genome assembly GCF_907164565.1 of Psammomys obesus. NCBI lineage: Eukaryota > Metazoa > Chordata > Mammalia > Rodentia > Muridae > Psammomys > Psammomys obesus. The sequence continues at coordinate 598,573 of NW_026596440.1, read as the reverse complement.
CTGTGTGCTAAAATAGCCAGGGAACAGTGCACAGACTCCCTTGGTTGTGATCTGTTCTTTATGCCAGCCGCCATGACAAGGCTAAGGGAGAGAAGCATGCCTCCATGATCACTGTTGGAAGCATTCATTTGTCCATTATCAGCTGGTTTCAGAAGATTCAGGAAGAGAACCTGGAGACCCCAAGCACAGATACTAACAGTGATGCGTGGAGCCATTGTCATTTGAGCTTCAGAGAAAAACCAGCTCAGATGGTGCCTTTCTTAGCCCAAAGGATGGGGGTTGGCACCTCTGTCCACAGACCTGTTTTCCAGGATATCTATGAAGAAAGGAGCTTGTGAGTTGGCCAAACAGTCTTCTCTCCATCATCAAGGGATTACTGATAACTCTTGGAAGGTCTAGGCAACACCAATGTCTCCAGACTGTTAGCCAGCAGCAACCAATAAACACTGACTCACAGTACCAGTGATGGTGAATTTGAGAAAGCATAAGGTTAAATTGGTTTCGCTATGAAACTTTTGCCATTTAATACCTAATACCATCCCTAGTTCTTACAGACTCGCTATGAAGAACTTCATTTTCTTTCTCCAAATGAAAAGAAAAGTCAGTCTAGTCTCATGCTTCCAATAATGAGTTAGATATTCTTTATAAGGAAGATTTTACTCCTGGAGTAATAGTTCAAGAAAGGAGCATTAGGCTAGGTAAAGTAGGACCCCTGTCTAAGTCAGCATACTCTGAAGGCAACTGTGAGGCAGCCATACTGTCTGCTTCAGCACTGAGGGCCCCCTCCCTGTTCCCTCCCAATTCTTACATGTTATGAGCACAACAAATTCCATTTTATTCTCAGTGAGTCTGAGTGAATGAACATGACTTTGTAAGCGTCAAATCTGTGTACTCAGGAAGTATGCTGGAGATGAGGGCGTGCAGGATAGAGGCACAGTTCTCACTTCATCAGAAGCTGGGTCACATGGGAAACTCGATTCTTCAGCGACAAAGTGAATTGGCCACTGCGTGACCTCATCTAATGCGCTGAGTTTCTGAGTAACGTTAGCTGCGTTTATATTTTGCAGGTATTATAGTGCTTCAGCATGGGTGCCGGGGAGAGAAAAAACAGTCAGTCAACCAGAAACAACTTTTCATTCCAGTTTGTTTATTTTTCTTTATTTTGAGGATTTCATACACTGAAATATGAGCGTTTGTACCCACCATTTCCCCCTTCAACCCTTCTCTACCCCTCAACACTTCCCCTCCCAGTGTCACGGTTTTTGCTTTTGATAACTCGCTAAGTATAGTTAGTGCTTCTCATATGTGCATGGGTGTGGGGCCAACCTCTGGAGCACCAGAAAACTACCTACCGGTGGCCACACCCTCAATGAAGAATGATTCTTCTTTCTCCAGCAACTATCCACTGCTTGTAGCTCATTGGTAAGGCGTGGGGCTGGAGATCTGCCCATCTAAGCTGGGGTTTCGGCTGGCTTGGTCTTAGGAGGCCTTGTCCAGGTCTCCGTACTGCTCTGCGTTCATGATTTCAATAGTCCTGCCATGCCCAGAAGACAGCATTTCAAAGCACTCTGGCTGTTGCTTTTTTTTTCCGCTACTATTACAAGAAAATATGAAACAATTGCAAATGATCTTCATGCCATTTTAAGTAATTCTAAATAAATTGCATCAATAATTCCAGAATTTACCTGATGCTATATTTTATAAATGTCCTCTTGATCTGTTTCCAACATTGGAGTAATGTTTCTCAAAGCTAATCACAGTATAAAAATGTGCTTCCTACTTTTCAGAGACAAAGATAGACATACCTTTACCATAGCGGTTTCCATGTAACATTTTAGGGCTTTGATTTCTTTCCCGACTCCCCCTTCCTTTCTTCCATCTTCCTCCCTCTCCCCTCTCCCTCCTCACTTTCCACTCGATTCTCTGCTGATATGGCACTGCTGATGGTACTTCACATTCTAGTCAATCCCTCTGTCAATAAGTGACACTCCCCAGCTCCAGGCTTTGATTGTTAAGCTTTTTTTTTTTTTTTCAGATAAGATGTTTGTGTTTCACTGGCCAATCTGATTGTGTATGGTGATGGTTTTCTAAAGGCATTTTGTTGAGTGCAGAGTAGTGAGACCCTCTTCCCTTTTCTTCATTGTTGCAACTTCCTTTCAATCTCACAGCCACTTTAATCTCTCTCCCCCTCTCTCTCATGCACACACACAATTTTACATATCTCTGTGGAGTTTAGGATCCATAAATAAGAGAAAGCACTTGATATTTGACTTTCTGAGTCTGAATTGTTTTGTTTTATATGACAGTCTCTGGGTGTGACATTTTCTCCTGAGTCATGTTGATGTTCTGAGGACATACCTTTAGAATAAGAAAGACTGTATCTGAAAGATTCCTCTCAGATTTCTGTAGTTCCAATAGGTTTTTAGCATTTCCTGCTTTTTCCCCTACAACTAAAGGTGACTAGTAATATCTCTGAAACCTGTTTCCCTCTTCTCTTTGCTACTGATGAAGGTGATATATCTTTCATGTGCTGTTCCTATCTTTACAGACCATGCTCTGTAGATTTTGAGCTTCTTGACACTAGGAGCATGATGTTGAGGCTAGCTCTTAAGAATGATGCTGAGACTATCTCTCATGGCAGCTTAGAAACCCAAACTCTATCAGTCATATCTCCTAATATTTTCAAATTGTCACATTAATATTTGTTCTATTGGAGTTTATTGTGCAGAATTATATAACTGCTTGATTTCTTTATTTTGAATTATTTAATATAGCCCATCTCACTAAAAATCTCTCAGTTCACTGTATCACTGTGCAGAACCACGAGGAAAAGGATGAGCTCTGTCTGACCTAAAAGACTTCAGAGGTGCGGAGTTTGGGTGGAGAAAAGTGTTTGTGCACCTGCCTCTCTCTTGCCATCTTTCTTCTTTTAAAGGAATAGTTTTCCTTTATTGAATACACCTATTCCATTACGTTCCTCTAAGGAGAAATTTCCAAATTTTCCTTCTCAGTACTTGTGATCTAGTTTTAGGAATAGCTTATGTTTTGTCTGTTTGCTCTTTCCTGTGCTTCCTGATCAATGAGCACCGCCGCCTCCTCTGCATCCTGCCACATGCTCTCACATCATCACAGCATCTCTCTATCATCTGCTTCCTTACATGCAACTGTGATGATCGTTGACTCCACTCTCTCCATCTGAAAATAATTAGTGCTAGATCTGCATCTTCACTAGTAACATAAATTTAAGAGAAAGTTGAAAGACTGTGCATGCTGTTACCCTCAAGTTTGGTACAATAATTAGAGTGCTGATAGCTTGTTCAGAAAGAGGAAAGAAGTCATTTCTCGGGTGATAGTGGGTCTCTCATCTGAGTACTCAGTCTCCTTCCAGAGGAGTCTAGTGGCTTCCAAGTAGCCTTTCTCATAAGTGTCAACAGACCTCATTGGAGGTGTTAGAGTATGGCCATAGCTTTTGCATCTGGAAATTTTTGAGAGAGCTCATCACTAAAAAGGCCTCTATTTTGTGCTGAGGATTCCAAAACTAGATTTTCTCTTGGTTAAGATGAAATATGAAACGTTGCTGTCTTCTGAATATATCAGAGAGCCCGTGTCTCCCATATGAGCAGCATGCCATGGTCAAGGTGAACTTTTAGCTAGTGCTATTCAAGTAACATTCTTGAGAACATGTCTTGCTCATTTTGACTGCTCAGTCTCCTTTGTGTATTTGTGAAATATACTTTTTCTCAAAATTTTTTATCAAAATTTGATATATCAATCATTAATTTAATTTACTATCTCTACGCTACTCTTTTCTTTCAATCAAACTTCAGTTATATGACCAGCAGTGTCTCTTGGTTGACATTTTGTCTAGGAGACTCAGGACTATTGCAAAACCCTGGCACTAATAGATTACTGAAGGTAAGGTTATTTTGCATTAAGGGGCAGGATCTGCTTAGTAGACATGGGTGAATGTGAATCACACAGGGTCTATCTTTGCTCATAAAGTGATAAACCTAGAAACGAGCAATCCCAGGCTGTGTGGTGATATGCACATGGTGATAGAGCTTGTCAATTCCTGTAGCAGGCAGGGTAAGGAGCACCTAAGGAGGTGACATTGGAGCACTGAATCTGAGAGACAGAAGAAACGGCTTGTGAACACCAAAACCAAAGAATGAAGATATGTTCATATAATTCCACTAGTTGTGTGTGTGTGTGTGTGTGTGTGTGTGTGAAAACAACTTGAAAGAGGAAGGATTTATTTGGGCTCACAGATTAAGAAGACAGTCCTTCAGGGTGGGAGGTGAGGGTGGCGCATGAGGCAGCTGGCCATACTCATCCATAGTCAGGAATCTAGAAGAGACAGAGACAGGTGTAGAGAGTCATTGCTGTTCATCTCCCTTCCTCATCTTCACTCGGTGCAGAGCCCAAGCATGTGCATGGCTTTCTTGTCTATGAGGACACTGACCCAGGGAAGCCTGAGAGGATGCTGGTTGTGAACAGCTATAGCAAATGTAATGACAATGTGTGAAGTACATGCTGTGCATACTCACTGACAATGGTAAATGACCTATACTGGCTTAGGTAGTTCCTATACTACTCCGGTCAAGATATAAAGGAACCAGCCAATTCTCTTTTCATGCTGTTCTTTAAAAATATGCAGCTGCTAGACATCATGGGCATGGCTCTTTAATACATTGCAGGTGTGATCTGGTTTGGACTGTAGCCTTACAAGGAAAAGCCTGAATGAAAATGTGAAGTAGAAAAATACATATTTCTATCCTCTACATTAAATTGCTATAACAAGTCATCTCAGCCATCAGTTTTGTTGTTCATAAAACAAAGTGAAGCTGATCTAGAAGCTGTCTAAGGTCCCTTAACCATTTCTAAGATCATGATGGTTTTGTAATTGCTATTTTCTTGTTGCAATGTCTTTCTCTTCAAGTGAACTTTCCTATGGTTGATGAGGGAAGCTAAGACATGAAGCTACCGAAACTGAGATTTAATTCTGAACAACTGCAGGTGGTTATTAGTGTCAGTCTCTCTGAAGTCACCTGATGATGGGACTTCTCATACAGCTTACGACTCTATAGTACCTCTATAGAGGTACTATTTCTTCAATGGCAACAGTTTAGCATCCGGTAACCTTGCTGTGAAAAAGAGTTTAACAAACCTTTCACTACTGTAACTTAGAAAGCATCCTGTAGTTTAGACTTCTGTGAGACCAGGAAAGAGCATGGGCATTCTGTCCTGACTCAGAGTGTGTGAAGGAGACTTTTGGATTAAGGCTGAAGATAGGTAGAGCTAGTTGAAAGTAAGATGAGGGAAGAAGAAGTATAGAAGGAAAGAGAATAATAACACATAGCTTTGAAAGTAAGGACAGTCCAGGATACAGCTAACAACAAAGTCACAAAGGAGAGCTAAATGCATGAGGACACCACACTAGATAGTCTCACCCAAGAATGTGGCACCTGGAAATTTCATGTTAAACCTCAAGAAATTTGCTACAATTCTAATACAGTACTATATTAACTGAGTTTCTTAAGAACATATAATCCTATTTATGTTGTTTGAAACATTGGTGGGGACCAGGCGCTGTCCCAGAGCTTTTCGGTATTCTTTCATTATTAATCCCTAGGCTTCAGGTTTTCAGAGTCATAGAAACTCTCCTTGTTCATGCACTGATGGCAGATTTGGCTAGACATTGCTAAGGTGCCATGGGAGGTTTGTTATAAAAAACCACACTTAAACATAAATATATTTAGATGCTCCTTAGCCTACAGCAGGGCTACATCCTACTAAACTAAGCTGGAAATGTTGGATTCCAGTGGTGCTCCAAGCATAGCTGGCCTACCTGCTGGGCACCACAGCTCAGCAGCTTGAGGCACTATTGGACAGCTCCATTCCTCTCATCACCAAATGGCAGTGCAGAGTGGGACTCACCGCTGTTTCAAAGAGCCCCCAACTTCAAAGTACTACTTTCACTGAATTCTTTAAACCATTGTAAAGTCGAAGCGAAGTCAAGGACCTTTTGGACTATGTGAAATGTGTGTCTGTGAGGGTTCTCCAGGTTAAACAGAGCTAATGGCATGCAGCCATGGAACTCTTCACAAGGATTCATTCAGAGAAACACTTGCCAGGTTGTTTGATTTGCTGTATGGGCATTGCAGAGCTGCTTGCAGAAATCTCCAGTGGCTAACTCTAATCTGCAGGCATCTCTTGGTGGTGTGATCTACAAATGTGGGAAATGTATGCATGAGGTTGCTACGAGTAAGCAGAGAGTGCCATTTTCCTGTTAACAGTTTTTTCAATAAGTAGAAGGAATACACCATAGATTAACAAAAATTATAATGAATGTCTAATTCAGTAACATGGTCATTTATTAGCAAGAGATGGAACTGACTGTGCATAACTCATCTGCTGTAGTGGCATATGCTATGTTAATACTACCAGACACACAGTAGGTTTCTTTTCATGCTAGCATCACCACCCACAAGATGTATTATGAAATGCTACGAGGCCACTCATCAGCAGAAGACAGGACTGTTCAGCTTCATCATAATTTGTATGTAGTGTAGTCCATGGCTGACTGAAATGTTATCAGTGGCACACACACAAAATAACACACAGGGTTGTGCTATCCCCATAAAATGGGCCCCTCATCCTCTGCCCAAGACTTTTAATTGATATCTCACTAGGGTGACAAGCTAGTCAAGCCTAGCTCTGAACTTCAAATGAAGGCCACCCTTGGCTCACAAGAGAGGATTGGGACCATGAATCCTAAGGAAGTTCTAAAAGACATTTGCAAAGTGTCAGCTCCTAAGAATGTCTGCTTTTCTCCAGGTTGAAGAATGATGTTTGAAATGGTAAGGGATGAAATCACTGACTGTTGTTACAGCCAAACACAGTGATATAAACGTGTCAAAGAGAATGCATATGAGAAATGGGCACTTAGAGGACTGTTTGGAAAGGGGTTTCAGAATTATGGCAACATGTTAGTTTCAGCTTTGCAGTGGAAACCCTCCACATGAGCACAACCATAGGACAGAGGTGCCTTAAAGTTCCTAACTGGGTTATTTACTGCTATTGAGATTATAGATGATTTTTTAAATATTATCCTTTAAACAATCTGTGGCCATTCCATACTTTAACTGTACAATGCTACCAAGATCAGATTATTTATTTGTGTCTAAGACATAACTGCTGTAATTTAATAAAGATGGTCATATAGAATTTTGGGATCTGAAGCCCATACCCCTCATTCATCAGTTAGTTTACTTTTTAAGCAGTCATTGTTAAGGGAATTGGTTGGTTTAACATTCTAAGAACATTGCTAAAATTAAGCTTTTTGGAATCAAGCTAATATATAGTAGATTTTTCTGTGGCTCTGTCTACCTTTGAAAAGGCCATTTGTTTTACTTCAGCTTTAAATATTTTTTAAGAGTTTTAGTTAGCATACAAATTAATGCACTTCATGATGAGATTGTCATATGGATGTATCATTGAATGTTGGAAGAGGTACTGAGTTAGTATTCCAACTTTGGATCAATTAAAAACTTACACTGTAGTTTTACAGTGAAATCCGTACCTTGCACCCTCTCTGCTTAGATGTTCTAGTCCAATACCAGGGCTAAAAAAATGCTAATTTATTACAAATAATCCAGCCTATAGGGAAGCAGAATTGAATTGTGTAAAGCATAGTACCTCTGAACAATATTATAGGTTTTTCAATAGTAAAGAAATTATCTTGTTAGTGAGAATGTGCACCTTTGGGGGGGGGGTGACTTGGGATATGACTGTAATCATTTTCTATTTTCTAGAGTAACAAGGAGGTATTAATCAGAATGAAATATTTTGAAACATGCCCCTGAGGTGTGGTGTTTTTGTCTTTGACTTTGTTACCAGAAATCCCGTGTTTGTGCACAGTGCCACCCCCAGCCTCCCAGCTTCTGCCCCATCCCCCGAGTGGAAGCAAAAAATGTTTTCTGGCTCACTGTGCTACCTACAGGCTCTACCAGAAGGGGGGCAGCGGTAACAGAGCTGTCACAGGGTTGCCACAGATGGTTCTGCACTAAATCTGCAGCCTGAGTTTATGACTCCTCGGGGTGGGGGGGAGGTGTGAGGCTGGCTGGAGAGCACTCATGCCCTGCAGAGATGCTTCTGGGACTAGCTGGCAGGGGCCAGCCCATTAATTACAGACTGGAGATGCTCCCCAATCCTCTCCCTGCACAAGCTCTTGGCTTTTTCAGGTTGGCCCTTGAAATCAACAGCAAGGTGCAAGATGGTGAAGGAAAACAGGATTTGAAAGTCATCGTAGCTTGTGTAATAGCTGGTGTGAGACTCTGCAAGCTATTTTTTTTTCGAGCGCTTGCTGAGTGTCAGAGTCGGATACTGTACAAAGAAGTAACATGCTTCAACATGTTTTGTTTTAAATGCTCAAAACTGCCTTACTTCTACTGCACAGAACATGGATACAATACTTTAAGCAAGTTATTAAAGGTCACCCTGCACGTAAATGAAGGCAGAAATGGAACCCTTTTACCGATAGCCTCCTTCGTTAAGGGCTTTCCTAAGACATTTATTCTACACACATCCTCAGACATTAAACATATCTGATTAACAAGTAAAGCAAGCAACTTATTTAAAGTTGGCAGGGTATTTTTAAGAAAATGTATGTGTCAGGCTACCAAGAGGATTTGTCTTTACTGGGAAAATATTTAATGTTTATTGCGTTGATGCTGTTTTATGTCCATGAGTTGTGATGGAGAACTGGATAGTTTTTCTGTTCCTCATAAACCAATGTGCTGTGTCAATCAGGCTCAGCAAGCCAGATAAGTAGGATTATTAAATTATCTCGGTGAGGTAGAGGAAGCTTCTGTGAAGAGGTAACGTCTTACTCACAAGCCATTGCAACCTGCTGGCTTCGAACGACTGAAATAAAGGACTATCTTAGCTTCCCATCAGAGCCATGAGCCCAAAGCGAGCATGCACAGAGCATACTGTGAGGCTACGTTGCATTCTATGAATGCCCTCAAAGCTGGATGATCCTGCATCTGCAATATTCTAAAAACAATTATCCCTTCTGCCAACTTCACAATTGCCATGCACATACGCCATTTTGGTGCTCATAGCCAAGAAAACGTTACCAGTGGTTTACACTAAGGTAATAGCTGGTGGTGAGTGTGGCACTGTGAGGCTGGAATCACAGCTGGCAAAGTGTGCCTGGGTCACAGCTCAGAGCATCTGGAGATGCTTTGGATAGAGTGGCCTCATGGTGTCTCAGACATGTGATATGGGGCTGCTGTTTATGTGGCTGCTTTCTCACAGCTGCCAACGTGAATAAAATAATAATAAATAAAAAAAAAGGAGATGGTTGGCTTCAGAAACCACAGGAACAGAAAGCCGTGAGAGTGTGTTACCTGGCTCCAGTAACAGGACAGAGCAAAGCAAAGTGTTTGCAAACAAATGACAAGTTCTTGGCCCCTTGTAGAGAAGGGCAGGAGAGAAAGGAGGGAATGAGCAAGCACTCTGCTGTCCCCACAGCTGTCTGCGCTGGAGATGCAGGCTGGTGGGGACAGACTAGGGCTGTGCTTCTCCAGGAGAAGGCAACATTCCTAGTCCCCAGGGGAGCACCCTCAGGTGTCTGAAGTAGAAGAAAAATGACTGCAGGCTTCTTGCTATGTGTTTGCCAGCTCTATGAACTCTGTTGATGGAGCATACATTAATTGAAAATACACAGAGGGAGAACACACTTAACATATTTTATCTCTTGAAATATAGTTTGTCAGAGAATACTTTGAGAATTTGCAGCAAGAGGCCCTGAAGTGTGGGTGTGAACATTAATACAGTGCTGGGACCATGTTGATAGGGTGCCAAGGGCCATGCTAAAACTGGAGACTTGAATATGTTCCTGGTACTGTTTTTACTCAGAAAATTACCGGGCTATCCCTGTTGTAAACATTTTTTTCTCACCTTTCCCCCTAGTCTTCTGTAAGCTTCCATTTGCTGTCTGGTTATTTTTAAAGCAAAAATTGTTTTCTTTGGCAAGTCTTTGTTTGCACGCATGCTTTTCATTTGAGGTACTTTTGCAGTATATTGGCTGCGTGTTCATCTGGTTTCTCCATAGTGAACAAATGTTTTGTAATTGGGGGCATTTTATTTTAAGAGCTTACTCTTATCTGTCTCTGAAGAGGGAGCGTGTTAAGGTTGGTGGGTGCCTCGCAGTTTCCGTGTGTGTACAGTCCGTGTGCAAACAGCTTCTTTGTGGCCTACAAGCCTGCAGTTTCTCCATGGAACAGGCCTAGAAGAAGTCTGCGCGTGTGTAAAGGAAGGCCTTCCATGGTGTGGTCCAAGGCCACCTGCTGTGGGCCTGCTGTGATTGTGGCATGTCGCCCAGGGGCTCTCATGTTTGAATAATTGACTTCCAGCTGGCAGTGCTGTTCGGAAAGGTTGTGTGACTTTTAAGGGGTAGAGCCTCATGGAAAAGGGGTCACCGAGGGGTGGGCCTCATCAGCCACACCTCAACTTCTTTTTTTCTTATAAAGTTTCTTTTTTAAGATTTTTATTTATTTATTATGAATACAATGTTCTGACTACATGTATACCTGCATGCCGGAAGAGGCCACCATGTGGTTGCTGGGAATTGAACTCAGGACCTCTGGAAGAGCAGCCAGTGCTCTTAACCTCTGAGCTCTCTCCAGCCACACCTCAGTTTCTAATCATGCTATTTCCTGGGTGTGGGTGTAGCTTCACCCGCAACCTTGTGTTCTTGCTATCATACCTGTCCTCCCTGCTGCCATGTCTTCCCTGCTACCTAGACAGTACTTTGGTACTGTAAGCCAAACCTTCAGACTAAACACTGTCTGTCCCTGGCTTCCCCTGACAGGTGGGAACAAAGTCAGGCAGATCTGGGGACAAATCTGTATACACAGATGCAAGTTCAGTGACCCATTCACAAACCAAACTCAAAGAGCTCCAGCAGTGGGCACGTCGTGGACAGACTGGAACAAACCATGTAAAGAGAAACTCTGTAAGGCAATCAGTGGAAATTACATCGGCGGTCATTAGTGACTGCAGGCACCTACAAAGACCGTCTAAAGCCAGAGGACTCATGGAACCTGATCTTGTAAAGGTTTTCAACAATAAACACACATCAGACCGCAAGTCTGAATCCAGAGACAAAGCCCTCATGACCAAAGACAAACAAAGGTCTTCTCCAAAGGACAGCTGAGATTAGTCACCAGGAGGCACTTCAAGGAACAGAGTGGGATCCATTTCAACTGATTTAAAATGATGGAGATGTGGGTGGCCAGAAAGGAAGGTGAGCCTTGGAAATCACAAATATGCTCATAATTGCTTTACTCCTGTTTTAATTAAAGCGTGCATATGGGCTTTCTGTCGGTGAATTTTTAATGTTTGCCTTTTCAAACATGTAAATAGAGAAGTGTCTAGTGCACAAATAAGATATAGTGCCTTGTCAGAGGCTCACATTACATCGTGGTGTATGTCCGTGCTGAGTCGGCCTTGAAAATTTAGGAATACCTCTTGTAGCAGCTGCAACAATGTACCAGTGAACGGTGTATGCAGCTCAGAATACAATATGGATTGAAATGGGATTCAAATATAATTGACTGAAGAAGGAAATCTAGGAAAAGCAACACAAACACACCAAGAAAGCATGGATTAACTAATAATCTTAAACCTAAATCCAAATATATTAACAATTATATGACATGCTAAGGAACTAAATACCTAAGTATTTAAAACTAAGTGTAAAAAGCTAAGTAACATGCTGGTTGTAACACAGTTGGGAACATCCATGACAAAGTTATATGCAATTTTTTAAAAATCCCTTTAGTATGAAGGCATTCTGGTTAGAATATCAGTGAGTGGTAAAACCAAGAGTTTTGGGGTGGCTCAGTGACCATTGGTGGAGAGACTGCTCACTACCAAGTAAATCCATGATTCCACAGTGGCACAGTCAACACACAACCATTGGACCTGACTGTGGGGAGTTATTATTCACATAGTGATTTCTGTGTAGCCCAGGCTGGCCTAGAAACCATAATCTTCTGGCCACTGTGTCCTGAATGTGCCAGGATTACAGAAGAACTTTATCATGCCTGGCTAACAAATCCTTGAAATGATTCCGTGGTAATCACGAGATATAACAAGATCGCCATTTCTCAAACCAGTTCAGAAAAAGAAAACATTAGAGAAGACATCTCAGCTTGGTCCATTGGGCGTGCATAGCTCCATTATCAGAGCCAATTAGGGTGAAGGAGAGGACCAGAATGTGTTTCTAATAAATTCATGTGCAGAAGCTCTTAGCAAATAAAATTACCAATGAGCACACCAAAAATCTATCTTATCCATGTTGAGTTTCTCCTTTACATAAAGAATTTTAATATTTACAACTTAAACAATTTCATTCTTCACATACACAGAATAAGAGAGAAAATTGTAATAATTGTAAATTTTTGTCGCAATTCAATTCCCATCTTTGGCTTTTAATAAGCCCAGTGACATAGAAGGAGGCTGTTTTAAATCGACAAAAGGCATGCGTGAGACACATGCAGCTGTACTCTGTGGTACCATTTTAAACACTTTCCCTCTGAAGTCTAGAGAAGGACACTTATATTCCATTTACTGCAGGGCTTGCAAGTGAAAGGAGGCAAGAAAACAAATGGCACCAAACATAAAAAGCAAGAAGCAAACTCTCTTTTCATGGATACAATGTTTATGTCTGGATTCCAAAGAATCTGACCCAAATGTTAGCACAATTGGTGCCACAAACACAGTATACAAAAATCACCAGTGCCTTGATACATGATGGCAAGAAAAATCAAAAAGTAGAGATATAACTTATTTCTTATTTTTCTCAAAACACAAAATGTTTAGCAGAAAGTTAAATCACAAGTCAGATTTCCCTATTTGACATTGCATAGCAACTAAAAGGCATTTGGTTTGAGGCCAAAGAAAAGCATATTCAATATAATTGACGTAAATGAAACTCACAATTATTAAGATGAAAATTTTCTCAAGGTCATTGTGCTTTTTAAATAAAACTCAAAGGTAAATATAATAGACTTTTTGTGAGATTATATGATCTGATTATAGTTTTCCCAGGAAAGCAAAGAAATTTGGATAGTCTGAGTAACCATGTGAGGGTCGGTCACAATTAAAGTCCTTGCACTGATTAGCTTTAATAAGCAAGGCAGGGTGCGGCATATTGATGTGTAAGAAGTGCTTTGAAATGGATAAAAAAAATAAAGTGGATTGGTGGGTGGAGCAATAGAGAGAACGACCTGCAAAAAAGTAACCATTTGCTACTGTTGCGATTTGTCCTAGAGAGATACAAGCAAACTGTATTTTGCCCCAAGATAAAGCACCAGTAACCCAACAACAAAAAAAAAAAAAAAAAAAAAAAAAGCTTGAACTCAAGTCTTTCCCAGTGAGGCAGTAAGCTATACTGGGAGTTATAAGAGCATAGGTGACAAGTTATATACAAGAACTCAAAGTCAACTGTGTCACTGAAAGCCCTCCCCCCCATTCTCCCAGCAATGAATGACATCACAGTAATTGCTTGGTGCTTACTGTGTAACTTGCAGGCAGCACACTGGAGACCTCACTAGCCACCCCTCTATCAGCCCTGTTACCACTGGTAAGAGCCTTAATAAGGAAATGTGTGAGTGTGTCAGGAACATTGAATTGAATCAGTTAAAATAGGAATGACTGATGTACCTTTGGCCCTGTCATTCTACTTGCTGCTAGCATCTACATGTGTGTAACTATTGTTCCTGAGTGGGGCTGACAAGCATGGTCTGCATGGGGAGATGGGTGCTACAGAAGCAGCCCAGGGCAATCCATGTACCCCTGGCCTCCACGTCCCCTCCTAAGATCAACCAGCCCGGTCTTTGACATAGATGGTGCTCCTACTTTACATGGACGCTCTAAGAAACTGAGACACAGCTTTGAGTTCTGCGGACAGAACTTCAAGCTCTTTTTTTACAACTCCTTTTACACATAAGTTGATGTAGATATTGGTTCTTCCCTCCTTATCCTCAGGGAGCTCATCCTATCGAAAGAAAACAAAGGGTAGGTTGGTGGTGGGCCTCAGAGACACAGATTTATTCTTTGGGAGCAGACATCATGGTTAAGGAAAGTGACATAGTAGCCAGTAGTCATGGGCACGAGCAGACATGCAGAGGAAGGTGAGTCGCTTCAAAGGCATGGGGTTCTTTCTGCCCTCCAGTACATTTGCAGTCGTTGCCATGTGAGCTCAGGATCTCCAACTGTTACTTGCCAAAGATCAAGCTTTCTTGGTTTGAATTCTCCTCAAAGCAACCGAAACCAAAACAACATTTTCTTTTGATAACACTAAACAGGGTTGCTTTATGTTTTAAGCTCACAGCTGTTTTGTGCTTTATCACAGAGTCTTCAACTCTACTTCTTGCAGAGCAAAAACATTACTCATTTCATTGTTTTCTTAACATCCGCCTTGCATTCGGGTAACTGCTGAACAGAGCATGGAATGCAAATCCGGGCTTTATATACAGTGCAGGAACACAGCTGCCATGATGAGGGGGAAATGTGTGCTTGAGTTAAGCTGGTGAATAAATAAATAAATAAATATGTGAGCTTGCCAATTCTAGTCACTTAGTTGAATATTTCTCCCTGTATTATAACTGATAGGTGCAACACAGAGTATACTTGGAAAGAAAGTAGTGTTCTGATTTTATTTGTTTCATTTTGAGGGCAATCAATATTGTAAATTTGGATTAAGGGGGGGAACCCATTTAGGTTTTGCAAGCTATTGGCCCAAAGTAGTTTTGTGAAATATTTATGCAAAAATGCCAGCCATAATAATACTATTTTAAAAGATCCAGCCTTAAGGTCTCTAACCTGGTTGCCAGCTCACTGTGTCTGTGTTCCCCATGCTCCTCTGCACTTCTCTCCCTCATTTCTGGCTTTGCAGGCTCTCACCATCCCAGGAATGCATCCATGCAGACTATGGCTGACCAACTTAGGAATTCTGACAAATGTGATGGAAAGAGAATGTTCAGTTATTTAAATTCTATCATGCTTGTGGTCAGCTTCATTTCAGAATAGAAGGCAAGTTAATGGAGTACACAGTGGCCAGAGGCCTTGTGCTTACCTTCCCTGGGTCCAAGTAGTGTGCTGACTGCCCTTAAGTCCCTCAGGCATGTTTACGGTACTCTGTGGGCAGAACTGGCAAAGACAGGCCTGCCACCAGAGGACCTGTAAGTCTACAGACTGGTGGGCCATGTGTTATCTCACTGTGTATGTGACTTGAAACTTTGGCAAAACTTTACCCATGCATGGGCAGAAATGCAGATTCTGTGTCTCTGTGTCCACGTATCCATCTGGTGATCTTTCTGTCTCTGCAGATATCTGTCTCTAGATAGCACCCACTCCTTTACCCACCAATAGAGACTTTTTTATGCTTTAACCTCTGCATAGGAATTTGCTTTAGCTGTTGGATGACGCAGGGACATTTTCCACAGTTTCATTTTCCAAAGTGTTTCAACTCATAACATTATTTACATATTACATCCTTCATGTTTTCACTGACTAAAAAAATTCCAGTATCTTTATTACTTACATGTCTCACTTGCCCTGAGAAAGGTAAAAGAAATTTAGAAGAAAATTACTTTCCCTCGAGGTGTATATAATAATCCCACATTATTGGGGGAAGATTGTCTTAAGAGTGGGCCAGTCTTTGCCAAATCCATCTATAAGGCTGACATACTCCACTAATATCTCACTGAATCTGTTTTTGATAATTTGATAAAATTAATTGGCAATATATTTGACCAGAAAAAAAAAACAATATGTAAGAAAATTAGAATCACCCAGAATCACTAGACGGCTGGGCATTTTGGTAATTTCCTCTTACTTTGTCACCATTCAACATCAAAAGTAAATTCCTAAAGAAGGCTGTGAGGCTACTGAGAGGAGAGGAGCTTACAGGGCAAGGCGTATCCCAGGGCTCTGTTCCCTGGGACCATGTTAAGGTGGACAGAGATAAATGACTCCACCTGGTTGCCTCTGACCTCCACACGTATGCTTTAGCACCCCCATCTATACATATGCCCTGCACACACAATAAAACATTTAAAATGAAATTGAAACTGGAAGTGTTCAAAAGTCATTAAACTTAAGAGTAAGTGCAGCAAATGAAGCTAACTTGCAGAGCACTGTGAAAGTCATTAAAGAAAGCCATTCAATTACTGTACAATTGCCTCAGCATTTACAAAAGGCGGACGGCAATAGATTCTCTCATTACTTATATCTTCCATGCTAACCCCAATTTATTTTGAAAGTATTTTAATGTTGTCTCATTATTTTAGGAAAATATTTTGGTAAAGGATTACAGCAAATAGATGGAAAGTATATACAGTAACCAAACTGTCGTGATCCCAGCTTTGCTCTTACCAAATGTCAAAGAAAATAGACTAGAAAGAAAAAAAACAAATATGTTAGGAAATATAATTGAATAGCTAATTGTGTAATATGAAAATGTATTAGCTGCTTAAGGCAGCCTGTGGGTTGCTTAAGGTCTTTGGCAAACCTCTATCTCCAAAGCATATTTATATTACAATTCATAACAGTAGCAAAATTACAGTTATGTAGTAACAATGAAAAATTCTCTGGCTGGGGGTCACCACGCGAGGAACTGTGTTAAAGGTTCACCGCATTAGGAAGCTTGAGAGCCGCTGTCTTATGGAGTTGCCCTCGTGGCTTTAAATTCTATGCAGTGCCCTCATAGTCACTGTTGGTTTTTTTAGGAAAGTGAGGGCTTGGGTGGAAACACTGCAGTTTTTGTTCATTGAAAGGCCAAAAATGAACCCCATAATATCCTGTAAAGCAAAGCTGCTATGTAGGTCTCTCAGCAGCCCTGGCCCTCTACTACCCAGAGAAAACATTACTAAAACGTTTCTTCTCCAAAATCAAACCAGGTGAAGAAAATCCTGAGGTAGACAACATTAAATGGAAATGTCTAACAGATTCTTTTGTGTGTGTCCTTCTATGTAAGCATGAATGTATAAGCCAACGGACAGCCTTGATGTCATTCCTCAGGTGCCATCCAGCTTGCTGACTAGGCTAGACTGGCTAGCCAGGGAACCCCAGGGAGACACCTGTTTCCACTTCTGGGTTCAAATTACAAGTGGACGCAACCATGTCTGGAATTATACATGTTCTAAGGATTGAACTCAGGTCTTCATGCTTGTATGGCAAAGCTTATACTGACAAAGATTTCTACCAAGACCCTTTATAACTGATACTAAATCATCTTGAAACTGTGCTATCTGTAGCTATACATGCAAGTGTCACACTATTCATATCGTGGCACACTCAGGTGACACAGACATGGCTGCTTTGGAGCCCAAGTGCCACAGCACCACAGATATTTATATTCCATCGGCTAAAACTAAAACCAGAGACAACAGGAGCTGTAGGGGAGTGATAGAAGGACATGAGTAACTTGGAAGTCACTGTTCTTCAGCGAAGTACAGAGGACGAGAAGGGCTGATGACAGAAGCTAAGTTTGGAGCAGTTGCTGAGGTGGCAGCCTTGTAGGGACTGTTAACTGATGTTGGGAGTCTTTTAGTTTTGCTGTTTAATTTATCTTAATAATTCCTGCCATGCACCAGTGAATACTATAAGTTAAACACACGGTGCTGCAAAACTGGACCATATTTAACTTGTGCCTAACAGAAAAGTCTATTTTTGAAAAGAGCTACAGTATGTCACTCTAGGAGCCTTGTATTCTTTTATCCCAAACGCATATTTAATCATCCATGCTGTTTGTTTCTATAGTCAAGCAAATAGTGGTTCATACAGGTTTTCCTCTATATTGACAATTTAATGGTCAAAAAGAAACACTCTCTGATTTTCATTATCAGAAAAGGTAAGACAGTACACAAAAGCATTTGTTAAAGGACTGTCGCATAACTTAGTGAAAATGTCAGACGCATGGGCAGAGACAGCCTGTAGGAGTCTGCAGCATAAATGTGGCTTTTATGTTTGATACATAGAAGGAATCATTGGTATTTTTGTTTCTGAGTCCTGAAATCAATGACCTGTTTATCTCAATAATTTATGTATTTGCCACCTTTTTTCTTCTTCAGTTGTATAGTTTTTATTATTTTTCACCTTTACCATCCAAAAATAATACTGAAACTGGAAAACAAAGGGGCTGTTTTCCAAATGTGTGTGTGTGTGTGTGCGCGCGCGCACGCGATCATATGCACGTGTGCACACATGGGTGCACATTTGTGTATTTTTCTTTGATGGTTTTTGAGATTCAATGCAGGGTCTTATGCTAGGCAACTAGTGCCAGTGAGCCTGGTCACATCCCCCACGTCATTTTTAGTGTGTGGTTCAGGAGTATTTATCTAGACCTCTGAGCCATTTTTCTGTTGCTGTGATAAAACACCATGAGCATGGCATCTTATAGAAGGAAGAATTTATTTACACTTGTGGTTCCAGAGAGAAAGGGGTCCATCATGGTGGACAGGCATGGCAGCAGGCAGGCCATGGCAGGGGCAGCAAGCTGAAAGCTCACAGTTAGAACTACAAACGCAAAGCAAGAGAATAAATTTGGAGTAGGGTAAGGCCTTAAACTCTCAAAGTCCACCCCCAACAGGCCTGCTTACACCAGTAAAGGCAAACCTCCTAAACATTCCAGAGCAGCAGCGCCAACTAGAGACCACTGTTCAAGCACGTGGACC
The DNA here is from genome assembly GCF_907164565.1 of Psammomys obesus. Taxonomy (NCBI): domain Eukaryota; kingdom Metazoa; phylum Chordata; class Mammalia; order Rodentia; family Muridae; genus Psammomys; species Psammomys obesus. The sequence continues at coordinate 579,821 of NW_026596440.1, read as the reverse complement.
TAGGAGGACTTGGCCACTGGTTACAGGAACTCTTTAATGCTCAATATAAGGTCTAGGTTGTCAGCCATGGCTCTTTCCTCTATCACGCCATGCTTTAGCCTTGTTTCAAAAGCCCTCTCACTCTGATATCACAAGAAGAAACCCTAGGTTTTACCGGCAAGTTTTCATCTGGAAATCTATTTTCAGCAGTATGGAACCAGGTTTGAGGGATGATTCTTTCCAAGAGGAAGGAATGGTGTCATCAGATGAATAATAATTAACATTATTTAATAGGAAAATGTGTAATTTACTGTTGTTAATAATCAATACACTAATTGAAGTGTAGGTTCAAGCATAATAGGATGTCTCAGCACTTACACGAAGATAAAAATATTATTTTTGTTGTTTTGGTTGTGTTTGTTTTCAAGAGAGAGAGAAAGAAAGGAACGTGATGTTGGGTAGATAGGATATATGCTATATGGGAAGAATTGTTGAAGGAAAATGTGATCAAAATATATTGTATGAAGACAGTTTTTAATAAAAAAAAAATAACCATTATCTGAAGAAATGCTGAAGGAAACAGAGCTCCTACCGAGGACACAAAGCCCCAGCTTGCTGACCCTCTCTGACTTAACACACCAACACCAGGGCCTGTCCACCTAATGGGGATCTTCACCTAGATTTAGAAAAAAAGAAAAAGTGGGGTAAAATTATAGAAAAAGAAAAATCTCAGGAACTTCCAAAAAGAAACAAGTAAAACTGTTAGGTGACCTGAAGCTAAAACTGTTAGGAGACCAGAAATACACAGGCCAGCAAGCATAATAAAGGTTCCTCCAGAAAATAAACAGGGAAAAATCCTGATGAAGGATAGACATCAGAAAAAAGTTGAGGAAAGGGTGGGATCGGGAGGGGAGGAGGGAGGGGCTTATGGGGGGATACAAAATGAATAAAGTGTAATTAATAAAAAAAAGAAAGAAAAAAAATCTAGACTTCATTTGGGACCAGGCTGTGGAGAAAAGTCTCAACTGAGTAGAACATTGAATGGAGTGGGGACAACAGGAAATCACAAGAGCAGGTGAGAGAATCATTAGATAGTGAGAATGGGACTTTGATTTCAGCAGTCAAAGCTTAACAGAGATGCTAATTCCTCCAGTGCGGTGGGGTTGGCAATGTTATACAAGATAGAACATAGATCTTGAAGTTATGTTTGCATTTCATTGCTGTTGCTGACTCCCAGCCCCTGCACAGGGAAATAACACACAGATCAGTTGGGATTTGAGGAGGCAGACATGGGGACCTGAGGCAGCCCCCAGAACAGATGGGATAGCAGTGTGGGCAGCTGCCCAGCTCTCCCCAGGGAGGAGTATCCTGGCTTATTACAGTGTATGATGACATGAATGTTTTCTTTGCTTGCAAATCATAGACTCAGAGGTTTTTACACACACACAAGCATGAATTCTCATCAGCAGTCCACTCTTTGTGACATGTAGAAGGCATCTCTATGTTGTAGCAATTCTAGCCAGCTCCAGAGGCTCCAGGGAGGTAGTGCATTAGAGCTGGGTCTTGGGCCGCTGCACACAGTGTGTGGTCACCAGGGCTGGGGCTACCACCAAACAAACCTCAACCAAGCAATAGCACCAAGAGATGCCCAGCTTTGTGGTCTCAAAGGCTTCAGAAGGCTTCTGGACTATCACTGGGGGAAAGAGGAAGAGGGAGTCTAAGAGTTTATTAGCTTGATAAATGCTAAATTTACATGAAAAACTGAGAGTTGAATCAGTGATGTTTGTGTTTAAATGTTTAACACAATCATTAAGAGTTATTGGATCCATCCCATTTGTTTTTGCTTCGTCTTTAAAACAAAGGGCTGATGTTAGGGTCATGATTTACAGTATTCTGAAGGCAGCAGCGATCTCATCAGCAATCTCTCAGATACTTTAGAATATGACTGAATGATACTTTTCATTAGCAGAATGTTTCTGAACGCTTTCATTTTCAGCCAAAAGAAATTTCTTCTTGTGTGAGTTCAGCAGAAATGATTTCATGATTTCAGTATGATGTGGGAATCTAGCTCATGCACAGAAACTGTGTCAACAAAACACATTTGTCCTGTGGGGATTTTGACTGAATGTGTTACTGGCCTGCCCTTGGCCAGACTCACTCAGGCATAGCGGATGGAGTTTTTGCTGCTGGCTCTCAGAGCAAGCAGAGTGCTGTCTCTCCCCTGCCTGACCTGGTATCACAGCATTTTGTGTTACAAACATGAGTGGAGAGTAGAGAAATGAGAAGGATAGAATGAAGGCAAAAAGGAAAAAAAAAAAGGTAGTGAAAACCCACCCAGCAGCAGAAGCAAAATGCCCTTCTCCTGCAATAGTAGTCTGAATATATGCACCAAAAGCATCCATCGAAGATGCACAGGATCTGGTACCCCCCCCCCAGGCTTTTTCTCAAAGCCAAAGAAAGCCATGCCTATGACGATACATCTCTGTCTTAAGGACATTTGCACTGTGGAAGAGGCGGGGACTGGTTGCTGGCTTGAAAGTGAGTCTGCACAGGGTTGATGGGAAAGAATACTGTTATCTAGGAGTTAACCACGGAAGACTTTTCTGACAGTGTTATATGAGGATCTGAGATCTAAAGAATGGCAGAATCCACATCAAAAGAGCTCTAAGTATGAATAGCAAGGAAGCCGATGTGCAGAAGAGGAGAATAAGCCAAGAGATTGGAGAGGGGGTTGTGGTAAATTTGGAAGGTTTAGACTTGTCGGCATAGACTTGTCAGTGTTGACTTGTCTGCGCTGACTGGAGCAGTCACTTGGCGTCATTGCCAAACAATGATAGAGTCTCATTTTTGCTCAGTCACTGTCACTGGCTACAGTGCTGTGAGGAAGAAGAGGCAGAGTGTCAAATGGGCTACGAGGTCATTGTTGTTACAGGTGAGATGTGACAACAGCAGCTTGGACCTAGGTTTAGTGACAGACATGGTAAGAGGTGTTCTATGTGGGGTATGCCCTGAAGGCTAAACTGTCTAGATTTTCCAGCCAGTCGGACATGGAGGGTGAGAAGCACAGACTGTACAAAGGCCTCCCAAGTTCGGAGGGACAGTGTACAAGTGGTCACTCTCCAGAAATACAGTTGCGATGTCCCAACATTGTGAACAACATAGCTGTAAAAACCGAGTTTTTAAGAACAAGGCTCACTGCTTTTCCTGGATTGCTACAGTCTTCCCAGGTATCCAGGGGTGTTTGTGTAACTCTCTGGATGGTGGCTCTTTTGCACATAATAGTCTTTAATGAATTAATTTAATAATAAGCTTACATGCTTGTTGTTAATTGTACCCATCCAGAAACAGAAATTTGTACGAAGGCAGAGGATTTGTCTGCTCTGTCTTCAATAAAATGCTTGGAGAATAAATGACCGAATGAACAAAATTTCACCAACACACTTGATGTTTGTGTATTGGAAAAGCACTCACCTCAAAGACGCGATTTAAAATTATTAAAGAAAATGACCCAAAGCTCTTACATAAAGAGCTATTTCCTATACCTTTTTGAACTTTATTTCAGAGCAGGAAGAAAGATTTGTGTCCTAGGAAGAAGCCAGCCTCAAGGCAGGTTCCAATAGACAGAATCCAGAGTCTACTTCTAAATGCTATCTGTCTGTGTGGCTCTAAGCCAATTATTTAGGACACTGGTATATCATTTTAAATTAGTTTGCCTTCCTCTACCCTCTCTTTTAATCTCTTTTCACTGTCCTTCAAGGCAGAGTGATTTTCAGGGGAAGAGTGCTTTTATTCATTATCTAATTATAATTGTTCCGTCTAATGAGCATGTTGCAGCAGGCGTCCAAACACCTGGCTGCACCCCGTGCCAGCTCTGTGAAGTAAAGTGGGAGTAAACGAAACAAACCAAACAGTAGTGGTGTAACTGAAAGCGGGTCAGAAGCAGCGAACAAAAAGTAAAAATAAAAAAATAAAAAAATCAACAACACATCCCTTGTCCGTGGCCTTTGCTAATCTTTGAGTGTTTGTTTACATTAATAGCTTAATGTCAGTTTCTATGCATTTTTATGCAGTTCACAGTAATCCTTCAAGCCTCTGAAGCAAAGGCATTTAAATATGTCGTCTTCAAACACACACAGTGTTTTGTAGTTCTTACTCTGGTTTTTAAGAAAAGAGTGGAGTAAAATTGAGAAAGAGGTTTTTGTCATTCTGTTAATTTTTCCCACATGTCTGTTGGTGAAAGAAAAATACCCTTTTCTGATATTACAAAACGAAAGAATCAACCTCTACCACTTCCTGACTAAGTATCTCTAAGGTACTGGTTACATAACTTTTAAATATTAGAAAATTATATAAACATACCAAAAATAGTTGATATTTACTAAACAGTCATTGCTCAACCTTTTCAGTTCTGCAGCCACATTCCTTGCAGAGGACTTCCCACAAGACACCTCACACCGAAACCTTGCTCTAGCAGCACCCCTAAGAACACCTTATACCTGGAAGGCAGCACCCCTTCACATTCCAGGGGGAGCTCCCCACCCCACTGCTGCCTGTCCCTAGGTTGTGTCACTAAACACATCCATTGGGTGTCTATGTGTCTCCTAATATTGGGACATGATTTTTACGTTGCTAAAATAAACACTTCCAATAGAGCGAGCATTTGTTTTGAGCATTAAAGGATGTACAGACCAGGCAGTACTGAGCTGAGGGCCGGCTTTGTGCTGGACAGCAAGGGTTCATAAGCAGGGGCTGGTGAGAGGCTAGTGAGATGGCTCAGTGATTAAGAGCGTTTTTTGTTTGTATGGAGGACCTGGATTTGATTCCTAGCACCTACGTGGTGGTTCACAACCATGCCAAATTCTAGTTCTAGGAAATTGGATGACCTTTTCCATTGCTCTTCTCCTGCCTGGGGGCTGTCTCCCAGCAGCCCCGGAAGTCAGGAGGGGCGTGAGACAGAGTAGAGGGCCTGGCCTTCGAGCACTGTGCAAGGGATCACACACCCTAAGAACCACTTCAGGGAGCTAGTTCAACTTTAATTCCAGAGAACAAAGGCTATATACCCCGTGGAGAGTTGGTGGGGGAGTCCAAAAATAGGTGTGCAAAACTGGTTGGAACTAGGCACTTTAGGGATGCTTGATTTGCATTAAACAGCACGTTCCTATCACATGAATGGGAATACAGTACCTAATTATCCTATAGGCGGCGCAGGGAGGGAGAGGAAGCATTGAGTTGTGTCAAAAGTGGTTAGGGGCCTCTGTGTCTAAAGACACTCTCCAGATGAAGTCAGGCAGAGAGCAGGAGGCCCTGCGGAGGGGAGGGAGTCCTGCACCTTAACCTGAGCGCGGAATGGCTATCTGGACTGGGAGGACTGCAGCCTAAACAGCAGGGGCCTTCCAACACTTTTCTGACCTCCCAGGCCACTAGGTGTGCACGTGGGGCACATACATAAATGCAAGTGAAACTCTCATACACAGAAAATAAAATAAATCTTAACCATTTTATAAAGGATTCATAGGAAAAATGTTGGAGTCTGGCTCACTGTGCGTGGCAAACCCTTGAGTGGGTGCTGGTTGCTCACGGAGAAATCTCGAGTGTCTTTTTCCTCCTCTCTGGGCTCTGGTTTGCTTACACAGAAACCTGGATCTTTCTCTGTCTAATGACCTTTGGAAAATAATTTTAATCTCTACATGTTCAGAAAATCCTCTTTAGGTCTTATTTATTTACTTATGGGTTTATTTTACGTGTGTATGAATGCATGTGTGCGTGAGTGTGTGTATGTGTGAAAGTGTCACCTGTGTAGACAGGTGCTCACAAATGCCGGAAGAGGGTGTCAGGACCCCCAGAGCTGGAGTTACTGCTAGTTATAAGCACCTCCTGTGGATGCTGGGGACCCAACTGAGATCCTCAGAAGGAACAAGTGCTCTTCCCCAGTGAGCCTTCTCTCCAGCTCCTCCCGGTTAGGTGCTGCTGTGCAGTCAGGTATTCCTCTGCCTGCTGAGGAATGGACAGATTCCCTCTTTATTCTTCAGTGGCTGGAAGCCACTGTGTATTACAGTGCATTTTTCACAAGGAGCAAGTACAATGTGGTTGTTTCATGTCTGTCTCTTCCCTGGAGAGCTGCGGTCAATGAATGGTAGTAGCCTTGTTGGCAGGCATGAGATGCACCGGCCAGAGCTGTGCTGAAGGTTTCCTCCACTGATTCTGGTAAAGAGATCAGTGTGCTCAGGACTGCAGGCCCTGCTCAGGAGATGCCTCCCTGTCCCTCCCTGGCTGTGTGGCTGCGGAGTTATTTGATGACCTGTTAGGTTAGTTCATAAGAGGAACATCTCATTACTTGAGAAAATGTCAACAACAAATCCCAAAATGTTTTTTGTTTTTTTATAAAAATTAATTGTGTGATTTCCTTATCCAAGGCCAGTGAGTGGGCAGCTGTGCTGGGGGCTGTGGAGTCAGACTTCCTGGCTTCCCAGAGTATCAGTCACTTCCCTTCTTACACCCACACATCTCCATCTTCCACGTGGGAACTAAGTCCAGCACATGCATGGTGAAGCAGGCAGGGGTCTGTTATAGCCCAGCACACAGAACTGCTGTCCCTGATGCTGATGTTATTTTCATTAGTTAGTGCTCAGAATTAAACAGTCCAGACAATGCTTCGTGCCCTGGTGTAGAACCTGTATTGAGTCAGTGGACTTTTTAAATTTTACCCTCTACTTTGAAATAGGAATTAATGCAGATGCATGATGGTAAACCACACTGCCAAGGAGACCGGGAAAGGCGATCTTGAGTGGAAGGCCAGCATGGAATACACGGCAAAACACACAGAGAGACACACATACACAAAGTAAATATGGGCAGCGCACTATTAATATAGTGAGCTTTAACAGATTCCACATAAGCAAGGAAAGTGGTGTCCAAGAAAAACAAACACTGGGAGGATAACTCATCAGCTCATCAGCAGTGTCTTGAGTTCTCCTGACAGCTCAGCCCATAATATGTCTCAGGTAGAATGTGTGCAAGAAGCACAGTCCAGAAACCTGCTGCTCTATTTTTCTTTCATTAAAAAAAAAAAAAAAAAACTATTTGAAGGTCAAGGAAGCATTAGCTTTTGCTGGTTTCTCCCTTCTTCTGCCAATTGCTATTTCTGTTTTTGCCTGAAGGCACGGGAGAAGGAGTGAGGGGCCAGTGTGAGGCTGGGTTGTGGTTTGGATTAGACTCAAAGCAAATGTTCAGGAGGCTACTAGCGAGAGCTTCACAGGGCCCTCTTTGAACGCTCTGAGCTCTCAGACTGCCCAGGCCTCTGGGAGCGGCAGGCTGCAAAGCCACAGAGAAGGCTTCAGAGATTTCGAGCCTGGCCCTGCTGCTTCCTGTGCTCACTGCTGCCGTTCAGTTCAAGATGACTTCCTCTAAGAGCAGGAGGATGCAAAGTGCATAGGTTACAGCGAACCACTCCCCACTCATTTGCATTCTCACCAGCTCACATGACGAACACCTCCTGTGTACCATTTGCTGTACACATAGTTGGAAATGTCTCAGCTCTTAACTATGAAGTCCAGCAAAGGAGCTTTTTCTCTGAACTTCATTGTCCTTTGACTTGGCAGTCAGGCTTAGGCTTCAGGCCAAGCGTGATGTTTACATACATCAGAACAGCACATTCTAATCCATAAATACACTTGGAGCCAAGCCAAGATGAGCGGAGTTCCATCCCCACGACCCATATGGTAGAAGGAGAGAACGAATTTTGGTAAGTTGCCCTCTGACCCACTACATGTTCCACAGCACCTGCACATGCATGTCTACACAGATGCAGACACACATACATTAATTAAAAGTATTAAATTTTACAAATTGAAATGATAATCAGGAACTCCATAGCCCCACTAGTGCTGCGTGGGAGCTTGGTGGAGCCCCTCCCAGTCTCCTCGTTCCTTCAGACACCAGCAGTCTGAAACAGGGAAAAGGCGGGGTATGCCCGGGAGGCAGAGAAGGGGTTGTATACACAGAGGAAATCAGGACATTCTACGGAGAACCGCTGCCACATCCTCGGGAGTAAGCCCTCTTCCAGGAGTGGACAAAAACAGACTTCCAGAGAGGCTGAGCCAGTTTTGAGGACACTACGCTAGTTCAGGGAGCTCAAACATAGTGCCATGGCTGGTACTTCTTAAACCTTGGCTCATGGACCAGCAGAAGCACACAACCCCTTTGTTATTTAAAATGTAGGCTATTGAGCTGTATCCTAATCCAGTCAGAATCTACTGGATGTGGGTCTTGGTGCCTTGATCTCTCAATGTTCATTATGAATTGTGAAACTAGATCAGAGCCCAAGGCTGTGGAGGAGTGAGGGGATTCTAATCAGAGACCTGCAAGGCTCAGGGGGCTGTGGCTTTAGCTGCTGGCCAGCCGACACCTGCAAAGGCTGTACTGTTCTGCTGTTGGAGTTTGGGACACCTGCTTTCCAATGACAAGCAACGGTGATGCAATGAACCTCCTTCAGGAGCCATTGTGCTGCTGATTCCTCTCTGGCACAAGAATTGCGCTACTCATGAGGAGAAGAAACCCATGCCCACTGGAGTCCCCAAGTTTCCCTTTCAGCAGTACTGTCCCCATCCCCAGATGAACCTTGCAAGACTTCATACTCCTGGCAAGAAGGGGATCCTGACAGGAGGGTGAATGTAGAGGGCAGGAGCTGCCTCTGTCACAGTCAGTCTCCCTGTTGCACCCATGCAGTGAGTCGTTCGCTTACCTGCATTGCTTTAGCAACTGCTCTAGATGTACTTTTGTAGCGACAACTTGGGGGCAGGAGCAGTGGTTTGTGTTATCAGCGTGCAGAGATGATTGATAATCAATGCAAGGGAGAGGCCATGTGTTCAGGAGATGCTTGGCAAATAACATTGGCAGAGCTTGCAGATGGCAAACCAGTGGTGTAGCAGAAAGCTATGTCAAGAGGAGCATAAAGCTGTGAGTCTGAGCGACTCGATAGCAAGAGTGACACTGAATGCATAGAGAAGCTATGGTATGTCAGCCTCTTGTCACTATGACAAGATACCTGCAAAAATCAACTGATGAGGAGGGAGGATTTCTTTGACTCACTGTTTCGTGTTGGTCCATAGATGGCTGACCTCATTGCATTGGAGTCTACAGTGAGGTGAAACAGCACCACGGAAGAATGAGACAAAGAGAGTTGCTTACTTCATAGGATATGGGAAGCAAAAACAGATTGCCAATAGCACCTTCAAGATTGCATCCCAGTAGCCTATCTTACCAACCAGCAGGCTTCCCCTAAAAGAGCCCACCTTACATAGGATCACAGTCAGCCAAGAACCAAGCCTTTAACTCATGGCTTTTGTAATATATTTCAGGAACAGATTATGGAACAAGAAAAATGATAACTATGCAAAGAATATGGGACTGTCATACAACTGCTGACCATGTTGTAGAATATCTTATGGAGCCAGTGGGTAGAGATTTGTGCCAGGGAGCTGGCTATGTGTGAATTATGATAGGAAAGGGTGTCTAGGATTGAAGTGCAGATCTGGGGGGCATTTTACTAATAGCCTTGTGTCAACCTTAGTTTTCCACATAATCACCTAGCTGGAATTCTAGAATAATAAAGCAAACCTAGAGAAGCCAAGATGTAAAGGTAGGAACAGAAGAGTCACAGGAGTGCTCAATGAAAGAGGACAGTGAAGAATGGCAGGGGGAGATAGATGCCAGGAGGCAGGCTTGTATCTTGCAGAGCTTGGCAGGGTTGGGTGCCAGGCCATGTAGATGTGCCAGGATGAATTTGTGGAAGCTGGAAGGGAAGGGCCATTCAGCATTTGAGATTGCCAAGAGAGAAGCTCCTGGATGCTCAGGTGTCCAGCTGTGGTTGGGGTAGACATCACCAATTTAGCAGATGTCTAAGGGCTGTGTGTTAGGTCAGATTACAGATCTTGAGTTTCTTAACATCAGAGATGAAGCTAGGTTCCAGGCAGGACACCAGAACAGGTCCTGATGCCCACCGTTATGACAGGAGAGATGCCCTTACCTGCTTCTGCCAAGGTGAAGCATGGAGCCTGATGGTCTGAGCTTTGCTTAGGACCCAGCCCTTTATGACTAACTGTTTTTTGTTTCATTTTGACAGTAATTTTTAGACCAATTTAATTTTAGGGCAGAATAAATTATTTCCTTTTAAATGAACAGAGGAATGACCATGGAAGACATTCAGATAAAGCCATGTCAGCAAAGATGTTTGTATCTCAGCCCTCTTATAGTGTGCAAAAATCAGATATAGGGATATTTAAAAAGTCTGGCTGCAGGCCTTATGTCAGAGGGAATGTCTTGCACATTCTAATAGTCACCTGTCCCAAAATCCCAAACTTAGTCACATTTGTGTTTGAGAAACGAGGCTTTCTGCTTACAGAACGCACATTCATTTAATGAATATGGCAACCAGCACCATGATAGACTAACACACAACATACACGTACACACACAAACACACATGGACATATGCATGCATGCCCAAACATGCATGAGCACAAACACACGTGTCCACACACATGCACATACATGTGCACACACAAACACATGTGCACACATGTGCACAGATGCATACATGCACAAACACACATGCACACGTACCCCTATTCATCATCTTTGTCTCTTCCAGACCACTGGTTGGTCTTTCCTGTGTTTGAGATCATGTCTTCTTCCCTTCCATCTTCAGGTTCTCTGCCTTCACCCTGAGAATAACCCTGAGTAACAGGCAGCAGGAACACACTACTGCATATTTGATGGCAAAGGCAGTTTTTTTTCCTCATAGTTAAAGCCAGAGAAAGACAAGGTGGGTGTGCTGGAGTGAGACCTTTGCTCCAGAGACCCGAAAGAGGGCCTTATTTCCCCTTTTCTAGGTTCTAGTGACCCTAGTACTCCTTTGCTCATGGATACCTCACAAATAGCCTACGTCCCGTTGTCCACTCTGTCTCCTCTTTTCACGGCACTTGCCACTGAATTTAGGAGTTACCTCTCATCCATGAAAATCTAATGTTAAAATCCTAAATTTGGTCACACCTTTTGTGACACAGTCACTGCCATGGGTTTCCAGTCGCTACAATCAATGATTGGGTGCTTCTAATGTTCCTAGGAGACACAGTCTTACAGCAAACTCCACGACCCTTTGGTTGTTACTCTTTTAAGGAATTCTGAGAGCAGGAGAAATAACCAACGGTTATCTGGTACAAAATGGTCATCACTTAAAACATACATACATGTAGCTTCATACACACTGAGCATGTTCTATTTATGTATTTAGGGACATAGGTACAAATAGACATATGTATGTAACAATAATTAATGAAAAAAAAGGAGGCCATAAATTTGAAAGGTAGAAAGGAAGGGTGTATTAGAGGGATTAGAGGGAGGAAAGGTAAGATGGAAATAGTGTGATTATAGCATGACTTAATACAATAACAAACAGTTAAAATAAAAATGGTAAATGAGTGAGATTCGTGACCCGTACCAGGCAGGTACTATCACAGGGAACTCCATCTGGATCACCCATCATGCTAATAACCGATAATTAAATAAATTCTCCCTGAAGGGAGAGGGCAGCTATTGGATTGTGTAGCTCTTTGGTTTGGTCTGGTCTGGTTTAGGCTGTGCTGAGGGTTGAAGCCGGGACTTCCTACATGACAGCCAAGTGATCTGCCACTGAGGCGTATCCAAAGCCATCTTTGCATCTTTTTAGAATGTTCCAAGTAGTCAGTTCATGAATGTCGTCCTCATTTCATCTGCCTCTGCTACTTCTCAACCTTCCGACCTTCGGGCACTGAGCCGCTTCACCATGACTCTTTCGTGCTTTCTCTTGAGAACTACCCTCATGAGTCTCCTTTTAGTGGGTCTTAAGCTACAATCATACATCTTCTACTTAAATCTTTGTTACAGTTATTTTTTTAACTGTGTTTATTTCTGTTTCTCTCTTAACCTGGTTATCACACAAATAATTGATACTACATTTTATTATTTTAACAAGCTTCACAGCACAATCCTAAGCAGTATTAACTCTATTCTTAACCCTCTAAACTAATCTGGTTTCCTCCCAGCGTACATTCCAGAGATACTTGCACTTTGTGGATTTCTCTGCTGAGCCGTCTCTCCTGGACATCTGCCTGTGGTTGAATCCCCTACTTCCTCCTCTACCTTCTTCTCCCCTGGCTGACAGGAAGTCCAGCTCTATTCTCTCCCCTGCTCAACAATTGGTTGTGAGGTGCTTTATTGGCAGATCAGGGGACAATTGTGGAACAGAGTTTATACAATATTAAGACAGGAAATTCTCAGAACAAGGATTGCAACCAGGTATGGGGGGGTGCAGACATAGCATTTGAATTTCGCAGTAAATAACCTTATGCCTATAAATCTTTCTGATTATTTCTGCCTCTAAAAGAAGATTTACTTGTTTGATTGGTCTGAATTTCTTTTCTTCTTGGTTTGCCAGACTATTTAAGGTACACCATATACATTGCTTTTATGTGTGGTCTCAACTTGTTCGTTTAATTTACAAAACATACTTAGAAAACTCCACGGGAGCTCCTGCTGTGACAGAGGCAAGGCTGTCTGCTGACTCAACTGGGCTTCCCAAATACATGAGTCAGCCCTAAATTTGGCTGGAAGAAAGAGAAAGACAGAAGACAGAGGCAATGGAACAAATGGAAATGTATTTGTTTTACATAAAAAATTCAAAAGAAGGGGGATCCTTCCCCTGGTTCAGAGTATTAGGGAAGTCAGGGTGGGTACCTCCAGGAGTCTTCTAGCTTTCCACACAGTCTTGAGAGACCACTGCAGATCCGACCACTTCATCTGGATCAAAATAGAGCCCAGGGAGCAGGAAGTTAGAAGTGTCCCAAGAGCTGCACCTGCTGTTCTCTCTTAGGAAACTAAAAGTTTCAAGAGGGCCCTTCCTCCCACATACGTCTCTGTCCTCTCGCCACATCCAATCACAGGGAGCCTGGGAAACAAACATATGGAGTTTTACCCTGCCTTTTGTTTGTGTGTGTGTGTGGGGGGGGTGCAGGCACCCAAAGAGAGACGGGTAGGAACATCTTGACTAACAGATCAGCCCTGCATATTCAACCAGCTATTTCCAGGTCTGAGACATCTTCACACTACCACCACACACAGGCACCTCATCTGACTCGGTGAAAATAGCTATTAGCTTAGTAAGCAGTCATTAACTCTAAAGTAGATAAGCCATGAACTGTAGTTTCCCACATTTAAATACAGGGATGAACCTTCTTGGAATGCAACTCTGTGGGCACCTCTGTGGGCACCGAGTGCCGCTGCTGTCATCCTAAGACTGAGGTCAGCCTTAGAGAAAGCTGTTAATTAAATGGGGAGACACTTTGTTTTGAAGGGGCAGACATTTTGATGCCAAACTTGATGCAGCATGAAGGAAGCCTCTTGCTGAGAGCCAGGGTGGAATACAGGCTGGCCTGTGCCTCCCTTGGAGGGAAACTCGTGCCTTGTTCTTGGTGTGTTCCTTTGGATCCCAACCAGTGGGATGTGGTAGTAGGAAGGAAGGGAAAAACTGAAAGAAAAAAAGTCATATTGTATTTCATCTATGCTGTTACTACAAAATCAGTTTACGAAAAATTAAATTATTTGTGAAGGGCAATTTTCCCTTTAAGTCTGACCTTGGCTCATGATCACATAAATGTAGCGTTGGTTGTTAGCTGAGCTCTCTCTGCGTGCATTCTTGCAAGCTCTGGAGTATGGGACTTGTTATTAATTTTAAATTTTTCACAGTTGTTCACCCAGACTAGCACTTTCAGAATACTGGCATGCTCCAAGGGAAGAACATGGGAGTGGTAGATTATTTGAGAATGCTGATTTATTACCCAGTTTTAATGTGCTGGTTTTTGTTTCCCTAGAAAAGTATAGGATATTTGCTCTGTGCTTTAAAGACACGATTTACCTGTACATACAAGTATATGGTCCACCAGTTTCACATTTCAAACACCCCTTCTTAAGTGATAAGGAAGCCAGTCCTCCAGCAATCCGGGCCTTAATGTTACACACCTCTTACTTACTTCCCTCCCTATGTACCTGGTCTACTCATTGGCATGGCTCCTCTGAAATGCCACCTCCCCAGCAAAGTGTGATGTGTGAGACCACATCTTTGCTCACTCTTATCAAAGCCACTCTGACTTCTTTCTTACTCCATACCAGAGATACCTAATCCTTTTCACTGCTGTTCCTTTCTCTCCTCGAGCAATGTAGGAGCCCCCTAAGTGAGTGGAAATCTCTTCTTCGGTTTAAAGTATTAATCCAGGCTTCACATTTCATGTTTGAATAGTGAAGCCATCATGCTCTCTCATTAGCATTAACCATTTTTTAATCCCTGATGAAATTCTCAGCCCTTCTCTCCACATGAACTGATGCTTTTGTTCTAGGAGAGCTAAAGTTGAGTCATCTGCTTGGTACCTGACATTAAGTTTCTCCCTTGGTCCTGCAGAGCATATTCATGTGGAGACATTTATGTTAAAAATCAGTTACCTGCCGAGCCTTTTAGAGTGGGCTCCAGGCATGTGCCTGTCTTTTCAGTGTGCTGGACACCTGTGTTATACACCCTGATTCAGAGCCTAGTGCCCTGACCCTTGTGAGGAAAAGACTCAGAGAAGCTTCAGTTTGTCTTTCCAGACACTACCCCTGAGACAGAAGGTGCATCTGTGCCGTGCCTACTCTTGACAGCATGCCACAAGACATTGCAAAAGTATAGCTTTGCACACAGTACTGTCCTGCATGTTTAACTGTCATGCTCTCATTAGGGTACTTACAACTATAAACCACAGTGAGAGTTCCATGCAAAGTTGTGTATGATTTGTTCTCTCAGATAAGAAATAGGCATCTGCTCCGATGCATGTATGAGCAAGTTGTCCTTCATTTAAGGAACGATGCCATCAGGCCCAGTGGGGAATCCTACCAATACGAAGACCATTTGTCTACCTGGAAGCTTATGTGTTTCTCTGCTGGCCATCAGCTTTCTCCTCAGGAGGTTTGGAGTAGGATTCTTGGAATAACCCAAGGTACAAGGCACACATGGCTGACTGCCTCTTTAAAGAGGCAGTGTAGAAGGAACCTTAATGTAGTAATTTGTCACAAGGAATGAGACTTTCAAGAAGACCAGAGAGTTGTAAGATACCACCTCTTAACTTCTCTTTCTGGAGCAAAAAGCCACCTATGTGGAGACCCCCGGTGAGTGTGAGTGTAGCGTTAACACAGCTGGAGAGCTGATCCCTGTGGGAAAGCTGCATCTCCGTCTGGGAAGTTGCTCGGTGGTAAAGTGCTGGCCTGGCATTCTTGAGGCCACAGATTTAACCTCCAGCACCACTGCTAAGAAAATGACCATGTTTCTGGGTCTTTTCTGCACTGTCACTCTCCTAGTTGCTTAGGTTTTTGTTGTTTTTTTGTTTTTTGTTTGTTTGTTTGTTTGTTTTTTGCCAAGCCAGTCTTATGAAATCTTAATTCCAGAAGCATACTGCATTCTGCACAAGTGATGTATCTATACGTCTGTAAATTGAACCCCTTACCAAGAAACAAGGTCTGACCATAGGACTGCATGGCTACCTTGAAGAATGTGTGGTTTAAGACATGGAAACCCTCCCCCTGAGGGGGGAGCAGCCTTACCAGGCCACAGTAGAGGACAATGCAGCCACTTTTGATGAGAACTGATAGACTAAGATCAGAAAGGAGAGGAGAACCTCTCCTATCAGTGGACTTGGGGAGGGGCATGCATGAAGAAAGGGGAGGGAGGGTGGGATCGGGAGGGGAGGAGAGAGGGGCTTATGGGAGGATACAAAATGAATAAAGTGTAATTAATAAAAAATTTTTAAAAAGACATGGAAACCAAAGGCGTAGACTATAAGGTAGAGGTTCTCAGCCTGTGGGTGGTGAACCCTTTGGGGGTTGAATGACCATTTCGCAGGGGTTGCATATCAGATATCATATATATCAGATATTTACATCAAGATTCATAATAGTAGAAAACTTGCAGTTATGAAGTAGCAAAGAGATAATTTCATGGTTGGGAGTCACTACACATGAGGAACGGTGTCAAGGGTCGCAGTGTTAGGAGGGCTGAGAACCGCTGGCTTTCAAATGTCATCCATGGAGAGGGACGAACCAACCAAGCACTAACACTATCAACAAAACCCTCACTTCTCTGCAGTGCTAATTCCCTCCGAGATGGGCTTTTCCCCAGTTTTCTGTATTTGAGACCCTCAGCACTTCCTCATCATCACCTTTCTAGACGCAAATTCCTTCTTTGGATGCTTGAGTGGCCCCAGCAGATGTCAGGCCTGAATGGGTTTCTCTTCCTGTTAGGGAATAAAATATATATCTGTGTCGTCATTAGGTTCAATCTTATCAAGCAATTTCCAAACCCATCAGGGCTTTTCAAGGTGTCATTTGCATGGGTAGCATTAAGGGACAGTACATATGCCTCACTCTGCTATCCAAAAATAATGTAAGGCAGCTGCGGGGCCTCCTCAGTTAAATGTGAGGTGGAGAACAATGGTGTGATTGACTCTGGAACAAAAATCGAATTTTAATATAAGTCAAAGAGGGCAGGATATTGTATGTTTTTGTTTTTAATAAGATTATAGCCTGTACTTTGAACATTTCCTGGTACATCATAAGTTTCCACGAGCATTTGTTGAATGAATGAATTTCTGTTACTCAGTAATTGAGGTAGTGTGTCTCCAGCTCTGATGGAGTAGATCATATGGCCATGGGGATTTTATTTATGCAGTTAAGGAATTTGTGTCCTTTGCACTCATGATGGATACTATATGAGCTGTTCAGTATCTGGAAATGGAAACGTAATGGGTGTGACCTCTGTGGAGTGTGAGAACAGGAAAGGAAGACAAAGGCAGATGAACATAAACGTGGCCCTTGGACATGCAGGGATTCAGGGAGTCTTGCTGGTGAGGAGTGGATCATCTGACAGGTAACCTGACATGTACAGCCAGATCAGAAGGAACAGTCATGGGCAGGGAGAGGAGGTGTCAGGATTTGGGTAAGCCATAGAAAACACATGGGCAAAGGGCCTGGCAAAGTTGGAGGATTTCACCAGTCTTGACATCTACTGTAGAGCTAGGGGACAGAGCAAGAAGGATGTGGTAGAATCAGCAGGATGAGTCATGGGAAGACGTCAATGCAGGGTTCAGGTAATGAAGGATTAGATTCCACAATCTAGACTTCAGAGGCGCAGCTGTGTGCCTTTGGACATTGGTGTCTTGCCGATCTCACTGATGAAGCAAGAATAGATGATGCTGGGGCAGGAAGTAAAGCGGAAAAAAACCCAGGGAGAGCACTGGGGAGTAAACAACACTTAGGATGAGGCAGGTAAACCCAAGTTAGTAAGAGGAAAAGAAGTGGAAGGAATCAGAATCAGTAATAAAGAGAAAACCAACTGCTGAGAACACTCAGAGGCCAAGTCAGGTACATATAGAGGGACCATTGAGTTGGCAACTTGAAAGTAATTTGTGTCCCTGAAAGAGTTTGTTTGATGATGGTTTTTCAGTTGCTTCATCAAACAGGAGAGTGGGGGACAAACACGATACAAAGAGCTTGTCGACACATCTTAGAGGTTTGTCTTTAAAGGGAAGATGTGAAGCAAGAAGATGGATGTCTGTGTGTTAGGCTTGGAGTAGACTCATTTGCCCATGATGCTGTGGGGACAGAGCAATGACACACCAGTAGCGAAGACTGAGCTATGATGTGGTGGCTTGGCGTCCTCTTGCCAATAAGAATTGAGAAGCAATGGTCCAGGTCTGTGTGGTTTTCTCATTCATGCAAGTGGACATAAAATGTACTTTCCTTGTAAGAGGTGGAATTTACCTACCAGATTTGATCAGAGTAAATTTCAAATGTATAATTTCCTGTGATTTTGGTTCGTCTGGCCCTGTTCTGCTCCCGACATGCTTTTGATGCCAGGCACATCTTTTTCTCATCAGCACCCTTCACTGCAGCGATTGCTGTGGGAATCCTTGAGGTATGGAAAGTATTCCTTGCAACAACTATAGAATTTCAATGTTTCTGTCAGGAAAGTGGCTCTCAAGGCCACCGGACCACAGGTGTCTTTGCATTGCCTGACACTGCTCCTTCTCAGTTCAAAGGTAATTTTGATTCCCCTTTTCCTCATGGTGCCTTAAAAAATGTTAAAAAGTAAAGAAAATCTTTATTAGTTGCCAAATAGGGTGTCTACTCTTTAGTATGATTTTTAAAAAGTCATTACTTCTGAACTAATTCATCTAGCAATGTTAGTCCTGATTTCCAAATATCTGCTAATTCTATTCTTGATGATTTTAATGATCAGATCTATCGTGGACTATATTCACTTCGGAAGTGAGTATTTTTTTTTCTTCATATATTCATGTCTCAGAGTTCTGGTGGCCTTAGATTGATTGCTATTTTCTTGATGACCTACAAAGCCCTCAGAACATTAGGAATTGTATTAGTTTGTCCTAGAATGATGTCATATTGGGAACTGCAAGTTACTTATTTTGGTCATTGACAGTCTCAAATGAAGTTGAGACCTTTGGCCTTATCTCCTTTGTAGTCTTGGAAAATGTGGGTAGAGTCCAACATAAGGACAACAATGGGTTGGATAGTAGCAAGCAAAAGAGAAACCGGGTCTCATGAAAGGAATCTGTTTCCTCTTGGAAGTCATAATATTTGGTATTGAGAATGCCAGGTGATATAAATATAAACAACATGTTACTTCTATAGGAAATATCAGTATGTATGTGCATCAAAAAACTAACAGTCAAATGAATGGCTTGTGTGTCTTTATGCTACACCCATGCAATGGGTGTCTCTGATAGGCATTCCAAGAAGCAGATGTTGTGATGTGATGACTTAAGAAGGTACTCTTGAGTAAAGCCTGCTTGGAAGTGAGAAGAGCAAGGTAGTGCAGAGAGGAAGTATGGACAGCTGTGGAGTTGTGAGGTCCAGCAAAGTAAGAAAATGACTAAAGTGAAATATCTACCAAGAGTTTATTCAACTGAGGGAAAAACACTGACCTTCTGACCCCTGTATTTATTGACCACTGCAATCGCAACAACTCTGTGAGACAGAAAAAAAGGTGGGAATGAGGAATGGGGGAAAAAGAACCAGAAAATAAAACCATTTCCACTCCTTATAGGCAATCACTGCAGACATTCAAATGGGAATTGTGAGACAGGGCCGGGGCATAGGGTGGAGGAGACACCCATTGTTCAACTGAAAAAATCTGGTGGTGTTCTGCCATCAGAGTCTCTAGTCCAAGGCAGCTGGGCCCTCAGGGGAAAGTATGCCCATCTTACTTGGGATGATGCAGTCCCATTTCAGAGCTGACCACCCAGGGTTAGGGCAAACGCTGTAAGCTAGGGACTCAGACTCCCATAAGTCTTCAGATGCTAGCCATGTTTCCATGACTCCAGCCACCTGTGATTGTGAAAACTTCCCACAAATTTCAGACACTTAGGATCCTGGCGAATCAGGTTGCCCACCACCCAAAAAACTCTGGTGATCTGGAGTGTGCAAACTTTTTGTTTGTTTGTTCCATTGACATGACTGGCAAACCAGCATCCATGTGACTGAATCCAGTGTCCATCACTTCACTCCATGCCCCTACCTTTTAACCACACCACTGGGGCTTCAGAGGACCAGCCTCTGGCCTGAGTCGCTTTAGGAGTAATCAAAGGGGCTCATGTATGACGAAAGCGCTCCCGCTGGGAGATCCAGACACTTGGTGTCTTTCTACAAATCCAGGAACTAAAGCCAGTCCTGCCTAGCTTTAAATGCGGAGAGATGAGTCTAGCAAATTCAGCAGATGGTGGGTCACCTGGAAGAAAAAATAAATCACCGAGAAGAGAAAATCGATTTTTGTAAATTTGTAGAAGATGGTTATGTAGAAATACCACTTATCCTGCTTGTGAATGTTGAGTATGACTCAAATCTTCTGACTTCTATCTCTTGCCTCCTCTGTTCTTTTTACCCTTTTTCAGTGTCTTTTTTGTTCATCATTTCTGTGTATACAGGTTTCCGTACAGACCTTCCAAAGGCCTTAATGCCAAATCCGCATAATCTTTCTCTTGACTTCTAGGTTCATTCAGGAGGCTTGAAGACCTCTCTGCCAGGACTCAGGTTGGCTGTGACACTGCTCTGTCCCAGGCCCTTCTGGGAAGCCTAGGCCACAGAACAGCTCTCCAGGTTATAGCTACATATTGTTCCTTTTGCTCCCTGGATTGTATGATAACAGAAATTTGCTGTTGAAATCTGGACATTCCTGAATTCCATGTTGACTTGCCTTATCTTTGATAACATCTTTGCAAATTGTCACTTGATGGGATTATCTCTTTTGCATGTGCCATTTTCTGGGGCTGAGACTAAAGCTGGAGTCATGGGGAGGACATATTGTTATCATGTGTCAGTACAAAACAAATATACACAGATCATTCCTGCCACCAATGTAATGTTCCTCCTCAATGATTTCTCGGACAATCCACGTAGCAAGCCCACATCATTTCATTGCACATTTTGTTTAATTAAATTAATTAACATGTTCACTTTGTTGGAACTCTGTTTGCTTAGTAATGCAGTTTTTAGGCTGTGAGCTCAATATTCAAGAAGATATTATAAAGTTTCAAGTTAAATACAGCAAGGTTTGCTTCTGCCAGATCTCCACCTCCCATGAAGCCTGTCTTGAAGGAACTCCTGGTTCCTGCATTAAATTGCAGTGTATCCTCCTGTTGACCTCATCCATTTATAAATCTGGGTTTTAGTTATCACAGAGAGCCACCACGCCTCCCTCAAAATAATCCCAACAACATTAACCTGAAGAAGTAAAGTTTGGACAGGGAATTTAGGTTGCAAATTCTAGTTGGAATATAAGACTGTGAAAATCTATAATACTCAACAGGAATGGTGGCCACTGACATTCTGTAGCAAGTCACTGTACTGACCTAAGTGTGACATAAAATACTATATTTGATTTCAACATATAATGATGAATACTAGGTGCAACTACTAAATTTTTAGAACATGTGTGAGTTATTTCAAGCTTCCTAGTAGCATAGCAAAATCACTAGAAGGTTCCTTTGGCCTTGGAACATTATAAGAAATTAATGACATACTGCAGGCATTATGATCAAGAAAACCTGCATTAGCACTTTTATTTCTCCTAGTTAAACTTTGATGTATTTGAGGAAGTATGCTCTGCTTGTCACGAACCTTCCCTCAACCCTGCTCATCTTACACATACTTCCAAAGATCTTTGATGAGACTCTGATGGCAGATTGTGGTTCAATCATCCAGAAGTCACAGTGACTAAAATTAGAAGCTTGTCTCTCCTGAAAACACTGCTTTGTGT
Organism: Psammomys obesus; assembly: GCF_907164565.1. Taxonomy (NCBI): domain Eukaryota; kingdom Metazoa; phylum Chordata; class Mammalia; order Rodentia; family Muridae; genus Psammomys; species Psammomys obesus. The sequence continues at coordinate 558,454 of NW_026596440.1, read as the reverse complement.
TCGTCTTCCACTACCTCAGGGTCCTATAATTTTTCTGCTTCCTCTCCTGCACTGATCTCTGAGCTTTGTGGGGAGGTGTGATGTAGATACCCAATTGATGGGTATGAGCACTTCGTGGCTATGACAAACAGGAATTCACAACAACTGTGAAAGCGTGCACAAGACCTGTGCAAGATTAAGCCAGACAGAAAGTTCCAATGTGAATCAAATGGGGGCCTTAATGAATATCTCATCTCCGTCTATATAAATCACTTTCAGAAAAAATTGATATTTCTCAGAGAGGGGTGCCAGTCCTACATTCTAAGACATCAAAGTTTTATTCTTTGAGTATATGTGCTGGTGATGTGTAAATACATTTTTTTTCTTAAACTCATTTTATGGCCCACTGACATAGCTCAGTGGGCAGAAGTGTTTGCTCTGAAAGCCTGATGATCTGAGTTCAATTTGTGGATCTTAAAAGTAGAAGGAGAGAACCAACTTAAAAGTAGAAGGAAAGAAGGTCAAAGTTGTCCTTTGACCTCCACATGACATGTGTATTTACACAAAAAAATTAAAAAAAAATTTACGAAGTGAATAAACTGTAATAAATAAATTTTTAAAAGAAAAATAAATAAATAAAAATTAAGAAAAAAGAAAATGCATTGTCATGTTGATCGGAACTAATTGTGTCAACTCAGACTTAACATGTTGAAGTACAGCCACTAAGAATGTGACTTCTTTTGGCCATAAGGCCTCTGAAGAGATGTTAAGGGTAAAATAAGACATTAGGGTTAGCTCTAGTGCAGGTTCCCTGTTGTCCCAATAACAAGAAGGAGGTCAGAACACAGGCACTTGCAGGCACGAGACCATGCAGGATGTTAGAGTATGAACATCCCCTCCCAAAAGGTGGATGGAATTTAGTTCCCTTTTAGAAAGCAGTCAGTAAAATGTTTATGAAGTGATGAGGGCATGATGGCTTCATCTTAGTGGGCATTTCTGTGCCATTTTAAAACTGCAAACTCAGCCTCCTTCGGCCATCTGTTTTCCACCTTGTGCAGGCACAGCGTGACCCTAGGAAGGATGTAGCATTCGGGGTTCAACAGTGTACTCCAAAATCACTAAACTCTTTGACACCTTGACTTAGGCTTTGCAGCCTATATTGCTAGAGGCTAATAGCTAATAGCTTTGTTTGGAATTACAACTCTAAATTACCTAGAGTTGTGTATTTAGTCATTATCAGTATGAATCAATAATCCCACAGCCATGATTGAGTGCCATGTGAAGGAGAATGCCAGCTGATCATTCTGCCCCAAGAACTTTGTCACGAGCCACATGTGACCCTTTGGAGATGTGCCTCCTGGGTACTCACTTGCGGCTCTCTATTGTCTTCCCTTTTATTTTTTTATGACTGACATTTGGCACATTTGCATATTCACGGCCTGTTCCAAATATAATATTCTTTCCCTTCTTACACTGTGGTGTTTTCCTGTAGATAAACAAACTGTCATTTTTGTGGTAGATGGTCTTGTGCCATGGCAGAGACTTTACCTCACCCTCAGCATATAGGAGGGCTTCTGTCTACCTATTGTGTTCCCTTTAACTTCCCACCCCAAGTATATGGTAAAGAAATGGAATATTAGCCTCTTTTTAATGCATAGCATCTCAGAATCACAAGGGATCTGAAATGTCATCTAAACCGTTTGATAAATTTCTGTGGTGTTTGAAGTCAGTAAACTAGCAGCCTTAAATGTCCTTCCCTGGTGACATTTTCTCAGATGGGTCACTCTCTGGCCCACATGGTCTGATTGAAAGCAGCTTGACATTCTCTTTACGTTCCTCTCTGAACATGCATAGGCATGTGGCTCCAAGGACATGTGGTCTCCAAAATGTAGCCACTTAAAATAACTTTAAATGATGGAAGCCTTTTATAGCAGAAGATACAAATGTCTTTAAAGAAAATAAAAAGTGCCAGCTTCTTATAAAGCAATGTACATCGTTTCTGAATTTCTCAGAAATCCCCCATGCCCTGGCAAAGGTATTTCTCCTGAAGGTAAGGGGTGGGGATATGAGTTGGCCTAACAGCCTATCTTCAGAAAGCTAGTACAGCCCAGGGACATGTCACTTAATTTTGTTTCCTTGGCTGTAAGGGGAGCAATCAAGTGTGCTTTGACTTCTAGACTCTTGAAAGCTTGGAGATTAAAAAGTGTTTGGAGAGACAGTGATAGCTATGGCGGGGGGGCGGGGGGGAGCCAATCGTTGCTTCCTGGTGAATACTGGTAAGTTCTGATCTTCTCGCAGCCCGTGCTACACTAATGTGCACCTCTAAGAATCTGTGAGAAGGTTTCTCAGAGCTCCCAGGTTGTATCAGTCAAAGGCAGGGAATGAAGGAGCCGAGGACACAGTAGACCTCCATGGGGCTATCCCAGCACAGTGCAACGTGAACATACCCCAGGCCTGAGTCTGGCAACATCTGAAGGCTTGGTTTTACTCTGCACGGTAAGCCTGGCACAGTAAGCCTGGCCTGGTGTTATTATCTAAAACAACTTGTTTTCTTCCAAACCTTTCAGAGGAGGCTAAGACCCCTGTCCTGTTTTCTGGCAGAGGTGAGAGTAGCTAAGTGAAACAAGATAAAAGAGACACAGAGACAGCGTGGTGCTATCAAAAAAAAAAAAATCAAACATTGTGAAAATGAGACTTTTTATTATATGTTCTGTTTGGCAGCCTTCTGTAAAATAAAAAGCTTTGAAGTTATTTTTAAAAAGCAAAACCTTAACCTAATCATTTCTTCTGGTTTGATGTGAAGTCATATGACTACATCAATTTGAAAGAAAAAAAATGCTTCAGGACGTTAGTCACATTTGTAAATACTTAGTGTTGTTGAAATTTCAGAGTCTCTTCTGTTTATTATAGAATCCAGTATACCAAGATGAAAACAGGTAGAAGCATTTCATAAGCTTCCCATTCAAAAAAAAAAACGTCTATTGTATTTATTTTGCATTAAATCTTAGTCATTTAATCCTGTACATTTTTCTTTGTGAATGCATATAAAGCTTAGTAGACGAATTTCTTCTAATTATCGGTACCCGGGGAGTGTTGAACGGCATCAGGAATGAATGATAGGATCAGGAGAGAGGGATAAGAAGATAACAGCACAGAGTGCTATTGCTGCAGAGGACCCAAGCTCTGAGCCCAGAACCTATGCTGAGCAACTTACAGCAGCTCACATAGCAGATCTGGCACCTCCAGCCTCCTTGGACACTTGCACCCATATGCACATTCACACACCAACCCACACACACATACACACAAAAAAAGATAAAATATTTTTAAGAATAGAAAAGAATGGATAACTTGAAGAAAGCTCTTCTTCAAACCCACGGCTAGACACTCACACTTCTGCCTCGAAAGCCCCACTTACGGTGGACAGACAGGCTTCCACTGATGAATACTGAGGACGTTTCCTAACTGCGTGTATATGTGTGTGTTCATGCATGTGTGCATGTGTTCATGTGTGTGTGTGTATGTATGTATGTATGTATGTGCATATATGTGTACGTGTGTGTGTGAATGTGTGTGCGTGTATGTGTGTGTGTATATGTGCACATTGGGCATGCCTTTCACGGAACCTGAAGCTTGCTGATTAGACTAGACTGGTAGACAAGTGGACTCCAGGAACTCTCTTGCCTTTTTGCTCACATTGTTGAGGCCACAGAAGCACGCCATTACACCCAGTTTTCGCTGAGTGCTGGAGGCCAAACTCAGATCACCATGCTTGCACCTCAAATACTTTACCAACTGAACCATCTCTCCTGCCCCACAATTTCTTACTGCATAGAAATCATTTGGCTGGTCGGTCACATAGGCAATGTGAATGTGCCCTGAGGTTCTCAGAGCATATCCCAACTTCAGTCTGCAATTATGAGTCCAGTCTGGATGAAGCACTCCCAAAACAGTCTGCTTCCAGGCATTGGGCAGAAGATGGCTAAGGGTAATAAGAAAGGAACAGGTTTCTGACCCAGAGTTCTGTGATAACAGGGCCCTTCTGCAAGGCTGGTCCTAGAGAGGATAAGCATTCTCTTGGTACCTTGGGTCTGAGCCCAGAGAAAAGGTTGACAGCAATGTAGGTTGTCAACAGTTGTCCTGGGGCTGATGAGTCGTGGTGTAGTACCCCACTTCTGACAAAGAGGAAATAAGGTACAGTGCAGCCTGAGGAAGGACATAGAAAGGATCCATTTTCATGGCAGGATGCTGGTCGAAGAGCTCCACTTAGGCCTCATGCTGGGAAGACTGGGGCACAGGTGGTGGCTTTGCCAGGCTCTGGTTCTTACCTTGGGTTCATTTCAGGGGGGGGATAAGCTTCCCAAATCTCACCATTTGCTTTGAAGGCACTCTCCTAGGAAAAAGGGAATCTCTCACAGATAGTGACTGGGTTGCTTTGTTATTATTTCAGCTGTGTTTAATGACGAAAGAGATAACATTTTCTAATTGAGCACCAAGGCTTGCTTTGGCTTTTCTTGTTTCCTGCATTTCTTGGAACACCATTCTTCAAAGAGCTTCAGCTATGATGAGATCTTCAGCAAAGCAGCTGGTCATTTCACAGAGACTAAATATGACAGGAGTTTATGAATGGTGTACAAGTGGACATGAAACCAGTTCAGCTGCAAGTGGACCCCCTCAAGTAGAACATTCAGAGAGTCTTCTAGCTGGGCATAGTGGTGCACATTTTTAATGCCAGCACTCAAGAGGCAAAGGCAGGTGGATCTCTGTGAGTTTGAGACCAGCCTCATCTCCGCATAGTGAGTTCCAAGACAGCCAGAGTTACACAGTGAGACCCTATTTTAAAAAACAAAAGAAGAATGTCCTCAAGACTTCCACCCACTTCAGGCTTGGCACTCACAGGGCTTGTGCGTTATTATACAACAGTGGCAAGAATGAGACCCTGTGAGTTAGGAAATGGGTAGAAATAACAGAAATATGACACAGTGTTTTTGGTGACCTCTGACCTGGTACACACACTCATGGATTATAAATATATTTGCCACTCATACAACACATGCATTATATGTACACTACGCTAAAAAATCACATGAAACACTTTTGTATATGGGATATATATATATATATATATATATATATATACACACACATACCTGCACACACTACACATGTACATCATCATTAGTCACATATGAATGCACTCCTCATGTATAAGTACACAAGGAAGGCACCCTCTGTGCTAATGGAGGATAAATGAAGTATGGATGCATAAGCCATGTCTTAGAGGTGAGTTCTGAGACTGAGCAGCTGTTCCCTCCAATAACTGTGGTCAGCATGAGATGTGGGGGCAGCACCTAAGGCCCCTCCCAGTCTAAAGAGTTCTCTGTGGATTCTACAGAGTAACAGCAACAACTCAAAAACGTCTACCACCCCATTCTTCTCATCTAAACTCTGCCCCAATTGGTCCCTCAATCCTTCTGCATGCCCCAGGACTTTCGGGTACGTAGGATCGACATATCTTCCTTTCTGTGCCCACACCCTGTCAGGATAGGAGAGGCATTCGGCAGCTGGGGAGAACATGTCCACCTTTATTACCATTGTAGCTTTGGGGACACAGTTACCTATGTCTGTGACTGCCCCAGATCAAGGCCTTCCACAGCCATGTTGAGAGGGTCCACTAGATACGCAGCTTGGCTAGGACCATAGCAGATGCTGGTGGCTGCTCTCTTTAAGTCCAGGATGTGGGAGTAAATCTCACTGTGACTGCCGAGGAACACGAGGCCTTTGGAAACAGTGCCTTTTGACGCCCCTGAGGCCATAAGTGACTTGTCACGTTACACTTACAGTCGTGCCGTGTGTTTGGCCATATCCTGGGCAGACCTACAAATTCAACCCTGAGCACTGAGGAGCCTGCAGCATGTGAATCGTGTGCCAAGTGACAGAAGCACACTGGAAAGGCCATTGTCACCCTCTGCTGATGGGAACATAAAGGGAATGTGCCTTGAGAGCAAATTTGTACATAAATCAAGCACTTAAAATATGCATGACTTTGACTTCTTATGTTATGAGTAACTGAGTCTAAAGCAGTGATCAGAGAGGAAGTCACGGTTTTCTACATGAGGACGACATCTGTAACATAATACAAACACATGGAATATTAACCCCGTAGTATTGAACAATACAGACATATATAGACATAACTAAATGAGTCATAGAACTGAATACTAACTAAGAATTTGGAAACCTTCCCACACATAATTCCTATAATCTCAGACACCGTTTATGTTACATTAAACAGTCAAAGCATACAGCTAGAGTAAACACGAAATTTGCCCTTCATGAATAAGACAGACATCTTGACAAAATGTGTTTAGAACCAAATTTTAAAATAGGAATGTGAAGTAAATGAGTATGGCCCTATGGACAGCAGGCTTTTTTTTTTTTTTTCCAGGGCAGCAGAATTAGGGAAGTTTTTAGATTTCTTTTATATTTTTTCTGTTTTCCATCTAAATTATGAACACACATTTATTTATCAAAAAGAACCACAGTTGTTTTTGTTAAAAATGGTCCCTATTCATCTATAAACAACAACAAAAATTGCTTATCTAGACTCCGTGAATACATTTGAGAATGTAGCTAGCATGTGTCAGTCAGTATATCCCAGTGGTGCTGTGTAACAAATGTAGTTGAGCGCAGGCTGGCTGGGGAAGCTCTCTTGCACGTCTCCCATCTTGGAGCAAATGCAATAGATAGCAAGCATAGAAGCTTGTCCTGATAGCAGACAAGAGAGCGGTATTAAATGCATAAGTCTGTAAGCCCTGGGCGGGGGCTAGTATACAGATATTCCATTCACTCTGCATCAGAAAAAAGGGGGGGGGAGGGTCGAGTCCAAAGTCAAGAGAGGGAGCCTAATGGGCACACATGCCCATGGGGGATAGAATCCCCAAGTGATGCTTAATTTTAGGCAAACCAGAATACCAACGCCAGTTGAGAAGTTGAGTCATTTTCTAAAGCTTATTTTTGACATACAGTCTGATTCTGTTGGGTCCATGAGGAAGAAATCCTTGTCATCTTAAGTGTCCTCTTTTGTCTCTGTAGATACTGGCCAATGTGATTATTTTCATCTGTGGGAACTTAGCAGGAGCCTACCATAAGCATCTCATGGAACTTGCCCTGCAGCAAACCTACCGGGACACGTGTAATTGCATCAAGTCCCGGATCAAGCTGGAATTTGAAAAACGGCAGCAGGTAAAATGTGTTTTTAATCCTATAGCTGTACTATATTGGGCATTTCTAGGATAGTAGCTATTAATTAACATTAGCAGCAAGCATCTTTCTTGGTAAAAACAGGACTGTGACATCATAGACTTGTGTGCAGTAGCTATTTTCCACCCCGCTGACCATGAACATCATCCTGAATCATCTTAGCATCAGAAAGGAGTTTAATTAGGAGCTGGTGTCTGTCATTGTCTACAGCTGTTCTATAATGATTGTGAGAGGGATGTATAGAGGGATAGGGACATTGGGAGGTGTGTGGAGACAAAGTGTGCAGGGTCCTCCAGAGTGGCAAAAAACACATAAAACAGACACACTGGAGGGAAAACTCACCCAAGCTCTTGAAATGCACATCCTTTATTTTAGATGGTGGCATGATACTCTGTTCTCATGATACTTTTCTCATTGATGGGAGAAAATTTCTAACATAGGCAGCTTAAGGAAGCAAGGGTTGATTTATCACTCAGAGTTTAAAGGCTCTGTCTATCATGTCAGAGAAGGTGTGGGCTCAGGAGTGTGAGGCAGCTGCCCACATCGAGTTCATGGTCAAGAAGCAGAGAGACAGATGCTAGTGTTGAGCCAGCTTTCTCTGTATCGTCTCCAGGGCCCGAGTCCACAGTGTGGTGCTGCCAGCATCCATACTAGTTCTTCCGTTGTCCATTAACCTTACTGGAAAAGCCTGCATAGACACACTCAGATGTGTGTTTCTGTATTTTGATTACCGACCATCACAAAGCCTGTGAGACGCTGAAGGTGACAATCACTGTGCCTCACTGTGAACTCTGTATGAGTGGCTACCATGTTATCTATGCTGTGAACAGTATTTGGACAACAATGGATGCCTGACTACTGTATTAAATTAGCATAATTGATAAATTTCATCAAAATTTATTTTGGTGGTGGGAGGGAAAATTATCACTTCAGTGTTGGTGCTGGATTTGTGTATAAATTTGAGACTAATAATGAGGTTATTTTTTTCAATATGGAAACATCAACTCATTTGTTTAGCAAATATTTATTGAACAGCATTTGTGATGGCATGGTTCTAGGCATCTGGGTGACCATGTGATTACATCAGGTTCTCCCCTATGTTATTGGCAAATCTCGTGAAGTTTTTTAAATTTTTTCCCATCCTGTACAACTAATGCTAAAATCATTTGTTTATGTATGTATCAATTCTGGTTATCACACCCATGTCTCATGATGCAATCCCTCAACTCCACAATCCCTGTGTTCTCAATTGAAAGAATTCAGATGAGATACATTGTAGCATACAAAGACAGAGTTTATTGCAGAGTAAACTAGAGAACTCTCAAGGGGTGAGAACATGCAGTGGCCAAGGGACCACTGCAGAGCAGAGCACACTTCTAGCGTGAAGAGACAATGGCAGAGTGCACTGTGCTGACCTTCCTAGTGGGCAGACTTTATTCTGTTACCTCTCATGTCTCTACAGCTGGCAGCCCTAACTGAGGAGTATTTTCCTCTCTGGGTGAAGGACAAGGCATTTGGATTGATTCTTAATGGAGGGACAATGAAATGCGCTTTTCCTATACCAGAAAGCATCCACCTAGCAAGTAACTTTTACAATCTACTGGGAAATTCAGAAATTCTACTCAGGGCCAGAGAAGGACTCAGATTCCACCCTCACCCCCATCTGTCTGTCTGTCTTCCTTTCTTCCTTCCTTCTTTCCTTTTTCTCTCTCTTTCCCTCCCACCCTTTCTCTCTCTCTCTCTCTCTTTTAGTGGTAATCAGAGTCCTGCTGTCTCCATTCTTGGTTCTACAAGCTGCTGATTATGAATGGGGGAGGGGCAATGACATTCAAGCTTGCTAATATCTAACTTAGCTATCTACTAGACATATTAAAATCATAGATAACTGTTTACCTAAGTAGCTATTCCATTTTTATGAATACACATATGCCAGTCATGTTTAACTTCTGGGTTCTACAAGATTCCACCATGTCAATAAGCAGCTTATCTCATTCCCAGTTGGTCCACTATAACATATTAGGTTGAGGTTCCTGGGGAGACATGGAAAACAAAATGTGTTCATACAGACAGATCACCAACAGACCAAGGAAGCAATTCCTTCCAACCTCAGATTCATGGAGTAGTGAATTTATTGGGGTTATCATCAGGAACATGGATGACTCAAAAGCATCTGCATCACTGAGAAGCTCACCCAACATGGCTTTCAGCTCATGAAAGCTGCCTCACTGGAGCCCTAGACCCATTCAACTTCATACCCCTTCCATATCCTAGCACCACCCTTGCAGTTAGGATGTCAGGATGGAGTCCCGATGGTCTAATCACCCCTCTCGTGCTTGGGGGCTTACCAAGTCCATTACTGTATACATGGGTGTCACTATACAAGAAAGGTTAATTCGTTGCGATGACTACAGAGCCAGTGCATCTCAGAGGTCACCAGAGTTTCCCGTGTGTCCAGTGGTCATGTCTAGAACTGCATAGTCTAGATTTCAAATGCTTTAGAATAGACAATTTCTTTTGAAAAAAAAAAACAAAAAACAGCAAGATGGCTCAGGTGTTAAGAAAACTTGTTGGTCTTGCAAGGACCTGACTTCAGTTCCCAGCACCTATATAGGACTGCTCACAACTACCTGAAACTCCACCTTGATGTCGTCAGTTACAACTGACATCCTCTTCAGCCTTCATAGTTAACCACATCATGTTGACATGCCTGGCACACAAACACATACATAAACACATAATTTTTAAAAGTATAATTAAAATATCAGAAGGATAGAATTTCATCAGGTTGGTAGAAACAGTTAACTTTCTTTTTCATCACCTCCAGGCTCTGTTTCAAAATAGCACTAAGGCTATGGGAACTAAAATTCCAAGAAGACAGATTTCAGAGCCTAATGTTTATAGTCACAGCTTTGACATCATCAACACATCATATTTCCTTGGCATGGTCCTGAGCTTGGGAAGAACATAGCATTCTTGTCTTTCTGAGCCAATGAGCCTATGAGCCAAGAGCTCTGGCAACCCATGTGGTCACAGCCACCACTCCCAGATTCTGGATCATCAGTTCTCAGGGGCCAGAGACTATGGGATCCTCTTGGGAGGTAGCATAAGAGGATGAATTCATGAGTTATTTCATAAGAGAAGCTAGATATCCATTCTAGAATGAAGAAGGAAATTGCAGGGATCAGAAAGAAGAACTTCTGTTAAAGATGTCTAATAAAATAGAGTTTGGTCCATCAATTATTAATGTTTTCAAAAGCCAGGGTTCATCTCCAGAGACTGGTTTTTGGAATATACATTTCCTGCTAGGGATTCAGAAAGTGTGTTTTTGGAATGAGACTGTGTGATTTTTTTCAGAACAGTTTATTAAATAATACAAAGAAGTCTTGATTAAAATAGAGCTATAAAGATGACTCAGTGGGTAAAAGCACTTGCCATTCAGCCTGAGGACCTGAGTTTGAATTTCTATAACCTATGTTCAAGCCAGACAGAAAAAAAGAATCTTTAATCTCAGTGCTTCTCAGGGGAGGTGGGAAGTAGAGACATGAAGAACCCTGAGAGCAGGCAGCCAGCCTGGTTCAGACAGCTTAAAATCCCCACAAGTATACTCTCTCTCAGAAAAGATACAGAGGTGGTTCTAACACATGGTCATCCTCTTCCCTTCGCATTCTGCTATGGCCCACAAGGACATGTCCACTTTTACATACAAGAATCCATGTATCTACACATGCCTCCATGCAAACACACACACATACACACACACACACACACACACACACACACACACACAAGAATATGGGGTGGTTGAGAGAGCCCAAGATGCTGGTCTGATAGGTTTAAGGTAATAAATAAAAGTAGAAAAAAATGGCAATGTATGTGACCTTCATAGAAGGGGTTAGTCCCAAAGACCGTGAGGCCTACATGGTGCCATAATCCAAACTGAGCTCTTAGGTTCCGTGTTTTTTTTTTTTTTTCCATGGGTCATATGTACCATTTGCTGTCAGCCAGTGCCAATAACTTCTGTTGATTTACACAGTCATTATAGAAAATACTAATATTATCAGAACTTCTTTTTCAAGGAAGATTCCTGCCATGTAGCTAGGAAAGTATTTTTGCAGTCATTACTTAGATAATAAATATTGGCAACCTGAGTCACGTGACAGCTGCATCAAAGTGAGCCGATATCCCCATAAGTTTGAGAGACCATAATCGTGATTGGCTTCATGGATTCATCTTCTGGTGCCTAAGAGGAAATCAGCAGGCGTGTCCCCAGAAGACAAGCCTCTTTAACCCAGAAAAGAGCTGTAAAAGCTGTTGCTCTCCAGACATGTGTAAACAATTGCCCAGTTCTAGAAGCGTTTGGTCAAAGTTCTGTGATGCTTTCCCTAGGTGCAAATGAGAAATCTTTTGAGACATTAGTATTAATACTTTAATAAAGCATCTATTTGTGCTATAAAATTTTGAGGACGGAAAAAAATGAAAGTATTTGATTGGAGTATTCTCAGGGTTGCATTTTTTGCCCTAAAAGTGTCCTCATGTAAAAGCAGCAACAACCATTATTTTTTTATTAGGTGGAAATGCATGTAAGGCATTAGAACTGAGGCCGTCTTTAGGGGGCTGAAGAGATTGCCTCTGTGTTCTGACTGTTGTCAAACACAAAAATTGCTTCAGCTCCTACAGGAAAAGCCACACTCACACCTAAGCATCACATGGCATAACAGATGCTTCTGTCAGACCTGGGAACAGCTTCTCTCTAGAGTATGTAATAGACTCTCAGGAATTGTTGAGAGCTGGCTACAGAGCAAAAAAAAAAAAAAAAAAAAGAACTCTTTCTCTTAAAGATTGAATTTGATGCTGCCTCTGAGAGTAAAAACTGATTTCTTTTTCAGTATAGAGAGAATAAATCTACTAGGCATAGTAACTATATAATCCAAGCAGTTTGGAACACACATCCACTAGGAAACACTAGGGAAGCAATGCTGACCTGCCTGGATTCAGAGCCTGTTGGGAGGTTAGTAGAATGCATTTCCTTTCTATCTTTATATTCAGACTTTCTTTCCTCCTTGCAAAGTTCAAGGAAATAAGCAGACAGCTTCAGTGCAACTCTGATTGGCAGATAGCAAATGTGCACATCTGCAAATGGACAGGACGGAGACAAAAAGTACACTGTGGGAGGCATTAAATGACCTGGCTGAAGTTGCTCTAGATGTATATCCTATTCTTTGGTCCCTTTTCAAGAGAGAAAAGGGGAGCAAGTTAAGTAATGTCTCATTGCGTTCTCATGAAGTGCCCAGTTCTGTGCGTGTCTCGCTGAATCCTCATGAAGTGCAGGGTGCTGTGTTTGGTCTGAGTTCTCATGAAGTACCATGTGCTCTGCTTATTCTTAGATACACCACTGTCTCAGACACCTGCTGCTGCTGTAACAAGTTGTATACTTGATAGCTGAATACAAAAGAGGTGTATGATCTCCTGGTTCTAGAGGTTAGAAATCCAAACCCACGGACCTTCCTTCTGCAGACCAAAAGGAAACATTGTTTCTCTCCAACCTTCTAGAACCTTTGAACAGCCGTTAGCTCTTAGTGTCCCTCCCCAAAGGCAGCAGGATGAACTTCTAATCAGACCCTCTCCCCACACGCACACTTCTGGCTTCTCTGTACTACCTGCTCTCTGCTCTGACACTGGCCCTTCTGTCTCTTCTGATGGCTTCACCTAGATAACCCAGGATACTCCTGAATTTAATCACACCTAGAAATCATCCCAGTTGATGGCAGTGTAGCTCTGTTGATATGAAACCCTGGGTTTGGTCTCTATCATTGCACAAAACCAGTGTCGGTCACTGGCACACACCTGGGATCCCAGCATTTGGGAGGTGGAAGCAAGGTCACACTCAGCTACATAGTTCCAGGCCAGCCTGAAGTACGTGAGACCCTGCTTCAAAAACAAACAGGAAAGCCATCGTTTGATATGTAAGGTAACATAGCCCATGGATTTGGAGTGTGTTGTCTTTGTGGAATCCAACCACTTTTCTGTTTATTCCTATAGCAACTCTACACGAAATTTATGCCCTTTCCCAACAAATGCAGAAGCTCTCCAAGTTATTTGATATACATACACACCATTTGTAAGCATGGCTTCTGAGGTCTCTGTCTCTTGTGGTGGCCCTGCATGGGCTTCCTGGAGCAATCACTGGGAGGGTGTTAACTCAAGAGGTTCCTTGTCATGCAGGTTTCTAGATGGAAGTCCTCCTTGATCCCTTGGGAGCATTAAACTTCCCTTTCAGTGGCCAGGGTGCCCTTAAAGCAGCCAGAACTGGCCCTGTCCTTATGCTGCTGTGCATTAGCAGTAGGTAATAGAAGCAAGTTGCCACCCTGGGACAGGTTTATGTGACTATATGAAGGGTGGTGCTTGATGGCATCTCTCCTTGTGCCGTATGTTAACTTTTCACAGCACAAGCTTTGTGCTTTGTTAAGACAAAAGAATTTAGCCAAGAACTCCGTTTCTGTGGCTGGAATGATAGCACAATGGTTAAGAGGACCTGGGTTCTATTCTCAGCACCCACGTGACAGCTCACAACCATATATAATTCCAGTTCCAGGGATCTAACACCTTCTTCTGCCCCCCATGGTAGAGCACACTTGTGGTACAAATACATACATGCAAACACAACACCCATGCACATAAAATAAGATGAAAACAAAATTTTCTGTTTCCTCTATTTGAATTTTTGGTAGGGAGTTTTTGCAAACAGTCTTTACCTGCTCTGTCTCTCCATGGTCAAACTTGCTTTTTATTGGCAGAATGGAAAGGGGGGATACTCTGATGAAAAGGAGGATTGGAATTAGAGCAGGTGAGTCCTCCCACTGCAGCTTCTGGAGGACTGGAGTAGCACATTTTCTTGCAAAATCATTTTCATAAACTTGATCAGATGGTGCACCCAACAGAGACAGCATAGCATGAGCAGCCCGAGTCAGTTTGTTTCACGTTTAAAGCTTGGCTCAGATATGTCTGCTCTGCTCAACTCCTGCATTCTCAGAAACTAGTTACTGAAGGTTCCCTGGTCCTGGGAACCTGTGTCTGCTTGAGTGTGCGCTGTTGACTTTGGTGTTACCTCCCTGACAAGGAGAACTGACATCTCTCCTTTCCAGCATAATGTGTTCATTTATTTGTTGCTTGAGAGTGTGATACTCAACTATGTGTGCTGAGCAGATATGCATTCCACTATCCTCCACTTCCTCCCATACTCTTCGACCAGGATTCCCTTCCAACTTAACTTGTTCTGTTTTAAGCTCACTGGGTCCATTTACTACTGCTTGTATGTATTTGGCTGTAGAGCCATCTACTGGAGCATGGACAGCCTATCAGGATCACATTTGAAGACCACTGACAGTCTCTTCCTCAGCAGCCATTGGTGCCTAATGGCTCCTCAGTTAGTGCTGGGACACAATGAGTCCCTCTCCCTTCCATGTAGCCAAGGATTTTGGCTACCTTGAATTTTGTATAGGTCTTGTGCATGTAGTCAGAGCATGTGAATTCATGTGTGCCGTGGCCCTGATGTATCCAGAAAACACTTTTGCAGAAGTCCTCCACCACCTCTGGCTCTTACATTCCTTTTGCCCCTTCTTCTACGCCCTCACAGCCTCTGAGCCTTAGAGAGGGATGAGCATTGCACAGTCTTATTCTCTGAGATGAACACTTGAGGCTCTGTGTTAATCTCCACCTACTGAAAATAGAAGCCTCTCTCATTGGTGCAATAGTTCTGGGAATGACTAAATAGCTGGATTTCAGGCCTGCTGTACAACACAGAACTCATTCCTGGCACTGTTAAATGGTCTAAGAACTTATGATTGCCTAGGCCATCAGTCCTAGAGGAGAACCTGTACTTGTACTCTGCTCAGTGGGCACAGAATTAAACTGCTTCCTGAGTCCTTATTATTCTACCCACAGGTCACTGTAGTGCTCATCCCTAATCAGAGAGCATTTTTTTTCAGTATTTGTGCTACTGTTATCCACTTTAGAAATGATCGTTTTCAGTTTCTGCCACAGCCGTGCAGGAGCTGATCATGTTTCCTCTTGTAGCAGTCGCTGGTAGAAGGTAAAGCAGTGCAAATGACAACACACACCTTTTACCAAAGTTGAGAAGAAAGATTAGAGATTTCCCAGCAGAGCTCTCTTTACTTTGTCTGCCATTCCAAGCCATCAGAATTAAAATGCAAAGATGCCTTGAGTAGTTTGTACAACATAACATGGCATTATCTTCTCAGGAGCCTGGGATGGTATGACTCATTGGGAAACTTCAGGAAAACTGTACTAAAATGTTAAACCATCTGGATGCTTTCTGATGAGAAATAAAATCAACTCTGGGAGAAATTAGTCAACAATATTCAAAGCAAGTCCTTAAGGTAAAAGAAATGATGCATCACCCACTTTCAGAGATTGCAGCAAAAGTTGTACTGTGAGCATTCTTCAAAGCAGAACAACAACAACAAAACATCTGGTGAAAGAGCAAGGAAAATGGAGAGGAGCTACCAAAACTCATCACCTCATCTGTTGTATAAGGAAAATCAGAAACACAGAAGATTCTAGAAGCTCACAGAGCATTAGCAACCATGTGTTCATTCTTTAAAGAAACTGACATTTCTCTAAAGAAAAAAATAAAAATAAGAGAGTTTCTGACTGATTAAACATATGCAAATGTCTCTTTCTACCATGACAGTACAAAAGTCTCATGGTAAAGTAAAACTCCAGAAGTTTCCACTGTGTGAGACATTCAGCAACACCTTCTGCCAGTCAAAACATACCAAACTAGTGAGAGAAGCAGCTGGAAAGCAGCTCTACTGCTCCGCATGGTGGCAAGCTAACACTGTTGGTGACATCGAGAGCCCAGAATGGTGTCCTTGGAAGAACAAAGGTGGATCTCTGTGAGTTTGAGGGCAGCTTGCTCTACAAAGTGAGTCCAAGACAATCAAGACTACGCAGAGAAACACTGTCTCAATCTACACAATGGAGTATTACTCAGCAATGAAAAATAAGGAAATCATGAAATTTGCAGGTAAATGGTGGGACCTGGAAAGGATCATCCTGAGTGAGCTGTCCCAGAAGCAGAAAGACACACATGGTATATACTCACTCATATAGACATATAACATAGGATAAACCTACTAAAATCTGTACATCTAAAGAAACTAATCAAGAGGAAGGACCCTGATTAAAATGCTCAATCCCCATCCCGAAAAGCAAAGAAGATGGACATCAGAAGAAGAAAACAGGAAACAAGTCAGGAGCCTGCCACAGAGGGCCTCTGAAAGACTCTGCCCTGCAGACTATCAAAGCAGAAGCTGAGACTTATGGCCAACTGTTGGGCAGAGTGCATGGAATCTTATGTAAGAAGTGGAAAATAGTAAGATCTGGAGAGGACAGGAGCTCCACAAGGAGAGCAACAGAACCAGAAAATTTGAACATAGGGGTCTTCCCAGAGACTCATACTCCAACCAAGTACCATGCATGGAGATAACCTAGAACCCCTGCACAGATGTAGCCCATGGCAGTTTAGTGTCCAAGTGGGTTCCATAGTAATGAGAACAGGGACTGTCTCTGACATAATCTGATTGGCCTGCTCTTTGATCACCTCCCCCTGAGGGGAGAGCAGCCTTACCGGGCCACAGAAGATGACAATGCAGCCACTCCTGATATGATCTGAGAGACTAAGATCAGAATGAAAGAGAGGAGGACCTCCCCTATCAGTGGACTTGGGGAGGGGCATGCGTGAAGAAGGGGGAGAGAGGGTGGGACTGGGAGGGGAGGATGGGAAGGGCTTATGGGGGATACAAAGTGAATAAAGTGTAATTAATAAAATAAAATTAAATTAAAAAAAAGAAAGGACTTCTTGCACTTAACATTGAACTGTTCATTACATAAATGTCTAAATACTTCCAAAACCAAACCAAAACAAAACAAAAATAACAAAAACAAAAAACAACAACCAAAGAAGAACACGGGCTTTGCTGCTGCTGCCATCCTGGATGCTTCCAGTATTTCAGGGAAATGACCTTTTATTCTTTATGATGAGGCAACCTGACACTCTTAGGAATGCATAATAGGAAAGGTATACTCAAATGGGAAGAATCAAGTTGATGTGCATCAAAAACAATAAAAAATAATTTTTAAATAATTAAAATGTAGAAACCAGTTCAAAACTCTGCCACTCTTGTTTCATCATTGATTTTTCTGATGTTTGTCACTTACCGGAGAAACTGTGGCCCTATTTCAGAGTCTTCTGTGACCATCATCATGTTTTTGTTTTCTTTTTTCCTGAGTGTTAATCGTAACTATGATATTATAATTTTTTTATAATTTGTTTAACCAGGACAGGGGGTGTTTTGGATTTATCATCACAATCTCCCTACATTGTAAAGGCCACTCATATTTCATGGTCAGTGAACATGAGGACACTTCCATCCCTTCAATCCATAGTGTGCTCATTCAGTCCATGCCATTTCATGTTCACAGATTGAAAGTTAGGACTAATGTAAATATTTTGTGAGTGCTACATTATGCCTTTTATCAAGTACTTCTTTTTTTCATTTTTTTATTCACTTTACAGCCTGATCTGAGCCCCCTCACTCCTCTCCTCCCAGTCCTACCCTTTTGCTCCTTCTCCCCACTTCCTCTTCTTCTCAGAGAAGGGGAGGCCAGCCCACCCTGGAATCTCAAGTTGCTGCAGGTATAAGTGCATCCTGTCCCATTAAGGCCTGACAAAGCAGCCCAGGTAGGGGAAAGAAATCCAAAGACAGGCAACAGAGTTAGAGAAATCCCCACCTCCCATTGTTAGGGGACCCACATATTAACCAGCCTACACATCTGCTATGCATGTTTAGGGTGTGTAAGTCCAGCCCATGCATCCTTTTTGATTGGTGGTTCAGCCTCTGTGAGGCCCCATGGGCACAGGTTAGTTGACTCTGTAGGTGTTTTTGTGGTATCTTTGACCCCTTCAGCTCCCTCAATCCTTCCTCCCCCTCTTCCACAGAACTCCCCAAGCTTGGCCTATTGTTTAGCTGTGGGTCTCTGCCTCTGTTTCCAGCTGCTGCTGGATGAAGCCTCTCAGAAAAGAGTTATGGTAGGCTGCTGTCTACAAGCATAGCAGAGTATCATTAATAGCAATAGTTTGTTCTCTCCCAAGAGGTGGGTTGGTCACAAGGTGGGCCAGTCATTGATCTGCCATTTCCTCAATTTCTGCTCCAACTTTACCCCTACACTTCTTGTAGGCAAGACAAATTTTAGGTTAAAGCTTTTGCAGGTAAATTCCTGTCACCCTCCCTCCCTGGAAGTCTTACCTGGCTACAGGAAATGGCTATTTTGGGCTCTTTAACCCCTGCTGCTAGGAGTCTCAGCTAGAGTTACCCCCATAGACTCCCTGGAGCCTCCCCCGCCGAGATTCCCTTAAATGATTTCTATTCTCTCTTCTAGTCTTCCCTACCCCCAGTCTGCTCTGATCCTCACCCCTGTTACCCTCTCCACCCTCTCCTCCACCCAGTTCCCTTCCTTCCATGAACCTGAAAAGCTTCTGCAAGGAGAATGACACTGTCAATAGGACAAAAGGGCAGCCTACAAAATGAAAAAGGTCTTCATCAACCCTACATCCAAAAGAAAGACAATATTTAAAATATATAAAGGACTCAAGAAAGTAGGCATCAATAAACCAAATAACCCAATTAAAAATGGGGCACAGAGCTAAACACAGAATTCTCAACAAAGGAATCTCTAGTAACTGAGAAGCACTTAAAGAAATGTCCAATGTCATTACTCATCAGGAAAGTGCAAATCAAAACAACTCTGATATTCTATCTTACACCCATTAGAATGGGTAAGATCAAAAACTCAAGTGAGGATGTAGAGAAAGGGAGCACTCCTCCATTGCTGGTGGGAGTACAACCACTGCAGAAATCAATCTGGAGGTCTCTCAGAAAATTTGAAATATTTCTACCTCAAGACCCAGCTATACCACTCCTGGACAAATACTCAAAAGATGTTCCACCATACAACAAGGACACTTGTTCGACTATGTTCATAGCAGCTTTATTAGTAATAGACAGAATCTGGAAATAACCTAGATATCCATCAAATGCAGAATGGATAAAGAAACTGTGGTATATTTATAGAATGGAATACTACTCCAGCTATTAAGAACAAGGAAATCATGAAATTTGCAGGTAATTTGATGGAACTAGAAAAGATCATCCGAGTGCAGTAACCCAGATCCAGAAAGACATGCATGGTATGTAGTCACTTATAAGAAGATATTAGCCATATAATACAGGACAACCATATTATAATCCACAGACCTCAAGAAGCTAAGTAACAAGGAGGGCCCATGGGAGAATGCTTGAATCTCTCTCAGAAGAGGGGATAAAATAGATATTTGAAGTATCCAATATTGTTAGAAAGAGTGCTAACACAACAGGGTCCAGCTGCATCCTGTTATTGAAAATGTGGTCTTCATCTATTGTAGATCACATTCATTCCTATGAGATGGTGACTTCAGGAGAACCCTGAGCTGGAAGGCAGGGAGGATCTAATGACCAAACACAGGAAATAGCAGAGAAGCATCTCCTCATAGGTCCCAGAAGAAAGAGGACCTCACACAGGAGTGGAGTTTGGGAGAGGGAATGGCTACAAGTGTTATGAGACAGACTTCACTGGGTCTAGGAGCCACTCGGACAGCCTTCCTGGAAGAGATACTTACTGTGAGGGGTTGGAGCAAGCAGGCACTGTCTCCGGTTACTTAGACTGTGGCTGGCCACTAAGGAGAAATCGGTGATACATCTGCATAGTATATACAGGATAGACAATCATTGAATTGAATAAAATACAGAGTTTTTGATGTCTCAGGGGGATGCAAGAGAGATGGGCACCAAGAGGACCATACCAGACAGATATCTGCATTAATCACCTCAAGGAAAGAGATAGGCAAGCAGAAACAGTGTCCAAGGTAAACCAGCTCTGCTTCTGAAATGAGAAGGGAAAGCCTGCATTTAAAATAAGGGCAGCATAAAATTATACAGATTCACTATATGAAAGGAAAACCTAGATCGTGTGTTTCAGTGAAAGCTAAGATAATAAGGCTTGTAGGGGATATTGGCCAACTAAGCCATAGGCTAAAGGAGTCATGGCGAGAAGAATGTCAAGCACTGGCCTCCAGTCATCACAAAATGGTGTTTTCCCAGAGCCTGAGCCAACAGTGTAAGACATGGAAAGATGATAAAAACAACTGAAGCTTTTATGGGGAAAAAGAAAAAAAAGGAGATTTGGAAGGCCACGCAGTGAGTGTGGCACTCCCTCCCTCTTAGCTGGTCTCGTGCAGAGGTGGGCCATGTACACCAGGGAGAGACCAATGACATGCAGACATGTGAACCAGTGCAGCTTGTGCCCTAAAGGGGTCGGCTTTTTTCCATATGAGAAACCAGAGAGTACGAATGCAGAGCAGTGTTTGCTAAGTGCTTGCCACAGGAATCAATGATGTGTTTCATATTTTAGTGAATTATTTCTGGAAATATATTTAAATTATGCATTGTCTTTTTTTCAGTGTATTTCATACATTTTTTGATGTATTATATTGTCTTCCTGATTTTATTTGGAATCATTCATTTTATGGAAGGGATAGGGAGTAATATTGTTTCTATATTATTAAATATTTTGCCACGTGTAATCTATTCTATATGTTAGATTCATTCTGCTATAAGCTACTAACAAAGGTTTTAGGCCCAATAGAAACAATTAAAAAGTTGTCTTGAAATAAACAAATAACATAAAAACTATGAAGGAAAACAGAGCATTAACAAGACTGTAAGGGAAATAAAGAGAAGTGCTTAACGCAAAAGCTCAAGCATCAGCAAAGTTCAGTGGAAGGGAGTGAGAGGAAGAGGAAGGGAGGGTGGGACTGGGGGAGTTGAGAGAGGAGTCTTCAGTTGGGATATACAATGAATAAATTGTGAAGAAAAAAACAAAAAAAAATTTAAAAAGCTTTGCTTTAGAAGCTGAAGTTACATCACAACAGCAGTGTTGAAAACATCCATTCAAGCCATTGAAGGTGGAACACACCTTCAATCCCAGCACTTGGGAGAAAGACACAGGCATCTTGGTCTATGTAGTGAGTTCCAGTGACCCTGTCTCAAACACAGTGACCCTGTCTCAAACACAGTGACCCTGCCTCAAACACAACAACAATAAAAATCAACTTACCCCCATATAAAAACTTATATTTCAGTGAATGTACTATCATGTATTCTTCCTGTCCATGTCCCCCTTGAGGATAGAAAAGCACAGCAGCCTTCTAGGACCAATAGCTGAAGTGACCGGGATTCAGGGGGTAGAAAGCAGAGCCAGAGACTTCCTCTGTGGTTTAAGCAGATCAGCATCCCCTAGGTAGATCATGAGTTTCTATGCGTTAAGGACTTGATCTTACATTCTCTGCTCCTCAAGGCTCCCAGCAGCCCTTGGGAAAGCATCCTCCATTTCTGCATCTCTCTTCTGATTCCTGTCTCTGAATATTCTAAGCCTTGTGGCTGTGCTGAAGGGGCTCAGCCACAACTATCAGACACCTTCCCATGGTGAAGCTCACCCAGTCATTAGTCATAAGCGTGACACTTGGCCATTTTATGTTCAATCGCTAAACACAGATCAAAAGCAGTGCTATAATTCCCCGGTCTTTCAGACCCAAACCTTTACCCTACTAGTGTCTAGGGTCATTTTGTCTACCCTACGTCTATAAACTTCAGTTAATGTAGCCTATCTGTTATGGAAGCAATCTGGCTCCTTCCAGAAGGTAGTATGCGCACAGAATTTTTTTTTTATGTACTATAAATTATATAATTTATATATCAAAGATAGACTATAAATTTGAAGCCATAGCAGCTTGCTAGTTAAATCTGCTAAAAAAATACCATTTCCAACTCTTTTTTTTGAAACCCTTGGCTCATGGATAAAGTCATGATTCCAGTCTGCAAGAGGATGAAGCCTTAAACTGAGATGTTTGTATTGGTGACTACAATACTTGACCTAACTGCATTTCACATCTCTGCTGGTGGACTTCACTAGCAAAGCCAGGCATGGCAGAGTATATAGGAGTGGGCATCACAGTGGATATTCCAGGACACAAGCAGACATGTGGATAACTGATTCTCACCACTAAAAAGAACAGTAGATCATGGAAGACTGAAAACCTAGGCTCTGCTGACAAGACGCTTTCTTGGGACTGTATGTCCTGAAAAAAATAATGACTAAACTTTTAAGGATTTATTGAAAAACAGGGGAAAGTCTTTCATTAAAGATTAATACTTCATCAGCTGATGTGAGTAAATATTAAATGTAGAAAGTCTCACCCCAGAGAGAAATGATGGACCTCTCAAAGTTGCAGATGAATAATGGGGGGGGGGGGACTTTACTTGTCTTTAATTCAAATTTGAGGTTTTATGTGTTTTATATTCTCAAGAAAAAAAAATTCATTTCATGACTGAACGTTGGCATTTTGTAGCTACTGTCTTTTGCTTTGTGAGATATCACAATTTTATTTGATTTGACTGTGAAGGGAATATTATCAGAATACAGCACAAAACAGGCCAGATCAAGAATATTATTATTCTTGAAAAGAGAAATACACAAATTTTATGGTGGGTTAGCTGTTTTCTGTATAGAATCGTTCCATTTCTTGTTATCTGTCTTTACCCGTGAAATAGTGTATGCTAGGATACGTCTTCCTAGTTTAAAGAGGTCATGGCTAATGAATCTCCTAGCTAATGATGGGCTTGGAAAATTCACTTTTCTCCTAGGTCATAAAAAGTTTTGAACTTGGTGACTATTCTTTTCATCATTTGGGTGACCATGAGCAGAAAGATGAGGAGTGTGAACCCATTGGCTCATTGTTGCCTCATGTCCTTCTTCCATCTATTTCTGTCAGCAAATTTCTCTGGAACCCACTCATCTCTTTGAAGCCACTAACTATTATAGGTGTTCCAGTGAAGAGCGAAGCATTGACAGGACAGAAGACAAAGAGGATTTTTGTGTCATGTGTAATTAAACTACCTATTTCATCCGCCCCAAGAGTCTCAGACTCTATAAACCTCTGTCTAAAGCTTTCTTCAACTTGTGCTAAAACTGAAGTTGTACAAAATGAGTAAACAAAGCACAAATTACCAAAAAATCTCCAATATAAAGAATAGCATAGATGGTCCTGGGTTTGGGTGGGAATCTATTTTGTTTCCTCTTGTTGGTGAGTCGTCTGTGTTATGCTAATTCAAGAAGCTCCAGGACTCACATCTTACTTTTAACCTCTAAAATTTAACTATATGTGCACACTGGAGAGGCTGTGAACCTGGCAGCTACTTCATCCACAAACTGGATAGCCTCGTCTCAAAGTGGTGCTAAAAGCCTAGAAGATTCCTAAGGAGACACTGGCCTTCAGTTCATGCTGGAAATGTGAAGAAATGAGTCTGGGGCCAGCAGCATTAAGCACATTCTCCATGTTGGAAGTGAAGCTACCATTAATTCCTGCTTTTTGCTGGGACCTTTTTGTAGTCAGGCTTCAGCTAATAAGTGCCTCTTACTCTGAAAACAGGTCATCTTGCCTCAGTTAATCCCCTGTGGAAACACCCCGAACTGTGTCTCCTAGGTGATCACATCCCATCCAGGTGACAATCCAAATTAACTGTCATTGATTTGTTATTAACAAAGTTCTTGTCTAGCAAGCTCTAGACCCAAGTTCAAACACCAGTCCAAAAAAAGGGGGAAAGGGGCTAGTCATTACATTATCAGAGATAGAGTTGAAAATGTGTGTCCCACAGCTGCTAATTAACTGTTCTTTCAGAATACTTTGTATTAGCCTACAATTGAGCAAAAAACCTTTAGCATAAAATCCAACATTGACCATTCCCTGTCTCATGCAACTATTGCATATTATGCTAAAAGTGAAAAAAAAAAAAAAAACAGTGTGATTGCATGACTGCTTTCATGCCTTTGTAGGATCAAAAAAAAAAAATCTCAAGTTGAAGTGCTCATAACTCAGCATATACATAAACCAATCACTTTCAAACATCACTGTTAGATTACTTTATTTGAGATCCATTTTATTCATTTAGAGTTGCCTACATCAGCATGGATCAAGATTGTTCCCTTTTTTAACTATCAAGTCCAATTTGTGCTGCCCATATATTCACGGGTCGAGACCTTCCATTGGTATGTGGTCAACCTAAGAGTGAAAACATTCTTAAAGTTAATTGATTGTCCCTCTAACAGAAGCTATCAACTGCCAATAGCTTCTCAGTGAAGGATCGGACTGTCCACCTCCTCTCTCTATGCTGGGATTTGGTCATGCATGAACTTCCATGGTGCTTATTCATGCTGCCATAATTGCTGTGAGTACATTATGCAACTACTCTACTCTATCCAAAGGACACTGTCCCCTTGTGTTCATTCATCACTCCTGGCTCGTACATCCTTCTACTCCCTCTTCTGCAATGATTCCTAAGCCTTAGGAGGAGAGCATTCAGTAGAAATGTTCTATTTAGGGATGAGCTTTCTGCAGTCTCTTATTCTCTGCTCCTTGTCCAGATGTAGATCCCTATATTGATCATCATCTACTGCAAATAGAAGCTTCTCTGATGAGGATGAACAATGTGTTAATCAATGAGTACAAAAATAAGTCATTAGACATCAGTTCAATATTCATTTATCACAATATTGGCAAGTAGGTTCTCCCCTAGAACTTATGTCAAATCTAGCTATGGTTTCTTAGTCCAAGAATGATTCCAGATATAGATTTCATCATGTGGACTGGGACTGAAACACAATCTGAAAATGGTGTTGGTTGTTCCCCTCATTTTTATGCCAGTATTGTACCAGTAAACATGTTTAGCCTGGTTAGTCATTATCATAATGCACAGGGTTCATGGCTGGTTACTCTTCTTCTCTGATAGCATGTATAGCCCTTTCTTGAACCATGAAAACTGACTGGTAGAGACGAAGGTTCCAAAGTAGTATTATTTACAGCTTAATATTTTTATGTCCTCTTTCCTCTATCTTCCCTCCCCCTCAGAAAAGTGGAGCCCCACCCACCCACCTTAGTACAGCAAATCACATCAGGACTGAGCACATCCTTTTCCTCAGTGTCCAGGCAAGGCAGCCCCACCAGGGGGGCAATGATTGAAAAGTATGGAACATACTCCTTGTCAGAGACAACCCCCACTCCCCTTACTAGGACACCCACATGAAGACCAAGATGCCCATCAGCTACATATGTGAAGGGGGCTTAGGTCCAGTCCATGTGTGATCTTTGGTGCTTTAGTCTCCACAAGCCCCCCTGGGCCCAAGTTAGTTGGCTCTGTTGGTCTCCTTGTGGCATTCCTGTCCCCTCCAGGTCCTTCCATTCTTCCCCCCATCCCACTCTTCCATAAGGCTCCCTGTGTTCCACCTGGTGTTTGGCTGTGAGTCTCAGCATCTGTTTCAGTCCATTGCTGGGTGGAGCCTTTCAGAGCCTCCCACCTGCAAGCACAGTAAGGTGTTGTTAATAGTGTCAGGGGCTGCCTTTTTCCCTTGGTGTGGGTCTTAGGTTGGGCCAGGCATTGGTTGGATATTCCCTCACTCTCTCATCTATCTTTATTCCTACACATCTTGTAGGCAGGGTAAATTTCCGGTTGAAGTTTATGTGGGTGAGTTGGTGTTCCTCCCTCTCCTCTAGGAGTCCTGTCTGATTAGAGGGTGTCCTCTTCAGTCTCCATAATCCCCGCTACTAGGAGACTCAGCTAGAATCACCCCCATATTCTTCCAGGAGCCTGCCCAGTCATAGGTCTCCAGCTTGTCTCAGAGATGATCCCACCCATAGTTGGTTTTTATTCTCTCTACAAGGCCTCTGTCCTCCTTCCGCCTCTTCCCCACATCTGATCACTACCCTCAGTTCCCTCAGCCCTCCCTCTCCTATACTGTTCCCTTTCCTAACCACTTCTGCTGTCTATTCTATTTGTCCTTCTGTGAGAGATTCAAACATCCTCTTTTGGGTGCTTCTTGTTACTTAGTGTCTTTGGGTCTGTGAGTTGTAGTATGGTTATCCTGTACTATAAGGCTAATATCTGCTTATAAGTTGAGAACATACAATGTGTGTCTTTCTGGTTCTGGGTTACATCACTCAGAATGACCTTTTCTAGTTCCATCCATTTGCCTACAAATTTCATGAAAAAATATGGAACACTTTACAAATGTATGTGTCATTCTTGGGCAGGGGCCATGCTAATCTTCTCTGTGTCATTCCAATTTTAGTATATGTGCTGCTTAAGTGAGCACACCACTTCCCTTCTTGAACAACAACAGCAACGAGTAACTATTTCTTTTTGCTGAGCACTCAACACTTCTGAATGTCTATGCTCAACCAGAATCTAAATACACTGCTCAAATTGAAATCATTCCATCCTGCATGTCAAATGGTTTATTTCTGGGGTTCTGGTAAGTTTGGAAAAAAGTTCTTTTTGTTTGTTTGTTTGTTTTTACTGAAAATAGATTCTTTTATCATACAATATATCCCAACCACAGTTTCCCCTCCCTCCACTTTTTGCCTGTATGAGGAAGGAACACATTCTTGGAGAGTTAAGGGTACCATTTCAGTTTTTTTTTTACCCTTTTTGCCCTTGAACAAATCCTTTAAGGACATTCTTCCTATTCCCTCCCACCAATCACATGCATTCTTTAGGATATAGGTTCAGAGGGTGTTTTGTCTCAATATCTGTGTTAGTGAGTGTTCCTAGGTCACAAGTTTTTTAGTCATTCTGTCTGAATTTATTACTAGCTTTCAAGTCAGCTGTAATTCTGCACTGCATTTTGTTTTTTGTTTAGACATTTTGTCATCAATGCAATAGACACAAATTGTCCAAAACTCACCTTTGACTGACCACATTCTTCCATCACTGTTTCCATTTATGCCTTCGCCTTTATTTTTTTATTTATTGCCCTCCCCAATCCTAAATCTCCCTTTCCCAACTCTGTTGTGTTTGTTTTGTCATCTATGCAATTATTTGCTGCATCTGTGGTTTCCTCTTTGTCATAGCAACAGCTGCTTTCGTAGTTTAGCTTTCATGCCCCTAGACTAGTCAGATTCATACCACACAGGAGCACCCTATTAATCCTCCCAAGGCACAGTTAATACCAGGCGAGGCTGAGCCTGTTAACAGCTTGGCCTAGTTAATAATGCAGTGCCCCTAACAGATGTCCCCTGACTTATGATTGAGAGGTAATAATGAAATTGTTATGAGGCTGGCACCGGGTCCACTTTCTTAGGTTTGAATCTTTTGGCACCTTCACCCACTTAACTGTGGAGAGTTACTTTACCTTTTTACCCCTAATTTCATAATCTGTAAATAAAAGATGGCTACCTACCTCATTTGGAGTTGCAGTATTTATATGTTTTATCATCACCCAAAGAATGTGTGTCTACCAAACGTATTATATTGAATTCCGTATGACCAAAATGAAGGTGTCCCTGTCACTATTCTGTTGCTGTGAAGAAATACCTTGAAAAAAGCAACTTAAGAAACAGCATGAGTTCCTTAATTTGCAAAGCTCACCTATGGTAATTCAAAAGAGACAAGAGACTTTAGTGTTACAAAAATAAGAGTCCAGCATGCCAAGTCCCTGGTGTTTCCTTCTGCCTGTGTGTGCTAAGCTCTGCTTCGGGCAGATAGAAGGGTCTTATTTTGTGTGAACTGTGCAGTATAGAACTCTAAGCATCTCCGGTTGCTGCCGATAGACTGTCCTAGGTAGTTCCTGACACTTCCTGATGTTGCCTACATCTCCACCAAAATAGTTCAGTCTTGAAGTACAAAGAAGTGGATCTACTTTCCTTCCTCCTCTGGCTAAAGGAGACAGGGGGAATGCTGGGATGCTAACAGCAGTTTAAATGCTGTCTGGGTTCAGTTTCCTTGTGTGTAAGATGAGAGCGCCAGACTCTCTTTGAGGAGGCTCCTTCCTGCCCAAGCATCCATGAGTTTACGTTTTTCTAAAATTATTTTCAATTTCTCATGAACCTTTAAAGAAAAGCGATTTAACTGATTGCTTTTCCTTCATATTTTTAACTGTAAATCAAAATCTGCCTTTGACGGTTCCTTTTTCCCCTTATACTTTCATTCTTCCAATCTAGAGGTTATAATGTTGATCTAGTATGTCATATTATGGCATTTTTATTATTTTATTTTTGTTTCAATTTTGAAACAGGGTTTCTCTGTGCAGTCTTGGGTGTTCTCTAACTCACTCTTTAGATCAGGCTGGCCTTGAACTCACAAAGAACTCACAGAGGATGCCTCTGCATCCTGACCACTGGGATTAAAGGTGGTGCCACCACCATCTGGTGTGGCTATTATTTTAATTTTAAAAATTTAGTTTGCTTATACTCACAACAAAACATGGAATAAAGTATGGCAGAGAAATATGCCAACACACCCAGACACTCCAAACAGCAGTGCATCCCTTCCTCTCCATTCTCTTCCAAAGAACAGCTTGCAGTAATGCTGTCTCCATGAGACCCCCCAAAAATGACAGCTGCCATCGACTTGTGCTCTTCGGTCTTTTGCACTGAACTCTAATGAAGTAGGGTTGTTTAAATGAAATTCTGGAAGGAGTGTTACTTAAAACACCACAGACAACAACTAAGTACAAGATAGGTTTGAGCGACACAAAGGCTCAAAGGGCATGGAATCTTCCACTGTGCACTCTGTGAACACTCCATCACATTCTCGGCTCCGACACTCCTGTCTATACCCCAATACTGCTGATCTGATTGATAAAAAAATGACTATGAAAACGATATGGCTCTAAAAATAATTCACTTACATGGGATCTTATGGAATAATGGAAAATTTAAAAAGAAAATAGAGCTGAATAAAGATACTTTTCCCCACATCCTAATAAAAGGGAGTTGAGCAAGACACTGTGGTTCCTGGAACAGAATCATCTGTTTGTAGGACAGTTGCCTGGGGAGTGTTGTTTGCTGAAGGACAACATGCTGAAGGACAGTTCACTGACACCGTATTGCACAGTGGTTAAGTTACCAGTGCTTGATGATTTGGCAAAATAAAGTTTGCAGAGAGAAATGCTGCCAGGATTGCCTATCTTCCCATTCTCGATTGTCAGTTACATGAACGGATGTTCTATAACAGGATTTCAGCCTAGGGCCTAAGGCTCTTTGGTCCAAAGCCCACCATGAAAGGTTCTTCTTAAAGTCTGTTTAAACAGCCAGGATATAGAGGGAAGAATATAATGTGTTTTATGATACCCGTTTTTAGTAGACAAATAAGATTTTCATCTTTAAATACTTCCTCTTGCCACTGCTGCCTTTAAAAGTCATTTTAATCAACTGAGGTTCCTGCCCCTCATACCAGCATTTATAATAACATATAAAAGCTGATCAATGGACAGAAACTCCACAAGGAGAGCAACAGAACCAAAAAATCTGAGCACAGGAGTCTTTTCTGAGAATGATACTGCAAACAAGGACCATACATGGAGATAACCTAGAACTCCTGCACAAATGTAACCCATGGCAGTTCAGTGTTCAAGAGGGTTCCCTAGTAATGGGAACAGGGACTGTCTCTGACATGAACTCAGGGGCTGGCTTTTTGGTCACCTCCCCCTGAGGAGGGAGCAGCCTTACCAGGCCACAGAGGAAGACAATGCAGCCACTCCTGATGAGACCTGATAGACTAGGATCAGATGGAAGGAGAGGAAGACCTCCCTGTCAGTGGACAGGGGGAGGGGAATAGGAGAAGAAGGGAGGAAGGGTGAGATTGGGAGGGGCGAGGCTACAGCTGGAATACAAAGTGATAAAGTGTAATTAATAAAAATAATTTTAAAAAAGGTAGGAATACAGAAATTATGAACAGTTCATATAGGTAAAGATTTAACACCAAACTATTGAAACAGAGATAATAAAACTTTAATGTCAAAGAAGAAAAAGTCTATATGATATCAGGCAGAAGAAATATATTCTACGAAAATAGTTCTGGCTAAACCTATACTGTTCTGTAATATCAGATACGAAGAGACAATGCAAGTGATGTCCGCACACTGAAGAGGATGTTACATGTATCATGAAGCTCTTATGTTCTGCTCTTGAAACACAATTTGTAAATATTCCGTAAGCTTCAAATAAAAAAGCTGTCTCCCTGAAGAAAAAAGCTGATCAATGTAACTAAGAAAGGTCTGAGTTTTAGCTTATCATAGCTGTGAGCATTTCATTTGCCTTTCTCATTAAGTAGTGATAGTTATAAAATTGCTGAGCTTTTTATACTATGGGGAAGGAGCAAGAAAAAATAAAACAGAAATAAATAGATTGGCAGGAGGGATTGGTTGGGATTTCTATTTTTCCTTGCCAAAAGAAAAACCTAGTTTCAAGTATTAACTGTTAAATATGTTGCCATTGATCATTTTTAAGATATGATATAAACGTAGCGATGCACACAGATAGTCCTTTCACTAGCCTGAAACCTTCCAATGTACTATTTCTAAGCTGGAATTTTATTTTCTACAAAATTATTTTCAGTGTTGGTGAAAGCAAATCTTCAGACAATGAAACCTAATAATTTTGCCCTTTCTGTAAAACTACTTCCACTAGATTGAGTTCACTTTGTATTTGATGAGCATAGATCTCAAAGATGTTGTGTGGCCAGCCTGTAGTGAGATGGATGCAGCTTCTCTTCTTAGACATGACTACTCTGTGAAGCTAGTGGGGCTTGGAGCGAGTTTTATTATTAGCATATGTCAGTTGCACAAAGTGCTAGATTTCACTGTGAATCTTCGAATATGCATGAGATGTCCTTTCTCCAATTCTCCCCCTCTTCCAGTCCTTCTTTATGAGAGATTTGAACATCCCTCTTCCCTTCTGTGAGTGCTCCTTACAGCCCTGGGTGTGCTCCTTTACAGCCCTATGGAGTGACACTTCTTTGTGGGATGACTGCCTTGACCTTGGTATGTTAATGCTTAATGGTGTGTAAGTTTTCAGTGAACTCTGTAGAAGAGCAATAAAATATTAACCATGTGAAAAAATGTGAAAGGAAAAAAAAATAAATGGGGAACATAGTTTTAGGATGTTCAGAATGAGTGTCACTTGTGACTCTGCCTTTTCCCATGCAACTGTGGGTCAGAACTTACATCAATTCCTGTGGGCCCAGTAGTGCCAGAAGTGATGACAGGGTCGCATTTACATCAACAGGAATTTTTTTATACTGGGTGCAATTACTAAGAAATTTGTCTTTCGAAATCCTTCCATCTGTGCCCTTTCCTTTTCTCATAGCAGCTCTTAGACCCAGGGTGGTGGGTGAGCTGCAGAGCCAGCAGAAGGGAAGTAGGAGTTGACAGGGTTTGATTTGGGCAAGTTTCTCCTCGTCTAAGACAAAACATGGCATTTTGAGGATGACAATCACTCCCAAGCTGCAGCATTTCAAGAAAATTAAATGAGTGGAAAATGGAAGGTATTTACTCTTTTATTAGCAGCAGAATTCAGTAGACATTGGACAGGTTATCATTATCCTTCTCTCTGCATTGGTGTTACAGTAGGGGATAGAGTCAGAAACAAAAACTTCCTTAAATAATCTCCCGAAAGTAAAGCAGTATTTCACGTTTCATGAGCACATAATACTTCTGAGGGTATTTCTCACTATCGAAAGAAACCTGAAACTTCAAAGTTCTTGCCATCACTCAAGATAATTAGTCTTGGCTACTTAGAGCAGAGCCATCTTGGGAGCAGAAAATGATTTCCATGTCTGGACTTCATGGGGAAGAATTTGTTAGAAACCCAAGGAGAACTGTTAAGAGTAGAATTTGAAGTTCATGTTAGATTTCATGGAAGGCTGGGCTAGAGACCCATGCTTGAGAGATCAAGAGAGAAGTGGTGTACAACCCTGACATTGAGAGACTGAGGAGAAAAGGGTAAGTCAGAAGGGAGCAGTGAGACAAAGACATCCAGCAAGGGGTTCTCAGAAACTGTCTCAGGGAGAAGAGGAAGTAGGCTGAAATAAGAGCATCACTGAATCCTATGAGTTCAAGGACAGCCTAAGCAACATATGTCAGCCCTGCCTAAGAATCATTTTAATTAAATATGGGAGAAAGAATAAT
>NW_026596440.1:406436-525978 GCF_907164565.1 Psammomys obesus | reverse complement strand
TATATATATATATATAATTGAAGGGCCCAAGAGACAAGGAAATGGTTGTTGTAGGAGAGTCAGAGAAACCACTAGAGCCATGGCTTGAGTGGGAAAGAAGGGATGGGTTTCTGAGCACATGGGAAGGAGTGGAGCACTGGAGGGAGAGCAGATAGCCAGGTCATGTAGATGGCGTGTAGTGTGTTGGTAAATACATGTGCTGGCTGGTGCAGATGGTGTCCTTTGTTTTTATTATGTGAGTTCCAGTGTTCTCATGTACAGGATGTGATTTCCTTATGGTCTTCGATTTCCTCTTCTCTTTATGTTGTCATACCCTATCTTCTCTACACAAACACAGAGGGCTATGGAATATGGCACGTTGATATACAATGTGGACACTGGAATGAATACCCAGGCTCACCTCAGTAGTCTGTATAAGCTGTCTTGAAATGATGGAAATAGCATCTGCTTTGATCCCCTGCTGGGTGGAGTCTTTCAGTGGACATGTATGGTAGGCTCTCATCCTGTTCCCTCTCTTCAACCACTTTTGGTGTCTAGTCTATTTGCCCTTCTGAATGAGAAGTAAGCATCTGCCCTATGGTTCTCCTTGAAGCTTAGCTTCTTTAGGTCTGTGGATTTTGGTGTGATTATCCTGTATTATACAGCTAATATGCACTTATAAATGAGTATATTCTATACATGTCTTTCTGGTTCTGGGTTACCTCATTCAGGATGATCTTTTCTAATTCCATCCATTTGCCTGCAAATTTCATTATTTTCTTGTTTTTAGTAGCTGAGGAGTAGTCCATTGTGTAAATGTACTACAATTTCTGCATCCATTCTTCAGTTGAGGGACATCTAGGTTGTTTCCAGATTCTGTCTATTATGAATAAGCTGCTATGAACATAGTTTAGGAAATGTCTTTGTTGTATGGTGAAGCACTTTTCAGTATATGCCCAGGAGTGGTATAGCTGGCTCTTGAGGTAGCACTATTCCTAAATGTCTGAGAAAGTACCAGATTGCTTTCCAAAGTGGTTGTACAAGTTTGCACTCCCATCAGCAATGGAGGAGTGTACCCCTTTCTCTACATCCTCTCCAGCATATGCTGTCACTTGAGTTGTTGTTTTTTTTTGTTGTTGTTGTTGTTGTTGTTGTTGTTTTTATCTTAGCCATTCTAATGGGTATAAGATGGAATCTCGGAGTTGTTTTGATTTGAATTTCCCTGATGACTAAGGATGTTGCACATTTCTTTAAGTGTTTCTTTGCCATTTGATATTCCTCTGTTGAGAATTCTCTGTTTAGCTCTGTACCCCATTTTTAATTGGATTATTAGACTCCACTCAGCAGGGGATCAAAGCAGGTACTAAGACTCACAGCCAAACTTTGGGCAAAATGCAAGCAGTTGTAGGATAGAGTGGATAAATAGAAGGAGTGGACAGGAGCTCCATAAAAAGACCAACAGAGCTAACAAATCAGAGCCCATGGAGGCCTGCAGGGACTGATGCACCAACCAAGGACCAGGCATGAGAGTACCTAGACCCCTTATTCAGAAGTAGTCAATAGGCAGCTCAGTCTCCATGTGGGTTCCCTAGTAAGGGGAGCAGGGGCTGTCTCTGACATGGACTCTTTTGCCTACTTTTTGATCACTTCTCCCTGGTGAGAGGGGGCTTGCCAGGCCACAGAGTAAGAGGATTCAGGCAGTCCTAATGAGACTTGATAGACTGGGGTCAGATGGTAAAGGAGGAAGCCACCCCCTTTCTGAGGACTAGGAGAGTGGAATAGGGGGAAGAGGGAGGGAGGGTAAGACTGGAAGAGGTCTACAATCTGGATGTAAATTGAATAAATTATAAAAAATAAATTTAAATTAATAAAAGAAATGATGGAAATATTCAAGGAAGAAATGCAAGTAGGCATCCTTTGCTTCGAAAGAGGTATTTTCTGAATATGGCTTCTGTGTCTAGAAAGGGTTTCCAGCTTAGTCATATGTGTTTCAATCAAGTTTTCAATGATTCTAGACTTTCATTAGCTATTGAAAGCCAGGCTATCTAAAGACATATATCTGAGTGTGTGGATTAATACCTGCCTTCCCTCAATGCCCTTTGGCTGCTCTCACAGCAAGATTCCTGAGTAGGTATTTTAGGGGCAGGACCAGGTGACCCAAAAGTACTTGTAAACTGGCTGTGTGGTGAGAGTTCTTCTTTGTTTGGGTTTCTTTGTTGCTGTTCTTGTTATTCCAGACTGCTTGAGGGGATGTATAAGCCAGAGTTCTTCTTAGAAGAAGCCCCAGAGTGACCAACACACATACAGTGCAGACTGTCACATGGCAAAAGGCTGAGATGTCTTAATCTGCATCTAAAAGAATGAGACCCAACAAAGCCAAAAATCTCAGGAAGGGAGCCAGGACTCAGAGAACACCAACAAAGAGGGGGCAGAAAAAAGTTAGGAACTGGTAGATGCGAAGAAAGCAATGGCATGCAACTTCCTAGACATGCCACAGCTGTTGCACACCAACTCAGGGCA
Organism: Psammomys obesus; assembly: GCF_907164565.1. Lineage (NCBI taxonomy): Eukaryota > Metazoa > Chordata > Mammalia > Rodentia > Muridae > Psammomys > Psammomys obesus. The sequence continues at coordinate 523,479 of NW_026596440.1, read as the reverse complement.
GCTGTAGTTACCATGCACAGTGACACTCTCCTTCCTCAGATGTTCAGTGGTAGAACCAGGAGTCTCTGCCATGTTTCTATATGAGGGCAGATTTCAAGGCCAGCCCATGAAATGTTTTTTCCTTCAAGTACTTATTTCTGCTTTTTATCAGAGTAGACAATGGTATACAGTACACCACTTCCCTGAAAACACAAGGCTAAGGAAACAAAGCGTTAGCTGTCAATCTTGAATGTACTAACAAGCATTAACCAATGAGAATAGGGTAGGAGAAACAGAACCAATGGGATGAGAACAGGAAGAGACTTAAGGAATTGTTTCATATAACTATGGAGTCTGGCAGGTTCGGATCGGTTGATACAGGCTGGAGATAGCTACCATGGATGCTCATGACCCCTTGCTAGGGGAGCTCAGCCTTCACTGTGGAATCCTTTAGCACCTTGTTGTGGGAAACTCGCTTTATACACCTTGCATGTTAATACTACAGACTTCACAGAAAGACACAGAAGAATATGTGATCACATATTGGACCCTATTGCTCAAGAAAGTTGGCACTTGAATGCTTCGGTTTTAAACACTAAAATGGGGGCCAGGATTGCGGTAGAGCAATTACCCAGGCTGTACAAGGCTTCAGATTTGCTCTTAGCAGTGGATTAAAACAGTAAACACTAAAGTATATTCCATTCCGAGTCTTGGGAAAGCTATAAAGTTCATCATGCTAATAATATTCAGGCCGTGAGATGGAAGAACTGTCCCTGGGTATGGCTTTGCTGGAGTTCACTTTCAGCATAGGTAGCTTTATTGTGCATCTGTTCATACTGTCCAATCCAGTTCTAGTTTAACAATGTGTAATTTAAATAGCTTTCTAATGAATTGTAATTTGGGGTGAGTATTAGCATAAACCTAAGTGTCTTCTTTGTGCGTGGGGGGCGGGGTGCACACATGTATGTTCTGCTTCAGAACATCACAATTCCCAGACTACAGCGCTCTCCTGCTGGCTTCATTGTTTCTTGCCAGCACTGGAATGAAAATGAAAACAGCCCTGTGATGCTGATACCAAAAGCATTGTCTGTCTCTGTGACTGTGCGGAAACCCACAGCTCTGAGGTTTCTGAGTTACACTTAACAGTTAATCCTCAAATGTCCACAGCTTGTAACAAGACACTCATGGGGCCAGGACATGAAGTCCCTAAGGACAGACAATGCCTACACACACTCTATGTCAGTGACCCAGATTACAGGAAAGAGTTTCATCAATCTCAGGAAGCTTGTATAAGTAAAACTTGAGGTTGGAAGTCAATTTCCAAATTGCTGCATTGGATCAGCCACAGTCAGCAGGTCAGAGACACACAGAGAACTGACACTTATGTGCTCCCAGATTTCCAAGCTACTGTGGGTGATTTGTCAGCTGTGACATGAGACCCAGGTAAACACAGCCATCAAAAAATGGAGCAACTTACGTGCATGAGAACATTTAACTTTCGTGTTTCTGTGACCATACAGTTCTTTTCTCTTGTGCTCCCAAATCCAAGTTGTGTGGATTTGTAAGAAGAACACAGTCATTAGGTCTCCATGACTACCCACAGACTCCCCCTACCTGCAGACAAGAACAGAACTCTCGCCTCACCTGTCACCTCTCTTTCTTGCTAACCCACCATGATTTCCAATCCACCTGGATGACACTGTGAGCCTCAACTGAAGTGTTACCTAGTGAAGCTGCTATGAGAACAGCAGACAGCAGCCTTGATGAATCAGCAACATACACCTCACACTCATGACAATGAGAGTGAGCCCTCCACCCCACCCCACCCCGCCCCCGCACTCCATGCTGACTTCCAACAGCTGTGTCAACTATCTGGCATGCACGGTGCCCACATACTGTGTGGGATAAGAGAAACCTGTTAAATAGCTATCTCATTGCCCTGTATGAAAACAGGACTCAGACAAACAGGGATTAGGATTTCACCTTTCCTACTGTGGAAACCTTGGAGTAGCTGTACCCTCAAATGGTGGAAGCCAGTTTGTCTCATTCCATGGTAGAGCCAAACAGACATAGGCATTCTTCCTGGAGACTCTCCTTAGAAGACTAGGGTGAAGAAAAGTAAGGATATGCTGACAGGAAAGGGAAGGAGGGTTGTACTGAGCAGTAGATTCCAGAAGATTCCTGGGAGGGCATGAGACAAAGGCACAGATGAGGCAGGGCTCTTAACCACTGCTTACGTCCTTGGGGATTCAGACAAGAACCGTGGCTCCTAGTTAGGAGACCGGGAATGCAGACACAATTCTACTTGGTAGTTTGGAGGTAAAATTCCTTCTTCAGAGAACTAAAGCATTGCTCCAACATTCTTCAGGTGAGTAAGTTAGCCCTGCCAACATAATGATTTCACAATCTATTGCAGGTAGAAAAAAAATGTATTCATACTAACAAGTAATGTTTGCTCAAACTGGGCAGGCTAGCCTTGCCATCATAATGGCCCATATCAACGATTATAAGAATAGAAAAGGATGGCAGATGCCTTCGACCTATTCTTAGAGACACAACTCTCTCTCAGCACCATAAATCTGGGTGATGCATACTGTGTGGAGTGGCTTTCTTGAAGCCAGTGAAGAGGATTTCTTTGCCTTGACTATTGAGGATACTCCTGTGCTTTTCTTGGTTTCTGGGAGTCATCATGATAGATTTGGCCCAAGGGACAAAGCTTTAAGTCTTTGGGCATCAAACTTGCTCTAGCCAGTTCACTTAGGGTAAACATTGCTACACATTTATCTGTTTATTCATAGAACACACACACAATGTTCTAGGTACAGTTGTTCCTTGGTGTCCATGAAGAACGGGATCATGCTGGGTACCGAATTCTCTCATATAGAATGATGCCGTCATCATCCAGAAAACCACCCACATTTTCTTGCATACTTTAGTGCATATAATGTAATGTAAATTTTATTTGAAGAGTTGTTATATTTCACTATTTAGGAAACAATGGCACAAAAGCCTATACACATTTAGTATACACATTTTTCCAAATACATATTGCATCTGAAATTAGTTCAGTCTCTGAATGTAGGATCCACAGAGGTGCTAAAACTGTACATTATAAACTACAACTTAGAATCAAATCTGGGCAGAGATGGAAATCCTAAATTATTTACTTTTTTTTTTTACATTACTGAAGAGCAATGCATGCCAAGGCATGTGTTTGGAGGTCAGAAGAGAACAGGCAGAGGTTAATTCTCTCTACCCATTGTGTGGCTCAAACTCAGGTCATCAGACTCATGGAGCCCTCTCTCCAGCCATTAAAGGACTTATGTTTTAAAATTGCAAATATGCCTTCTCTTGAGTTTTCTGCAGGAACCTGCTTTAATGTGGTCCATTTTAGTTTCATTTATTTGCACTTGGTTTTCATGAACAAGTAATGCACTGAATTTTTTTAAAAAGTGGATGTTATACTCTAAGTTTTTGCTAAACTTGATGGTACAGTCTAAGTTTTAACTTACAGTTTAAGTATTTGATGGAATTATGTTCTTCATTGTCATTTTCCTCATGTGTATCAACTCTTAACAGTTGAGCCATCGGATGCTGTTTTTATTATAATTTTTTAAGTTTTTTGTTTTAGGAAATGGATTAAAGATAAATTGAATCTTAATTTGGAACAATTTTTTACTGAAATTAAATTTTATTTCCAAGATCTATAGCTATACAAACATGAGTTTTTGCATTGTTTTTTTTTCTTTAAATAAAATCACAGGAAAAGACAATTTGAGATGAATGTTTTCAAATTCTTCATAGTATACATTCTCACTTTAAAAAGAAAAAGATTAATTTACACATTATCATTACACACACAAATGGCATTTGTACTTAAAAGAATAGATTAATTTTACAGGTTTACTCTTATATGTTCAAAAATATTCCCTAGCTATTTGGAGAGTCTGTCAAAACAGGAAGGGTCAAAACAAATTTGTACTCTTTTGTGTGTGTGTGTGTGTGTGTGTGTGTGTGTGTGTGCTTTCTTTTTTAATTTTTTATTTTAATTTTTATTAATTACACTTTATTCACTTTGTAGCCCCCCCCATAAACCTCTCCCTTCTCCCCTCCCAATCCCACCTTCCCTTCCCCTTCTTCACGCATGCCCCTCCCCAAGTCTGGTGATAGGAGAGGTCTTTCTCTCCTTCCTTCTGATCCTAGTCTATCAGATCTCATCAGGAGTGGCTGCATTGTCTTCCTCTGTGGCCTGGTAAGGCTGCTTCCCCATCAGGGTGGGGTGATTAAAGAGCAGGCCAATCAGTTCATGTCAGAGACAGTCCCTGTTCTCATTACCCACTTGGACACTGAAATGCCATGGGCTACATCTGTGCAGAGGTTCTAGGTTATCTCCATGCATGGTACTTGGTTGGAGTATGAGTCTCAGGAAAGACCCCTGTGCTCAGATTTTTTGGTTCTGTTGCTCTCCTTGTGGAGCTCCTGTCCTCTTCAGATTTTACTATTTCCCACTTCTTTCATAAGATTCCATGCACTCTGCTCAACAGTTGGCCATACGTCTCAGCAGAAGTTGAAAAGCAGCAAACCAAGTAATCCAATTTAAAAATGGGGAACAGAGCTAAACAGAGAATTCTCGATAGAGGAATATCAAATGGCAGAGAAACATTTAAAGAAATGCTCAACATCATTAATCATCAGAGAAATGCAAATTAAAACGATCCTGAGATTTCAGGGTCTTACACCTGTCAGAATGGCCAGGATCAAAAACTCAAACGACAACACATGCTGGAGAGGTTGTGGAGAAAGGGGAACCTTCCTCCACTGATGGTGGGAATGTAAACTTGTACAACCACTCTGGAAATCAATCTGGAGCTTTCTCAGACAACTAGGAATAGCGCTTCCTCAAGATCTAGCCATACCACTCCTAGGCATGTATCCAAAAGAGGCTCAAGTACACAATAAGGACATTTGCTCAACCATGTTTGTAGCAGCTTTATTTGTAATAGCCAGAAGCTGGAAACAACCCAGATGCCCCTCAATTGAAGAATGGATACAGAAATTGTGGTATATCTACACAATGGAATATTACTCAGCAATAAAGAAAAAAGGAAATCATGAAATTTGCAGGTAAAATGGTGGGAACTGGAAAGGATCATCCTGAGTGAGTTGTCCCAGAAGCAAGAAAGACACACATGGTATATACTCACTCATATAGACATATGATATAGGATAAACCAATAAAATCTGTACACCTAATGAAACTAATCAAGAGGAAGGACTCTGGCTAAACTGCTCAATCCCCATCCCAAAAGGCAAAGAGGATGGACATCAGAAGAAGAAGAAAACAGGAAACAAGTCAGGAGCCTGCCACAGAAGGCCTCTGAAAGGCTCTGCCCTACAAATTTGTACTCTTTTAACTTTACCAAAAAATATTTCTTCTGAAGTTTTATGACTATTTTAATACCATGAGTACAGTACAGCAATTATTTATCTCATGAGCGTATGCAGACAAGTGTCACCCATTGCAACATGTTACAGCGTGTGATGAACTCAAAACAGAGAGGTTCCCACATCAGCCCTCTGTCCGGAGTCCTCTCTTCTCTTCAACACCCTTTTCTTATAAGTGGTAACCTGGTAAGGTTGTCAGTCATCCACCATCTAACAGTCTGTAGATTGCAAGATGAATAGTTACATGGCTTCTGTCAGTTTTAAAAGATAATGGATTCTGATCTAGAGACAACATTTTCCTCTTTCCCAGGAATCACCCAAGTCCCTCACAAGAGGGAACATCGTGTGTCCCGCTTTTGTCTTTTGGTGAATCTCATTTGCTGATCATAGTAGTGAGTGTTGGCAGGACCTGTCAGTAGATGATCTCATGCAAAGAAAGCCTCTTGAAAACTTCCCCTAACCCAATGATGAGAAAAAGATTGCAGTGAGACATGGATCAGGAGCTGACCACACCTCACTGACAGTGTCATACATCACATGGTCAAGTGCCCCACGTGCCATTGCCACTGCTGTAGTGCCACACATCACACTGATAACACCATGCACCTCACTGATAGAGAGTGTCATTCATCACACTGAAGGGGTGCTCTTGTCTGAGGCGTCACAGCCATCCCAGCTGTATCCACTAGCCCTGCCATCGCTTTGGTTCCCCCAGGACCAAGTTAATATATGCACCAACTTGTTTTTCTTACAAGAAATATTGGTAATGGTGGGCTGTATTGTAACAGGTTTCACATAAAATGCTGGTGTTGTGAGCTCTTCTCTGTAAAGAGGGCATTCATTCCTAGGGATTCTGTAATAATTTCCCCTAATATGAACTCTCCTTACCACAAGTGTACTTTCCTCCAGTTCTGAAAGCAAAGCTTAAAATGGATTCATGGTGTCCTTTTTTTTAGAGAGTTCTAGAGGAAAATTTTTTCCTTGCTTTTCCAAGATTCCAGAGGTTTCCCACATTCTGGGCTCACACTCCATCCTCCATCTCCAAAGCCAAGAGCATAGCATATTCATTTTCTCCATGTGTCTCTGTGTCTCTCTGTCTCTGTTTCTCTCTGTGTGGCCCTCTGTCTCTTTAATGTCTTTCTCTATCATCGTGGTTGTTGTCGTTGTCATCATTGTCCTCATCATCACATCACCTATCGTCTATCACTCTTTGCTTCCCTCTTGTGAAATCTTCTGTTTACATTTCTTGTCCCTGCTGGAGCAGTCCAAGATAATTTCCTCATCAAAGATTCTTCTCTTAGTCACATCTACAGGGCTGCTTTTAGTGTGGGAAATAACATATTCACATCCTGCAGATGGAGAATGGGGTTGCCTATGGGAAGCCCCTGTGCCACCAGTCACATGTCCTCTCATCATTTTTGTGAATAACCACCCATTAATTGGCAATATAAAAGTTGTTTTCTGTCTTCTGGGAGAGTCAGGGGAAAGATAGAGGGACCGAGGGACCGAAGGGGACAAGAACTCCACAGGAATATCAACAAGGACAACAAACCTAGGCCCACGGGAGTTCACAGAGACTGAACCACCAAACTAAGTGCATGCATGGACTGGACCTAGGCCCCCTCCACTTATGGAGCTGATGGACAGTCGGGTCTTCGTGTGGGTCCCTTAGCAACTGGAGTGGGAGCTATCTCTGACATGGATGCAGTTGCCTGCTATTGGATCACTTTCCCCTAGCTGGGAAGCCTTCTCTGACCTCAGCGGAAGGGGACACACTTAGTCCTGATAAAACATGAAGTGGCAGGGCAGGATGGCATGGGGGAGGGGAGGGGCTCCCTTCTCTGAAAAGAAAGGGGGTTGGGAAAGGGTGAAGATGATGGGACTGGGAGACTAGTGAGAAGGCCTTTAATCTGTATGTAAAATAGATAGAGATAGATAGATGGATAGATAGATAGATAGATAGATAGATAGATAGATAGATAGATAGATAGATAGATAGATAAGGGAGAAAAAAAGAATTCCATCTAGGAAGAAAAAAGTTGTTCTATGGTGTGACTAAACTCCAAAAGGTATGAAGGCAGCAGGGGATAGTACTGATTCCAGATAATAGTTGATGAGATCCAAAAGACAATATCCATCCTTAGGTAAAGCAAAGTTCAAAATTTAGCACTGATTAGTATTTTTTCATTAGTTCATTTATTTAATTACTTTACAGCCATATCCCAGCCTCCTCCCTCTACTCCTCCCAGTCCCATCCTCACATCCCTTCCCCCCATTTCCCCCTCTCCTCAGAGAAGGGAAGGAGACCCCCAAGGAGTACCAACCCACCCTGGCACCTCAAGTCATAGCAGGACTAAGCACATCCTCTCCCACTCGGACCAGACCAGCTAAGGGAAAGGAATCCAAAGGCAGGTAACAGAGTCAGAGCCAGCCCCTACTATGGTGCCACATGTTGACTGAGCTTCAGTCACATCTGTTACATATGTGTAGGGTAATGTAGGCCTGGCCCATACAAGCTCTTTGGTTGGTGATTCAGTCTCTGTGAGCGCCCATGATCCGAGATTAGTTGACTCTGTAGGTCTTCTTGTGTCCTTGACCCCTCCAGCTCCCTCAATCCTTCCTCCCTCTTCCACAAAACTCCCCAAGCTCAGACTGTTGTTTGGCTATGGGTCTCTGCATCAGATGCTGGATGAAGTCTCTCAGAAGACAGTTATGTTAGCCTCCTGTCTGCAATCATAGCAGAGTATCATTAATAGTGACAGGGGTTGGCTCTCTCCCATGACGTGGGTTTCAAATTGGGTCAGTCATTGGTTTGCCTTCCTGAAATCTCTACTCCATCTTTATCTCTACACTTCTCGTAGGCAGCCCAGATTTTGGGTTGAAGGCTTTATTGGTGGATTGGTGCCCCCTCCCTTCACTGGAAGTTCCATCTGGCTACAAGGGATGGCAACTTCAGGCTTCCTATGCCCCACTGCTGGGAGTCTCAGCTCAGGTCACCCCCATAGATTCCCAGGAAACTCTTGTCTCCCAGAGATGCCCTTCCACCAATTTCTGTTTTATCCCTACGCCATCCCACTTTTCCCATACCTGATCCCAGTTTTAAAGGCAAATGACAGTATCTGAATCTCTCCATGTCAAGTTCAGAGACAGAAATGCAATAATGATGGTTTCAAACAACTCTTATGAGCATAGCTAACGACTGATGCCCATCCTTACCCCTCTCCAGAACACACAGACACAACACATGGCATACAGTTGGTCTCACAAAAGCCTGGCCAGTCCGTTTCCAGCCCTGCCAGTCAACAGATACCCTTGTCTCTTGGTGCCCAGGGTCTGTTGACCATTCTGCAGTAAAAATGGCTTCTCTTCTAGTTTTAATTTGTATTACTGAATTGTAGATGTTTTGCTAGCATCATATTTGGTTTAAGACATATTTCTAGAAGGCTAGTATTATAAAGAAGGCTCTTGGCTGATCTCCAAAAGCCGCCATGGCTGGAGAGGTCATCCCAGCTCCCACATAGCAGGATGGCACCTCTCACAGGTCACTGGATGTTACCCGGTCATCAGCATCAGAAAGGAAATCTTTTTTTCTTTAATTTATTTATTTATTATTTTTTATTCACTTTATCACCTTGTTGTAGCCCCTTCCCTCCTCCCCTCCTAGTCCCACCCTTCCTTCTTCTCCACCTTCCTTTTTCCTCAGACACGGGGAGCTCCCTTTCCCATCCAGCCCAGCTCATCAAATTGCATCAGGACTGAGCATGTCCTCTTCACCTGTGGCCTAGCAAGGCAGTCCTGGTAGGGAGAAGTGATCAAAAAGCTGGCGAGTGAGTCTCTGCTTCCCTTATTAGAGCCTAAGCTGTCCATCTGGCACATCTTTGTAAGGGGCCTAAGATCAGTTTGTTCATGGTCCTTGGTTGATGCTTCCTCCTCAGCAAGCCCCTCTGGGCCCTGGTTGGTTGGCTGTGTTGGTCTTCTTGTGGAGCTCCTGTCACCTCCAGGTCCTTTCTCTTTCCTTACACCTTTCTACAGGACTCCCTATGCACCCTCCAATGTTTGGCTGTGAGTCTCAGCATCTGTTTGGATGCACTGCTGGGTAGAGCCTTGCAGAGGACAACTCTGACAGGCTCCTGGCTGCAAGCTTCGCAGAGTATTGTTCATAGTGTCAGGGGTTGGCCCTCTCCCATAGGGTGGGCCTTTTGTTTGGGCCAGGCATTGTTGGACATTCCCTCAATCTCAGCTCTGTCTTTATCCCTGCACATCTTGTAGGCAGGGTAACTTTTGGGTAAAAGTTTTTATGGGTGGGTTGGTGTTCCCCTCCCTCTACTAGGAGACTAGTCTAGTTAGATAGTGTCCTCTTCAGTCTCTATGGTCACTGCTCCTAGGAGTCTTTACTCAAGTCCCCCTCTCAATATCTTTGAAGAAAAGGTTGTAATGTGAGTGCTCCACACCAGGCCACCAGAGCACAGAAACAGCATTCCTGGGATCAGGGCTAGAATCTTAGCAAGAGGCAGGAAATTCGTTGGCCCACCACAACTTGCCAAATCTGCATCTCTCTACCCCATTGTATTAGTCCTCATTGGAATAATTGGCAGCTACTCAGTCAGATTCGAAACAGACAGCCAGAGTTTCTTCAGTTTCTCATACGACATAAGCAATGGACTCCTGAGAAATCTGATAACCCAGGAATAAGTCTATGAAATTTATCTCTTGCTTTTATGCCACTAGCAAAATTCTTTTTTTAATTTTTTATATTAATTACAGTTTATTCACTTTGTTTCCCAGCTCTAGCCCCTTCCCTCCTCCCCTCCTAATCCCACCCTCCCTACCTCATCTCCTCCCTCCCCCCTCTCCAAGTCCACTGATAGGAGAGGTCCTCCTCCCCTTCCATCTAACCCTAGGCTATCAGGTCTCATCAGGATTGGCTGCATTGTCCTTCTCTGTGGCCTGGCAAGGTTGCTCCCCACTCAGAGGGAGGTGATCAAAGAGCCAGCCACTGAGTCCATGTTAGAGACAGTCCCTGTTCCCCTTACTAGGGAAACCACTTGGACACTGAGCTACTATGGGCTACATCTGAGCAGGGGTTCTAAGTTATTTCCACGTATGGTCCTTGTTTGGAGTATCATTCTCAGAAAAGACCCATGTGCTCAGATTTTTTGGTTCTCTTGCTCTCCTTGTGGAGCTCCTGTCCTATCCAGGTCTTCCTATATCCCCCTTCTTTCATAAGATTCCCTGCACTTTGCCCAAAATTTGGTTATGAGTCTCAACATCTGCTTTGATATACTGCTGGGTAGTCTTTCAGAGGCCCTCTGTGGTAGGCTCCTGTACTGTTTCCTGTTTTCTCCTTCTTCCAATGTCCACCCTGTTTGTCTTTCTGAGTGAGGACTGATCATCTTACCCAGGGTCCTTCTATTGCTTAGCTTCTTTAGGTGTACAGATTTTGTATGTTTATCTTATATTATATGGCTAATATCCACTTATAAGTGAGTATATACCGTGTACGTCTTTATGCTTCTGGGATACCTCACTCAGAATGATCTTTTCTAGATCCCATCATTTGCCTGCAAATTTCTTGATTTTCTTGTTTTTAATTGCTGAATAGTGTTCCATTGTGTAAATGTACCACAATTTCTGTATCCATTCCTCAGCTGAGGGACATCTGGTTTTTTTTCCAGGTTCTCGAGATTATGAATAAAGCTGATACGAACTAGCTAAATTCTTATTGCTAAGAAGACACATGTAGTAAACATATTAGTTGAAATAGTTATTTATATAGCATTTTTAAAAAATTTTAATTGAAATAGAATTGCATCACTTACACCTCTTCACCCTTTTCCTCCCTCCAGCCTTTCCTAGTTGCCATCTATCCAAATCCTCCCATGTTCTTTCAGGTTGAGAGCCTCTTTTTTAGGTTGACAGTTATCACCAATGAAAGAGAGGAGCTTCCACACCTCACAGCCACGGGCACTGTCCCACTAGACTCAGTGTAACAATCAGATTGTGTCCCTAACGACACTTACATTTTGCCTATTATGGTACCTCATTGTGCTGAGCCTGCAGCCCAGAGCACAAAGATTTATAATAAGGGACTCTAACGTATCCATGCCTTCTGCTCTTGGAAGTTTACAGAAATCCTGTCATAGAGAAATATGGGTGGTCCTTCTTAGGCCTTAAGACACAGGAGTTCGTACAGCCTGCTGCTTTTATAACCCCAATCCTTTTGTGCTGGTTCTTCTGAACAATGAACATGGAGAAAGCACAACATGGAATTTGTGGAGAGACTACATCTGGTCAGGTCAAGAACATTATAGGTCAGGATTCTGAAAAGAGGGCATCCTTGGATTAAAACAAAACAAAACACACAGTCAAAAAAAAACAATACACAAAAACACCTCCTAGAGCCAAGACACCCCTACACAAAATCTTACATATCTGTAACTCTACCATGAAAACCAGCAGGAGTTATATGCCATTTGGAAATTGTTTAAACTGTGAGTTGTATAGTAGGAAGGCATCAGAAGCAACTCAGCAAGTTGGTCTGGAAGGTGGATTCTGAATGTGACTCTTTAAAGTTAACTTGTATGCACCTTTAGTGCCGTAAACAGCCTGACCACTTCTTGGAGAAGAAGCTGGAACTGTCCAAAGTGAGTCAAGGAAAAATTGGATGTTGGTTTTCAAAGTTATGCTGTTTCTGTTTACAACCACCATCAAAATCGAGGGTTATATGAGCATTTTAAAAGAATCTCTTCATAAAGCTTTCTAATAAAAACATTCAATGACAAAAGATGGGACAAAATTGCCTGAAGGACACAACCATAGTTCGTTCAATCAAAAAAGCATGTGAGATGTTTTTCCCCTCACTGCTGAATTGAAAACTCATTTTGAAATTTTGCTTAAATTACACAAAGCTATTTCTGTTTTCCAATGAGGTTTTCATTTGCAAAGCATGATGGTAACGAAAGATTTTTTTTTTCTGTAAAACTAAAGCGAGAGACTCCATACCAAGGAGCTCTGGCTAAACTTCTCATCTGTCCTCTCTTCTTTGCTCTTGTGTTGCACTGAATGGTACCAGGAAATCGCTGGTGAACCTTAGATGACCTAGGTTTTCTTCTGAATGGCATCACATTGGTCGTGGTGCTCAACACTTCCCACCCAGCCAAGTTTGATCTTTCATTTCATAAGCTCAACAGCTTGGTTTTCTAGTACCCTGAATATACACCCCATTCATGAAAGCATTTCATATGCCCTGGGTTCTAAGAGAGGATCATGAAAAGCAGAGAACAAAGCATTCATGAATGGACACTGAGAAGTCCTTGTGTCACATTAACAAGATCCACGGGTTGATGAGTTTTTGCTACATGTGTTGGAGGCTGATAATGTTCATATGCATGCCCCAGAAACAGCCAGCAGAGCTGATGCCGTGATTATCATGCTCCCCAGGTATATTGCCTCCTTGATAGAGGTCATTGGGTCATACCCTAGACTTTAGCTCACCTGTCTCTCCCAGAAATATTACTGTCCCCATTCTCTCCTGATCCTCTTACTTATACTTCATTTGGAGTGTAAACCCATTTCTTTCACTTTTTATTGGGTCTTAATAAGACCCTTAGTAGAATGTTGTTCTTCATGATCCTTTCTAGATCTGTTTATGTCAGAATTTGGGTTTAAATCTTGCAGGAAAAGTATCTTCCAAAGTGTAACTCTTCCAAAGTTCTAAGAAGAACCACCTCCTTATGTGCCCATGTACTGCCTACACATTAGAGGCCATCTTCAAGGCTGACAAGGAGGGAAGGAACTCATGTTAACTGAGAGCCCACGTTATGCCAGGAATATTTTATGTTTTGTTAGAATGGCAGTGAAAACATGCATGGTGGGTGGAATTTTATTTATGTTGCCCATAAACAAAACTAAAATTACCATTGAAACCCAAGATCTCACAGCTGTGATGACATCTGGGTCAGGATGCTAGCCACTGCATCTGTTCTCTTATCCTCTGTGGAGCCTGGACTCCCAGGACAAGAGGCACCCCAGGGTGAGTGGTACCCCTGCAATAGCTCCTTTCCCAGCTGAAAGTTCTCTGTCTTCCCCACACATCTCAATCAATCTTCCCTGTGTGGAGCATGCCCATGGACTACATTATGAAAGTTGTTCTTTTTGTGTGCCCAGTTGAGTCCAGGGATATAATTCTAATCAGCTACCAAAGTCAATTACTCGTCTCCTTCATGTTACAGTTTCTGTACACTGACTGAAACACCTAGGTCAGACTGTGTTCTCAGTGTCGTATACAGTCCTGGCACTTCTCAAGAGAATTATGGCTGAGAAGACAAAAGACTAATGCCAGGAAATGATGGATGAAAGTGCCATTCTTAGCATGTGGGAAAATTAACCATCTCCCAAGTGGTTCAATTTGAAGAAGTTGTCTACACTGACTCCCATACTTTGCCACAGTCCCTAAGAGGTAAAGTAAACAAAGTGGAGTGTGATGACAGGAATCTTCCCATGGATAAGAAAAGGGTTGGTGTTATTCATTCAGTGGCCAGTGGCCAGTGTACATTGTGAGAAAAAGTATTGTCTAGGACTTTGTGAAGAAATACAAGAGACAGAATGATCCCAAACAGAAGAACTATAGTCTTAATAGTCAATCCTCTTCTTCCAAACTGCGAAGAGACATTTCTACCTAACTCTGTGTTTCTCAGTGTGTGATGTGGGATTCGTTGACTTTTCTTATACTCAACACAATATCACTGTCACCCAACAGACTAAAATAATATGTCACATCTTGTTTAGGGTCAAGAAGCCATTGTTCTAGTGGGAATGGGTATATCCTATACTGATGTGGAAAACACAATGAAGGATTTGTCTTCCAGCACAGTAATTTTATGTGTTTTTATCTTCCATTAAATAAAATTAGTGAAATTATGATTGTCTTTAGCTAAATAAAGAATTCCATATATCTTAAGGATGTTGGGGGAAATATTTGCTTCCTAAGAATCCTCTTTCTATCAGAAATTGAAACAGTTCAGCATATCTGTTTTACTATGTTGCAGTGGTTAATGTATTAATCTGGTAAGTTTTGGGTACCCAGACTTTGGCCAAGTGCTAGTGTAGAATTTTTGTTATCTTTGAAGTGGGATTAACATTTCAATCAGTATATTTTCAATAAAGCAGATTACTATTCTTAGTATCAATGGGCCTCATTTAATCAGCTAAACGTCTTGAAAATTTAAGAATAAACTTGTGAAGGGGAGGAAATGGTCTCCAGCTGAAGCATCAACTGTTGGTGAGTCTCCAGCCAGATAGCGTGACCTACACACTTTAAATTTGTCACATTCTGCAACCACGAGAATAGATTCTTTAAACAAATTTCAAGAAGTACAGGATAGGTAGATGGATAGATAAATGTGGACAGAAGAATGGATATATATTAGAAGGTAGGTAGGTGGATAGATAGATAGATAGATAGATAGATAGATAGATAGATAGATAATGGTAATGATAGATAATAGATGATAAGTAGATAATGATGTATAATTATAGAGATAGATAGATAGATAGATAGATAGATAGATAGATATCCTATTATTTCTGTTTTTATAATAGAAAACTTAGACAGATGTAAGTGGTTCCTTGAAATATAACTAGAAATCAGGAAAAGCATACAGAAATTAAAGACAATAAGGGTAAACTTGAAAATAAAAATAATAAAAATTTCTCTTTACTATACACCTGGGATCTTTGGAGGGACAAATAGAAAGGCCATTGTAGGAAAACTAGGCCACTATGTCTCACATGGTTGGGAAACAATTAAAGATTTTCCTGGTCCTGTATTTTATGCACTCGTTTGTTATGATGTTGATGATACTAGATGGTAAGTAATTATTCTGAGATTCTAACCCAGCCATATAATGTGTGATAAATGTGCTTTTTATCACCAGCTGTTTCAGTTCTTGTTAGGTTTGGAATATCTCAGAAACATCACAGCTCGCTTGTTACTCTTCCCATCATAACTCCATATCCACTTGATGTGTCACATTTACATTAGACATCAAAGACATTAAACTTTTCCTCCAGGGTGGGATTAACCTTCCCACTCCTCATGCCCCTCTCTTTGTCTCTCTCCTCTCTTCCTCCCCCCTTTTTCTATCTCTCTCTTTTTTTATTACAACATGCAATTATAAATGTGTCTGTGACTAAGATGTAGACATAAATGCTCATTAGCTCCATATGTCATGCCTAGCATCTGCCATCCACTCAAGACAGAAGACATGTCACATTTTTAAACTTCCTTACTGTCCTCATTTTTAATGTATTCACTCAGTACATGAAAAAAAATAATATTCAGTCTACAGCTAGCCCAAGGACAGGCCTTGGAGACTATGAGCCATGGACAGGCAAGGGAAGTCAGGTGCCTCTGTCCCAGTGTGTGCCACCAACGAAGTACTGAGGGTCCCTACGTGGTCAAAGGCTGCAGCCATGCCTGTTCCTTTCAGTTTGCTTCCTCACAACTAATATTTTTTATACTTGCACAAATCTAAGGATATTTTGAATTATTAATCATTTGAATAATACATATGAATGATACAGATAAAGCCAGGGATAGATTTAGCAGGTGTAACTTAAGTGACCATGAGCAGTTGATACCTTGGACATCAAGAGCATACAATCCTTATTGTTAATTCAGGGTTGCCTCCTGATGTTTTACTTCAATGTATATAACTCTATACATTAGAAACCATTTTCACTCGCCTCTTTTTTGGTATATATTTAATAACATCTACTTTTGTGTTTCTCCAACAAGGCTGCATCCCCTCAAGGCTGCATCCTCTGTCCAAACATCATCACTGTAGACAAAGTCTTCAATTCCATATGCCTACTGGAACATTTTCTGTTCAAACCACCACATACCTTCATTCTCCAAATTATATCACTGGCCCTGGTATAACAATGTTATTAAAAATTGCAACACATGAATATGTCTGTGATAATAGAGAAGCATTTCTTATTTCTTATTTCATCATTCTTACTGTTTCCCAGAGGTGGAATGCTGCTGAGCAGAACTCAGTAGCAAGAGAGTGAAATCAGTGCCTTTCTTCCTTAATGGTGGACTCCTGAAGACTGTGCTCCAGTGAGCAGTAGATAGTGAAGAAGCAAAATGGAGGACGGTTTATGTTTAGTATCAATTACACAACTGAACATCAGTTCCCTCTCTGATCACAGAGCTGCCTCAGGAGATTCTTAAACATTGTTTCTTGCGTTTCCACTGGAGACATCCCTGACAGCTTGTGAATCAAACTAATTGTAACTCTTACTTAGTTATGAAAAAAAATGACATGGGCGTTCTTCTAAATTAAGTCTTTCTCACACAAATTATAGGTTGCCACTGTAGATCAAGCAACATGTATTCTGAATTCTGACTGCGGGAGAATTAGCTACTGAGTGGAGAAATGAGATACTTTTGTTTGCGCTTACACTGAGTTTGACCCCTTATCCCCATTTTCTGTGTCTAGTGAGAGAAGTCTTTATTGACCCCAAGTATGGCACACAGTTTGTTATGACCTGCTCCTTCCTGTTAAGCTGGAGGACATAAAAGCATAGCAGGCAGGACTGTCCTAAATTCCCATTCAAATTAGTGGCTAATTTCAGGCTAGAATTAAGAGCTTTATTTGACTCTAGTGATCCTGATGCCCTGGCTACAGTTAGCTGTCTTGATGGCAGCCGGACAGTTCAGTCAAACACCTGTAAAAACCATGAAGACATGGCATCCAGAAGAACTGGGGTTCTCATCTAGATTGGTAACCTCTAATGCTCAGTCTCTTGCCCACCACCACCAGAACTCTTGCTGATTTTTACCTTTGTTCAGCAGGAAGAAACTGTGAACTGAAAGATGAAGTGGGGGGAATGACTGATCCACGGGTTCAGTCTCCACTATTAGAAATAAAGAATAATCCTGGTGGGGTACAATAGAACAAACAAGCCACAGTAGTGCAGATATATCAAGACCTAAGCCAGGCTAGCAAGCATACTGGAACGGTCAGTTCACTTGGATTCTATTCTAACATAAGTGGTCACTGTGTTTTGTCCACACCAACTGGGGTTCCAACCTCACAGTCTTGCAACTGGCTAGTTTTAAAACGATTATCACAAAGAAAGTGAAGGAAAGGGGTAAGTGGGCTGCTCCACTGAGTGCCAGAAAAAGAAGTGGGGAGACTTGGTCTTACCAGGTAGTGAAGATGAAAAGGTTAACATGAAAGTATTACAGTGTATGAGAGATTTGTAGACTATTGGCCCTTGGCAAGCTAGCTATCTCTGGAAGAAAAAAACACAAACATTTTTTCAGTACCACTAGCAGGGAGAGAAACCCGATGCCAGTGTTCTACTCTCAATGCATCTGTCTCCAGCTAGACATGGCTTTGGTGTTAGCACAAGACCCATTGTGCTTCCTTTGCTACATTATCAGTAGTGATTGTGGAGGGAGCAGTTACCTGCTTTATTTTGAGTCTAGGGGAAATGCCCACTGAAGTAGGTACGTTCACAAGTCTTCTGGCCTTCATCTCTTCCACTCTAGGTAGAAGACTGGCTTATTTAATAGTTTGTGAGGGACATGATCTACCTTGCTGCAGGTGGCATAGGAAAGCTCCCATGGGCTAGTTTAGCTGACTTCTCACGTTGATCACACCTCCTTTTTCTAGGATGCACAGCCGATGGAAGCAAGCATTTACTATTTTTGTTGAGGACAAATGAAGTCACATTCACTCCTCTGCCTGGAGGAGTTCCATTTTCTCCACCATTCGCTCCCTGTCTTTTCCCACCATTCAGGATTTCCCTCATCCCTCAGTCAGAAACTAAAACACCTTCTCATTTGCTTCTCTCCAGGTTTGTAGACACTAGTGAGAATGGTCCTGACACTTTTGGGTCACTGTCAACTATACCTGTTTATTTGATGGGATTTCTTTGTTGGCTTTTGCAAATGTTGGCCCATGTGGTTAGATATTGGGAGAGCAAAAAATTATCTTATAGTTTTAATGTGATATAAATTTGGGCATTTATCTTGTTCATAT
Organism: Psammomys obesus; assembly: GCF_907164565.1. Lineage (NCBI taxonomy): Eukaryota > Metazoa > Chordata > Mammalia > Rodentia > Muridae > Psammomys > Psammomys obesus. The sequence continues at coordinate 504,997 of NW_026596440.1, read as the reverse complement.
CCTTATGGCTACCAACAAGTTGAATTGTAATCACTGATCATTAAATAGGTTTGATAAACACCAAGATATATATTTACGAGGAATATATAAAGGAAATGCAACATCTCTGCCTGTTTTGGACAACAAGTGGGAGAATCAATGTAAGTGGAAAGGTTAGCATAAAGATAAATATCAAATGGGCACTGCCAATTACACACCGGCCTCACTTCAGAGAAAAGAACCTGTATGTGTAGACTCATGCTACTAAAGAGGAATTGCTTTCTTCCTATGGCAACTAATACACTCAGAATCCTTTATGATTAGCACTACCCTAAGATCATTATAAAAAACAATTCTCTTCATCACACAGCCAACCTCTAGGGAGGATCCTTTCATTTCCCGATGCATGGGGAAGTGACGCTGTGCAGCTCTGCAGCCCGAGCTGCATGGGACAGTGTCCTCCTGACCAGACCGCTATTTGAGACAAACAGTGTGGAGGCTGCTGTGGCCTAGGGAAGGACACATGGCCAAACCCAGAAAACAAAACCAAAGTGCCTAAAATTGCCAGGAGCCACTGCCACACAGACCTCTGACTAGAGCAAGGGCCTGGCCAGAACATTGATTAAATCCAGTCATCTGGTTTAATCACCAATCAGTGCCCACCCCACACCTGCCCCCACAGACCTCAACAATGAAGGTCACATTATTTTCTAGCCTACTATTTTTAGGTAATTAGTTTTGCAGTGATAGCTGATAAAAATGCATTCCCATATGAAAACAGGCTCATGCTCAGTCAATGTGGGTGCATAGTGTGAAAATCACACACTTTCCCCTCAGAAACCACTGCAGAGGATTCAGCATTTTATCATATTTCAGCCCAGCACATATCAAATCAATAATCTTAAAATCTTTATGCTGATTCACAGATATTTTGGTTTGCATGAGAATCACCGAATTTCTATATTATGTTAATATAGTTATCTAAAGTATTTAATAAACATGGTTTTTAATTGAATTTTCTCAATATTTTCTCATATCTCCCATTCCTATGCTGATTTGAATTTTTGTTTTATAGAAAAAAAGTGCCTCCTTTTGGCTTTGGCAGGCTTTAGCTCATAAGTTATTCATTCCCTCCTGCACCCCTCTACACGGCATTCTGGGCTGCATGCACTCCATCATGCCAGAAGCTGGAGGCTGCCACAGGGGGAGCCTTGGCCTACGTTGTTTACATGAGCACTCAGACTTGAGCTTGCAGAAACCAAAGGGCCAATGCCACTTCTTCAGCTCTGGGAAGACCTGAAATCAAAAGCCCTTCAATGAGATGTTTCAAAAGATTTTAAATCTATGTCTACCTAAAAAGTAACATAATGGAATACAAACTTCTTAAATGTGTGCATGTGAATATGCCCATACATACATGAAGTTACATACATACATGTGCAGAACATGTCCTCCATGACTTCTTCTATAGAGGAAATCAGATGATTTCAAGAACGACCATAAATGAAATTTGGAGTGCGTTACTATCTCTGTTGCCATATTTAAGGATGTCTTCCCACCTCCTCCTGGAACTTAACAGCAAAATGCCCAAAGCTGACTGCAGAAATTTGCTTCCCTAGCTCTCATCTCCCAAGGAATCTGAGGGTGCTATACTTTACATACTTGCCCGCTTGGCGAGTGCCAGAGCATAGGCCAAGATAGTCTCATAACATCTGTCATTAAAGAATTAAACAATGTAATGAGTACAGAGGAAATTCTGTTCAAAGTGTCATGAGGTGTGTGGTCCTTCACTCATGCATTCGTCACTGTATTCATTCAGCAAATACTGCTGGTCACATGTCAGGCTGTGGGATCTGTGTTTTCTGCTGGGCACACAATATTAACGAGACACAGTCTGGACACATGTATACCAGAAATAAAGAGGTGACTCCAGTAGGGTTCATGGGCCACTGTTAGGGTGAATGCTGGGTGCCAAAACAATTTGACATGGAAAGAATATAGGCTGAAGGAGTAAAGGTATCGTAAGCTTGTCTGAACAATTGTTTTTAAATAGCCTTAACCAAGGAAGGTGGGTGGGAACAACATGTAGGTACCAGTCATCCAGGTCCCAGAGGAAGGATGCTCTCCAGAGCTGATTGAGTACCACGTAGCCCAGACGATCTGCAAGGAGGAAGGAAGGAGGTGAGGTACACACAGACTGCCATGACTCAGAACACAATGAGGATCTGTCGTTTCCCAGGCAGGAGATGCATCCAGAGCTGGCACCCAGCCAGCCTCAGCTCACAGGCTACCAGGTACTTGTTTTCCTTTGGATCTCAATTTCTGATCAGAGTTACTGGAGTTGCAGGGTCTCCTTTCAGTTGCCAGATGATACAGGAGAAATCGGTGTCCCCTCTTGTGGTTTTTTGCCTCCTTGATAAAATAACTGAAGCATGAACTCCAATGGAAATGCAAAGACAATTTTATTAGCATTTAAAAATAAAAGCTGCAGATCAGGCAAGCTGTGAAAACCTCAGCAATACTGGAGAAGAGAAGCAAAATCCATGCCGTTTAAGCTGGCATGAAGGTCAGACACATGGTAGATGAACAAGCTAGCCCAAAATGTTTGGGAAACCCAAACTGTTGAGGAAAGCATGCTGAAAAAGTGAAGGGAGAAGTTACGTTTTTCTGAATACTTCAGAAAAGCAGGTCAACTTAAAGATGCACAGTTGGGCCCATAAGCTAGAGCACAGGGTCTGCTCTTCTGGGAAGGAAAAGTACAGTATCTCATTAAAAGACTAATTATTCTGCCCATCTCTTTACATGGTTGCTTAGCTGGTGATTGGCATAGCCCAATGGAATAATGAGTCTACTCTCAGGTCAGAGGTTTTATTCTCTTGATCAGACAGAACTTTCTCCTAATGAGCCTTTATTGCTACGTTAGCACCAAGAACTTGCATTCTCAGCAATAGACACGTGATGAGATGCACCAAATCAAATTCCCTCCTGCGTTATCTGAGTGATCTGAACTTAAGTCTTCCCATCTACAGGCAATCGCCTGTACAGGAGGCCTCATTTCTTAAAATCTGTGAGCTCTGAGCTCTGCTTCTTTTTCTTGTCAGGGCTAGTGTGAGACCTGAACAAATGTTGCTGTGTTGAGCTAATATATGATATGATTCTCTCCAAAGACAAAGACAGTATCAAAACTTAGACACGGTGTTCCTGAGAGCCACCTATGGTCTGATTATGGCAATGTGTTCCCTAAAGACAAATCTATGAAACATGAAAACACTGGGTGTGGACCGGGCGTATAACCAGGGTATATACTCAGCCTGCAATCAAATAGCCTTAAAATAAAATCCGAGGAGTGAAGCTTGCCCCCTTTCTGCTTTTGGCTATGACAGGTCTTTCTGTGAGTTGTTCCTCGGTTGAAGCATGGAACTGAGGAAGCATGGAACTCAGCCTGATTGGCACAGGAAGCCAATGTCTGCAGCCCCTCCTCCCCCTTTTCTCACTTACTACTTATTCTTCTTCTGAAAACTCATTGTGCTGAAGTGATGGATCCATTTAGTTTCCAGGGAGATAGCCAGTGTCGGAGGACAGTGCTACACTGGAGGCTGTTCCCTGAAGACAAATATAACACTGGGGGCTGCTCCCTGAGGAGAGATACAATACTGGGGGCTGGTCCTTGAGGACAGACATAACACTGGAGGGTGCTCCCTGAAGATGGTGCAACATGGAGTCTGCTCTCTGCTGGGCTGAGTCTCAGGAGAATGGCATGAAGCACCACCTATGAAGACAGATAAACAAAGACTTCGACATTTGCCTCAATGCTGAGGAGACCCTGCCCACCATTGCAACCAGCAGCTCCATTCTTCAGGAGTCATCTACGTGTCCATGAGATGAACATGAAACTCTCTCTTCTAGAAACACATTCTTTTCCAAAAAAAAAAAAAAAATCATTCTTGTGTCATGTTCTGCATTCTTTGACTGGAAACTGACAATGTGCATATACATATATAATTTACATACCCAAAGTGCAAGGTGATGCTCCAAAACAGGTTTACATTAGGATGGCCCAGCACAGAATGGCTGCTAGCCTGAGCTGGGCTACCTTGCTAGGAAACAAGTGGAGATGGATATGGTCATGAAGCTGCTGGTGCTTCTCAGAAGTAGCTTGGCTCTGTGTAGTAGTTCAGTCTCTGACTTCGGCATACGTTATGGAAAGTCTCATTCTTCCACCATGCCCAAGACTGTTGTATGGGACAGTCAGGTCACTACCTAAAGCTGTGTTGCCAATTCCTGTACCTACTTGTGCTGTTGTTGTTTTCTGTATACTGGTTAGAAGCAGTTAGCTGCAAACCGTCTGTGAATTCAGTGAGTTGCACTATACATATTTGCTCCTCATGTTCCCATTACTAGACTTGGGACAAACAGCAACACCTGTTTCACTGGGTTGTAGAGAGAATGAAATGGGTAATGCTTACAAATTGCATTACCTGTTGGACCTGGAAGAGGTCTGGGGAAAATATCCATGAATGTTGTTGAATGGAAGAAAGAATCCTTTATCAAGAGTGCAGCAACTAGCCTCAAGAAATATGGATTAGAAACCCACCAGGAGCTACAGAGGCTGTTTTTTTGGGTTTTTTTGTTTGTTTGTTTGTTTGTTTGTTTTTTGTGAAGTTAGTAGTATTTTCTCCAGTCAACAATTGCAGATACCCTCCAAGTGAATTCACAGATCACACACTTTTTAATTTACTTATTTATTATAAATTATAGTTTATTCATTTTGTATCCCAGCTGTAGCCCCCTCCCTCATCCCCTCACAATCCACCCTCCCTCCCTCATCTTCTTCCATACCCCTCCCCAAGTCCACTGATAGAGGAAGTCCTCCTCCCCTTCCAACTGACCCTAGGCTATCAGGTCTCATCAGGACTGGCTGCGTTGTTTTCCTCTGTGGCCTGGTAATGCTTCCCCCCTCAGGGGGAAGTGATCAAAGAGACAGCCACTGAGTTCATGTCAGAGACAGGCCCTGTTCCCCTTACTAGGGAAACCACTTGGACACTGAACTACTATGGACTACATCTGAGCAAGGGTTCTAGGTTATCTCCATTTATGGCCCTTGATTTGAGTATCTGTCTCAGAAAAGACCCCTGGGCCCAGATTTTTTGGATCAGTTGCTCTCCTTGTGGAGCTCCTGTCCTGTCCAGGTCTTTCTATCTCCCCCTTCTTTCATAAGATTCCCTGAACTCTGCCCAAAGTGTGGCTATGAGTCTTAGCATCTGCTTTGATACCCTGCTGGGTAGAGTCTTTCAGAGGCCCTTTTTTATAGGCCCCTGTCTTGTTCCCTGTTTTCTTCCTCTTCTGAGGTCTGTCGCATGTGCCCCTCTAAATGAGAATTAAGCATCTTACCCAGAGTCCTCCTTATTGCTTAGCTTTTAATTGGATCAAGTCTTTGGGAGAAATTAGTCTTGCTTTTTAGTGTGACAGAAAAAATAAAGATAAATATAATAAATAAATAAAAATAATACATTGTCCCTATGCTTGCTGGGACCCATAGAGTTAATAGGGCTGAGCGTCAATAGGGCTGGGAGTTCTCAGAGGCTGTCAACCTTCATAAGCCTCAACTTCTTCCACAGTAAGTGAGGGAAAGAGAAAAATCAGAATCTCAGAGAAGTGTATCCCAGAGTTTTCACATTGAAGTCACACTTACAATGGAGAAGTTACCTCTATGAGGAGATACATAAAATCTACCAAGTCAGAACAGTTGCATAACAGTCTTATATCTAATGACAGGTTGGTGTGTACAGCTGCAGTATTATAACCATTCCTATAGCTAGGGTGTAGTGGGGCAGCATTGTTCTGAAATCAAGTGATCATCAAGAATCGTGGTCTCCCACTTGTACTTGTTGTGTATAAGTAGGTTAGCATTCTATACCATGCATAGGTCCCAGGCTTACAAACCCACTGTGTATAACACCAATGGTCCTTAAGAAGAGACAATAAAAAACATGGCAAGGCCACTGGCCCAAGATGCTACTCATGGAAGGAGCAATGTTGTGATTAATTTTGATTGCTAACCTTGCAGAATATAGAATCCCCTAATAGCACTGGCTTGGCTGTTCAGTTGTTCCTAAGCTTGGCTAATGGGAGTAGGAAGAGTCACCCTAAGTGTGAACAGCACCTTCCTTTAGGCTGAGGTGTCAGCATGAACACAAAGGGGAATGCACACAGAGCTCGATCACTCATCTCTCTCTGCTTCCCAGCTGGGGACACAATGTGATCAGCTTCCTCACACCCCTGCTCCCATTTCTTCACCACCATCATGGACAGTACCCTCAAACTGGGAGACAAAATAAAGCTTTCCCTCCTTACATTGCTTTTATTGAGTGTTCTGTTGCAGCAATGTGAAAAATAACTCATTCAAGTCCCTCTCACAGGTCTCCATTCCATTGATCAGAGCAGATCATGGCCGAGACTCTGACCTGTGGAGCAAAGCAGGAGGGTCAGCATTATTCAGAGCAATGACTCAGTCTACTGCTAGATCATCTGTAACTATACTATATTTAGCTATCTATAGCATAATTCTTGCACAGGAGAGTGCATCTATTTATTAAAATATTCAGTTTTGCTCTTGGGGACCCTTCATCAAAACCTATTGCTTTTGACTTCTTATGGACATCCTTATCTGTCCTTTCTCCCAGAGGAAATCCAGAACCTGGTGTCCTGACCTACCAGGCAACCAGATATTATGCTTTTGGATTTTACTGTTCAGTGTCCAGGAGTGTGGTGAGTCCTCACACGTTTTCTGCACCGGGCTATTTAGTTGTCACATCTTGTTTGTGGATGGTGCTACATTTGGTCTTTGGATAGATTATCTGAAAGATGAGTCAACCAGAATCAGCTTCCCTCTGGAGCATTTTCCTGCCTGACTTGTGCTGAGTGAGATCTTGATTCTGTGGACAGTCTTCTGTGCTCATGCTATGTTGTGTTATGCCTAGACTCTGCATGGCCCCACCTGAGACCTGCCTGCCATCTTTCTCCAAGTTCTGAAACTCAAGTATCCATTGTCCCTGCTCTGGAGAGCACATCTGTGGCCTTCCCCAGGGGACCTCCACAGTCTCCCAGTAAGGACTGAGCATTTATCCACCTGATGAGTGGTTTCCGATTCCCTGGCGTCTCCATTTTAGAGAATTGAATTGATGGCTGATGGTAAACAGTTCAGGCTTAGAAATACCAATTTACTGTCATCAGTGACTATAGACATAATTTACAATTTGACATGATGAGCACTTTCTTCTCTAACTTCATTTGGCTGGAGAGTGATTTCATGCGGGTGGTAATTTCATTCTTTCCACCTATTTTCACAGTATGTTCTCTGAAAAGCTTTCTGGTAATCTCCTTACAAATCCTAGTGAGTGGGGCAGCTGCCCACTGTCCAGGCTGGAAGATTCTGTCTTAATGATATGTTCTTTCTAAGCCACAGCTATCCCACTTTTTTCCTGTTGTCAAAATAGTTAAATTGAAATGAAATTGTATATAATCATGGTTCTTTAATTTAAAAAAAAATGTTATACGTGCAAGGAAAGGATTTAGTGTTTGTGACTTGCTGAAATGTACACTGATTGTAAATTGGACAGGGCACCCCAGTTCTCTAGACTGTGAAATAGGCAAGCCCACTCTACTGGATAAAACTCCTTCTTCCCCAATTTGCTTTCAATCATGCTGTTTTGTCAAACAGTAGTAACCATAAGTAAGAAACCCTCCTTCCCTGCACACAGATAATGAATATGCTGGCCAGCTCTCACACACCAGCCCTTCCATGTCCTTCTCATACTTCTGTAGTTGCTCCTCAAGAATCTGTACAAAAGAAATATCATGATCCAAATCTAAATATCACTCAGAGGCTCATGTTTTACTACTCGCAAACTCCTGACTGGTAGCACTGTTGGTGGAGGTTATAGAAAGAAGGGGAGGTGGGACAAGAGCCGGGCTGGAGGTGACAGATCACTAGGGATATTCCTCATGGAGTACATGTAGTAGGACACAGTTGTCTCCAGAATAAGAAAAAGTCATAGCAAGTGTCCAGATCTTGCATGGACACAAACAGCTCTCCTGGCACAGCAGAACTAGACAATGAAACTAGGGCTCAGATGCTTGTGCCATCTGTTTGTGGCAGCAAAGAGGCTGAAACCCACATCTTCCCCCATCTCAGAGCTGCTTCTGCCATGAAGCACTGCTTCCGATCACATATAAAAGCTCTAGCTTTATTAAAAATGGTAGTCAAGTAAGCATAACAAGGCTTTTCAGATAAAAAGTATTCAGTGTGGTGGGTTTTAATAAACTGCCATGAAGCGACATTTGCAAGGAACCCATGAGGACCAAGTTTTGTGAGATGAAGGAAGGAGCAAGAGCAATGTGACTGGAACGTGACTCCAGGGATATGCTGGTGATGGGAACTGGTAGAAGATGTTCACTCCTTCACATGTACAGAATGGCCCTGGCTGCAAGATGAGGTGTGAGCTAGTATGAACTAGAGGGAGGTACTGGTAGCTCCTTTTCACACCTCAAGTCGGTGTCTTCTAAAGGCCTAGGTCCAGGTGGGAGCTGAGCTTTTTCATGCTGCCAGGCAGTATTAGAAGAGACAAGCTCTCCCTCTGTGGGTACATGATGGAGCCATCTGTGGCTCAGCACTGCCCAGGAATCTGGTATTTTCTGGTAGCCCCTTTCAGTTGGAGAAAGTATTTAATATCTCTCCTGCTCATTACACACTGGCTTGCTGTCCTGAGAGAGGATTCAGCTGCATTTGAAATGATGACTAAACAGAACAATTGTGAAATAGAAAAAGTTTTAACCCAACAATCGAGCATGGATAGCGGGGTGGGGGAGAGGGTCATGAGGCTTCACCTTATCTGAGAGCTTTTGCAGTTGATGACTGTCAGGAGGGAGGCCCTTTCTTCAGAGGTGTGGCCTCCTGCAGTTATCAGCACTGCAGTGAGTGGCTCTCCACATGTGTACATCCAGCGGTGCTCATTAGACTCAGGGGACTATAAAGAGAAAAAGAAAAAATGAGGATGTGAATTTGGGAAGAGAGCATGGGAAGGCCTTGGAGAAGTTGGAGGGGCAGAGTGGGGTAGATATGAAGAAAATAAATGCTAAATATGTATAAAATCCTCAATTAGCAGGTGAAAAAATTTAAAATCCTTATGAAAGTATTTTATTCTCTTTGAAGAGGGAATTGGCTTTAAATGTTTGCTATTTGCCTGGTTCACTGAAGAGAGGAAGCTCACAGATAACTAACAGGCTCAATGTGGAGAGCCTTTTTCCACAGAGCCATCTCAACATCCCATTCCCAAACATTTTACTGTGTTCTAAATCCACAGTGACTCTTTAATACAACAAAAGGAATATACTTGTTTTACATAACACATGAACTTTTATCTTCTGTATTTTTCAGTCCATTTTTTAAAAAGTTGGTCATTCGTCTACATTTTGGGTTTAAAATAGAGATTGTAACTTACATTTGGTTGTTAAATAAGGCTTGGAGTGGGAGAGAAAAATCACTATATTTGATTCTCCATTTTTACTTGTGGAATCTGTGTCCCTAGGGAGGGCTGGCTTTGGGGTATAGCACACTTCATTATAAAATACACAGAGAGAGCAATGCCAAGTGGGCCCCTGCTGAGGGTCTGTGTTCAGCTTTGAGGTGGTCTTAGAAAGCAGAATGAGGGACTGGGCTGGGATAGGCATTGCCAATAAGTGGATACGTGGAAAGGATATGTGGAAACTGAGGCGGGAGGACACAGGAGTTCACTGTCTGAGAGTGAGCACAGTCCAAGAAACTGAGCGTTGGAAGGAACAAGACCCAGTGACATCCCAGAAAGTAGATGGAGCAGTCTTGGGCAATTAGCAAAGCCTCTAATATTTGGCTTTTAAGAGTAGATAAATACAAATTTAAAGGAAATTCAGGTGTTTTGAACTGAGGCTTTTATTAGAAACTCACTGCTATTAAGATCCAACACTGCGATCACCAGGTCCTGTTCACCAAGAGCAGGGGGCCCACCCTGGGGCCTTCAAGATGTCAAGAAACCTCGCTAGGAGCTGAATCAGACAGAGAGGGGTCTACTGGTTATTTTAGACGCGATAGGTTAAAGTTTAAGTACTGTATGTTGCGTTTGAACTCTCTGAGATTGCCCTTCTGTGATTCTTTAATTGCAGGGGGTGGGGAAACGTCACTGATTGAAAGGGGTGCATGCGGAAGTCAGTGCTGGTACTGTGCTCACGGGACGCAGAGACCAAAAACACACAGGAAGCTCGCGTGTTACAGCAGCTTTCTCACAGATGGTGCTCAGGAGAGACCCATACATCTAACTTTATTTTTATAATAGCTTATAATCACTGGAGGAGACTGGGTGTTTATCATAAAGGAAATGAAATATTGGAAAATATTTAACTTCCTTTTTCAGGGAGTGCGGGATATTGCTGGCCTTTCCCAAGTGCAATAAAGCCTGTGCTTTATCACACACATGAACGAGAAGGTGAAATGAGTGTTTTTATCTCACACTGTCCATTGGTATTTTGGAGTTTTTAATATTGTTGCTTTCCTATTTCAATTTCAAAACAGATGAATAATATCCTGGGGGAAATAACTATACCTTCTTTTACTACCCATGTGAAGAACTCTTTTTAGAACTCAATAAATACGAATATAATACCATGGCCTGACCTTAGGAATTTGTTTTCTTCAGAGAAGCATCAACTTCCGAATCAGGGGGCCTTTCCCATTGCTGTTTGAAACACATTGCCCTTTCTTCCTCCCTCGTAGGAACGGCTTCTGCTCTCCTTGCTGCCAGCTCACATAGCTATGGAGATGAAGGCTGAGATCATCCAGAGGCTGCAGGGCCCCAAAGCAGGCCAGATGGAGAACACAAACAACTTCCACAACCTGTATGTCAAGCGGCACACCAACGTGAGGTATGGGGTACTGTGCAGGCCCATGCACTGGTGTCAGCATGGCTGTTCGGGAGCATTTCTCCTGGGGAGTCACATCCGACAGTAACTACCCTTCCTTTGATGGTAGAGTGTGGCTCATGCCTCTTACCTTTCTGATACCTCTCAGGACCTTCACTTTAAAGTGATGTAATCAGCCTACTTCACTCAGTAGGTTGAAATGTAATTTGTAGAGTTGCTGTCTGTGGCTGATAGGAACCGTCAAAGGGAGGTGGATGGTGGGGTCTTTTTGCTGAGAACCCCACAGTCAGATTGCAGTATAATCAGATTGAGTGTCCATGAGGCACACTGGCCAATCCTTCCAGATGGCTTTCCTGGAAACAGGCCCTCTACGAAGCCAGTGCATTCAAGGGAAGCTGGGAGACTTGGGGTCTGACCTACCAGTGACAAAGATAACCCCAGGGTGGTGCATGATTTTTGTATTTCTAATGACAGTAACTGTTTTGTCAGGACAGACATTGTCATATAAATCCCCCAGAGAATTATTCCTAGAGCCACAGTGTGCAGAAGCCAGCAAGATAACACTAGAGGACTCTAGCCAAGAAGAAAGATGTATGAAGACTCCATCGCCCCTGACTAGTGAAGGGGAACTATAAAGCCCCTCACTTCAAGGTGGAAAGGAGAGACTTATTCCTGTATTCCCGTCCTCAAACCACTACACAGCTGGTGTTCCTCTCATGCCCTATCGTTCCCAAGTACTTTTTTGGAGAGTTTGCTCTCTCCTCCATCCCCAATGTTGATGCCAGGCTTTCTGTTCTTGTCATCAGTTCCCATAATCCTTTGCACATATATTTAGGTACATTTGTTATGCTTTGATGGCATTCTTTAGTTGTCAGGAAGGATTCTTGAACTATACTTCAGTATTCCCAAGACCACAGATACATTTAACTGAACATCTGCTAGAACTGGAGCCCAGCCTATTCCCCAAATCTTGGCTTTCAACCACTGGCTGTTGAACATCTGCTAGAACTGGGCCCCAGTCCGCTCCCCAAATCTGGGCTCTCATCACAGGCTACTGTCTCCTGGGCCAGATGTTTTCAATCAAAATTTTGAAAATTGGAGATGAAACATTCACTTCACAGAAACTTAGATACATAGCTCATTTGGCATCAGATCTTACAAAAACATGCACAGAGCCAGTGACATGCAGGCCGCAAGCACACACATAAATAACTGAGCAGTAAGAGACTCATTTCACCGAACGAGAGTTAAAGGAGGAACGTTGGACGGAAGAACTAAGCCTATTAAAGAAAGTTATGGCACATTAAGCAATAAAATTATTTTAAAACCCTGTTTGCCTTTGGCTGTGTAAGCATTTCATCTATAAAGCTAAAGGAGCAAGAAGATACATTTCCGGTATCTGGGGCGTTGCCATTCACACAATTCCTCTTTCCAGCCTTCCACTGCACAAACTGCTCCAATCCCCCTCCTGTTGCACGAGTTAAATTCTAGTCACTTACTGGGTCATCAAAGCCTGTAAAGAAAAATGTGGTGTGTGTAAGCAGTCACTGGACATTTTGATGGACAACACAAACAGTGAAGCCCTTACATACCTGTATTAGCTGTCACTTTCTGTGTAGTAGGTCACCCAAATCTAGTGGGCTAACATAGATATAAGCATCTCACAGTGTCTGTGGGCCAGAAGTTTGAGAGATGCTTATCCAGATGTTTGGGGCTTGGGGTCTGCTGTGAAACTTCAGGCCAGATATTGGATACAGCTTGCTATTGCTATTGGAGCTGCTTGCTACATGGCCCCTGCCCTCTTTGGATGGTTCACATGGGTTATCAGCTAGAGACCTCAGCTTCCCTAGTCCTCACCATCAGCTGCCTGGTCATTGTCATAAGATGGCAACTCAGTTCTGCCAGCTCAGGAATCCATTTGCTGTTTATCTACACAAAGCCAGAAAAGTGTTGTCTCCCAGTTCTGTTTTGGCATCCATTGGACATGGTGTCTATTCTCTAGTACTAATACTTACTATCAGTAATGTCTCAACATGAAGACAGCAACTGTTGGTTGCCTTCCGACCGCTGGTCACCTTTCTCTAGATCTCCCCCAGTACTTCTCTAGCATCCACAGACACAACAAATGAAAGCAAAATAAAAACATGTAATTTTGCTCAGTCTTGTGTGAGTCTGAAACTACCTCTTTCCTTCATAGCTCAGGACCTAGAGAACATTTTTATATTTTGATTAGCTTTTTTTTGTTGTTTTCTTTTTTTTCATCCTCAAGTTACTAGCCCTGGTGATAACCTCCACCGAGCCACAGATTTGGTTCACACTGACTTCCCCACTGACTCTCCCTGCCCCCAGGACTGTGTAATTCATATTTCTTCTGCTTCCTTGTTGCATTGACCATGTGAGTGTCCAGGCCCCACTGACCTTGCTTTCCCACTCAGAGAACTTGTCCATCTTTGTCTTACTATAAGCTTGCTGTTTTCCTCTCCCCTCTGAGCTTATCTTCTCCTGTAAATGAGTACACTTGTCACTCTCTGGCCCCTTAGTGCTGTCTTTACTCTCCCAGGACTTTACTGTCTTTGTAAGACATGTAACTCTGGCCAGCACCCTATGCTCATTCACCTAGTGACTGACTTAAGGTAGCAACAAAACTGACAATGCTGAAGCCATCTTCTTCCTGTACAAGCTCATGGTCTGTTTGAACCCAGATTCCTAAACACAGTTCACTCAGGAACCTTGCTTCAGCTTTGATTTTTTTTTCCTCCTGGACACTCCCCGCCAACATCTAACTAGTCACAGTGTGTGGTTCCTATTCCTCCCGTACTTGACCCTGACTCTCCATTGCTCCCATCACAAAACTTCGTTAGGCTCCAATGATTGACCTGATTCCAAGGTGCACTACCAGGGTGATCATTGTAGTAATGATGTTATGACCATTTCCCCCACATGAGCACTTAGATTCCTTTACATAATTTCACACATTGTCTCACAATCTCTGCTTAATCTCTTCACTTTTCTACTTGAAAATAAACTCTGAGCCCGCTTATGATATCTACCACCAGCTTACAATGGGGCTACTCTGCCCAAACCAGGTTGCAACCATAAGGAAAGCCGTAGATGGTATGGCCAAGAAGGAAGTGGCCTCACCCGCCCTCACACGTTCTCTTTCCAGAGTTCTTCCAGGTGTTCTTTCTCTAAGTGAGCAAACTTAATCTCAGAACATGGCTCAGCCTGTGCCACTTTACCTTTAATGGGATCATGGAGATCCGTAGGAGGGGTTTGAGAGAAAATGAGAGAATAAGTGAAAGGCCTGTCCAACGCCTGCAGAAGTCGCTTATGTTTCTGTCCCCCAACAAAGGACTGCACCTTTCCACTGGAGAAAACTACAGCCTGTGCTTTGCTTTGTATCCTATCCTGATCTGGCTGCAACAAAGATGACAGGCACCACATAGTTTTGTTTTTTTATTGTGGTGAAATAGGCACAATATTTTACAGTTTAACCACTTCTAAGGGAGCAGCCCTATGGGAGGAAGTATATTCACGATGCTTTCCAACTGTCGTGTTCATTTCTATAACCTTTTCTTTATGGTTCATGAGTTTCCATCCCCATTAAACAACACCCCGCCACATACTCCTCGAAACCCAGCATCAGCTGTTCTGCTTCCTGTCTGCAAGGGCTGCTCAGTCTAGGTGACACATAATGGAATCATGCAGCATTTGCCATTTTGTGCCTGAATTGCGTCACTTAGCATATAGTGCCTTCGAGTCCAGCACCCCCTGGAATTTCATTTCTCTCCAAGGCTGACTAATATTCCAATGTACGTATAGATCATATTTTCTCTTTCCGTATATCCTCAGATGGACATTTGGGTCATTTCTACATCACTGACTTGAAAATAAAGCAATCTTGGACATCCACATATAAACAGTAGCTTGAGTCTCTAATTTCAGTTCTAAATCCTGTTGCTTTCAGGGTTAAATTTTTCAGGAGCTACCATAGCGTGCTCCGTAGTGTCTGTGCCCCCTGAACTCTCACCAGCAATGCACAACGGGTTCAAGTCCCTACATTCTGCTTTTTTGTTTAATAGCCTTCCTAGTGACTGTGAGACAGCAGTCATTTCTAATTCATAATACATCTCAAGCCACAGCATAGTCACCATGTGAGTGTTCCAATGACAGTCTTGAGTTTAGGCTTCTCTATAAGGCCGTCATGAAAATCAGGACTGTGCTATCGTATAGGGAAGGGTGTGACATACATATTGGCACATCACACTGGCTAATATTGTGGCAACTCGTGGTAGCCTCTGCTCCTATGCATATATGCAAATAGAACTGCACTGTCATATCCAAAGAGTGACTTTGTAGGACACTCACCTCACCACCTGCACGTGTCCCTTCTCTCCCAGCACTCCTCTCCTTACAGCATTTATTATTTGCCATGAGTTGTATTTGGACACTCACTCAGTACTGTGTTATTTGTCCAGCACCTCACCACAGCTGACATCTGAGCAAGTAGTAAATGATGCAGGATCACTTCATTATTATCCTCTTTTAAGAAAGAAGACCATCGCTTTCATCTTTTTGCTTTTGAATTGGTGCACACAGGTTTGGGCTTTGTCATCTGCTGCTTCTACGGTAGAAGTTTGTACAACGTGTGCCACATGACAGTTCAAGCAGGGACAATCCACTAGACACCCCAGCTGCATGAATGGAGAGTCAGATGTGCACCACCCAGGAGGAGAGAGGGTAGAAGAAAGATCTAGCTCTGGGCCAGCATCATCCAGCAGCTTGCTGCTGGCCTCTTTCCACTAACTCCTCATCGCCCCTTAAAAAATGCAGCAATAGAAAAATGTTTAGATTGTGATTTCATTAAAGATTTATGTATTTCCTGTCCAAGAAATAGTGTTTCTCCTGAAAATACCAAGTAGAAAGTATTTACACCATTCTGAAAGAAAATTGCCATGACTTGTATTTACAACGTAATACAGACTCTTAAATTCTCTCACTCCACTTGTTTTCACAGCATCTTATATGCTGACATTGTTGGTTTCACCCGTCTCGCAAGTGACTGCTCCCCTGGTGAACTGGTCCACATGCTGAATGAACTCTTTGGGAAGTTTGATCAAATTGCAAAGGTGAGTATCACAGCATTTTGTCCACTGTGAAGAATAATAGCCTCTCGGTGTATTTTTCCCTTCTTTAAGAATGTTGGCAAAACGTGTTGGTTTTATTTGCTGTATCCTGGAAGAGCAGTAACCTAGCATGCAAATATTCATATATATATGAATTATATATATAATTATATATATTCACATATATATGCATGTTTCCATCTATATAAGCATATATATGCAGACTGTTTATATATATATATATATATATATATTTCTACACTCAAAATGGTGAGTCTCTTTGCAACACTGTCCACCCTTGGGGGGTACCCCTGTAGTCACGTAAAGGGTTAATCATCCTCTCTTCATACAGTTAAGTGGGATCATGGAAAACCCCTGCATTTGCAGTGTGCCTTTGTATAAGCCCTTTACTTTCTTTTGCCTCATTTTTATCTTAAAGCTTTTGTGCCACTTAAACAGACATGCCAGATCATGGCCATCCTCTATATGCCCATAGGTGGGGAATTTCACAAAAAAAAAAAAAAAAAAAAACATGATCCCAAGCCATCTAAGATTACACTAGACCTTACTTATAGAAACTTCTAGAATTTCTGCTAGAATATGGGTGAAAACGTTTCTTTTTTTGTCAGCTCTTTACTTTTTATTAAACATTCCCTTTCAATCCAATTTTATCTTTGAACAGCTCCCCAGCACCTTCAGTATACCTATTAATACTAGTTATATACGTAGAAGAGTTTCATGGATTACTTCATTTTCAAACTGCCGATGTCTTAGAAATTTGGTGTGCTGATGAGAGCACAGTCCTTTGTGGACCCATCCCCGCAAGTGTGCTGTCTAATTCTGCATATCAGCTCTCACTGAGTAAGGAGGTTAAATTTTCAGTGAGCAGCTGGCTCTTCCTCTGTCCTTTCAAGGGACAATGATATGTTTTATAAATTAACATTTACAGAAAAAGAAAAGACGAAAACTTAATTAATTCTCCCATTGTGGTAGTGTTTCCTGGAGGTGTTAGGTGGAGGAATCCCAGGCCGGCAGGTAGCAGTATAGCTCACATCCATGTCACAGTTCTACTCTGCGTGTGCTTCTTAGGACTGACAGTTCTCCTTTTGATGGGGATCACTCATATTGGAGAAGTATCTAAATCTTCCAGTGGGGAAGATTCCCTATAACTCATTATGTGTGCAATGACTCTGTTGCCAAGTTAGATGACAGAGACAGGCAACAGAAGGTATAACTGCAAAAGATCCTAGAGTGACCCACTTCCCCATTCAGAGCAGAGGGACGCAGCATAATTTCCTCTAAAACTCTCTGGCTGTGCTAAACACAGTTAAACAACAAACGGAGCGTTGTAAGCCAGCAGCCAGCCCAGCCTGCTGAGTGAACGCTGGGTAAAGCACACCACTTAAGCCATGCACCTCAAGGTCATGGCAAAGCACTGTTTTGAAACTCCAGATTCTTTGACCCACAATATCCATTTCAGAAGTGCACAGGAGCATGACTAATAAGTACTTTGCTTTTTTTATTTGTGCTACTATACTGGCATTACATCATCAATGGTGATATAAATCATAATGAACACATGCCCTGCCTTGTGAGTTATTAGAAAAAGACACATGCCAAAACTTCTAACAACCACACACATGCCTGCAAAGATGTTCTGTACATTTGTTTGAAATTTATTTAGTTCATTCATAACCCATGTTATTCTCAGAGGAAATAATATGTGCTTAGAATTTTTTTGGTTTTGTTTTATTTTACTAAAGAGCTGCTTGAAAGTTTAAAAAGGGATGTAGGAGTGATGCATAGGAATGAGTGAATCTAAATATCCTAACGTAAATATTTGTAAATATCTAAATTATAACATTTAACGTAAATACAATGTAAAAAGCAAAATGTATTGATCAAACTTTGTTTCTTTTTATTTTGTAATATTGTTTTTGGAATATTACATATTCATATTATATATACATGTGTGTCTCTGTGTGGATAAGGAGACATCAGATCTCCAGAAGCTAGAGTTGGAGGAGACTGTGGAGAATTAGAGGCAAATGCGGGTAACTGAGCCTGGATCCAGGGCAAGAGAAGACTTGCTCTTAACTGTTGAGGAGTCTCTCCAGCCCTAAGTCAGTCAAATATGTATTTTAAAAATTTATCTTAGTATCACAAGTAGATTCTAAATGGTTTGACCATGTCACATGGTGGCTTGTTGAAGAGTGAAGACATTTATCAGACAATGTGTGTCTATATGTAGGAGTCTGCTGCAGGTTAGAATAAATGAGAAAAGCACAAGTTTAGGAGAGAATGGCCAAAGACTCTAACTCATATTCAGTCTCACTGTCCCATTGAGTCTTAGTAATTCCAGTCTGTGGAATGTTCATTTGTCAATCTCCACGAGTCAGAGAAGTTCAGACCACAGAGAACAATCCCTCTCTGCTCTTAGAGAAGAACTGTTGCAAAATGTTCTCCACCTTCCATAGATCTCACTGCCTCAGGACTGGGCATGTGGGAAAGGGTGGCTGGCCTGTGCTCGCTGGGTGGTGAAGTAAGTCCAGGTTCTGATTCCCTCTGTCCCTGGCCCTGTCCATGGGCACAGAGTCAGCAGTAGATGCTGTTGGCGGAAATCTGACTCCGTGTAAGAGCTCGATGCAAATAAGGTCTTCTGATCTCTTTTTCCAGGAGAATGAATGCATGAGAATTAAAATTTTAGGAGACTGCTATTACTGTGTTTCCGGACTCCCTATATCTCTCCCAAACCATGCCAAGAACTGTGTGAAAATGGGATTGGATATGTGTGAAGCCATAAAGTAAGTGTACCACTCAGAAATACTGTTTTAGTGCAGAGTAATTTTGAGTTGTAATTCTCACCTGCAGCTATTTCTGTTTTCTGTGTACTGGCACTTACCGTACATTTAAAGATAAGTATGAGGAAATGGATCTGTTACCTCAGTCCAGAGAGAGACTGACACAGGTGTTTGGAGTCATTGTTCTTATCCACAGAGTTCAGCGAAACTGAGCTAATCATTTGTTTCAAAGGTGATCAAAACAAACTCTATTCGCTCTACCCACATTCTGTCCTGTGTTACCTGCTGGTCTCAGCTATGATTGATGAGGCGATAAAAATGGCTTACTTTCTGAAGCCCCCAATAATGGATGACAGGCTAGGGATCTCTCATTCATCCTTGGGATTCTTTGTTCCCCTCTCTCTCACATGAAGGAACAGCATTTGTACTCCCATTATTGAAGCATAACATGAATCGAGAAATCTAGTGAATGGATACCCTTTTGGGAGGAGCCATTTATTTTTACATCGGTGGCACATTTTGTGTCCGTTTTAGCATCCTGCAATGCCATCATTATGCCACCCCCTTGGCCATTATGAGATGCTAATGGTTTGCTTTGCTGTGGTGTACAACAACGATTCTCTGTTCTTTACAATGAGTTGCTGTCAATCTGTTTCCTTCCTCACTTCCCCTTGAGGAATTCTCTCCAAGTGCTAGGATTGCCTTCCTAGGCACTTGTTTTGTAATAGTACCTTAAATGGTAAATGGTCTGAGTAAGCATTGCCCAGGGTTTTTATCTCCTCTTCAGTGAACCTCTTCATTGGCCTCTTTTTTTTTTTTTTATTAATAGATTTTTTATTTTTTTTAGTACAATACGTTTTTTTTTATCACTATTGTTTTTTTTTTCTTTTTTTTTCTTTTTTTATTTTTTTATAATCTTTTATTTATTTTTTATTAATTACACTTTATTCATTTTGTATCCCCCCATAAGCCCCTCCCTCCTCCCCTGCCGATCCCACCCTCCCTCCCCTTTCTGCATGCATGCCACTCCCCAAGTCCACTGATAGGGGAGGTTCTCCTCTCCTTTCTGATCTTAGTCTATCAGTTCTCATCAAAAGTGGCTGCATTGTCCTCTACTGTGGCCTGGTAAGGCTGCTCCCCCCCCAGGGGGAAGTGATCAAAGAGCAGGCCAATCAGATTATGTCAGAGGCAGTCCCTCTTCCCATTACTATGTAACCCACTTGGACACTGAACTGCCATGGGCTACACCTGTGCAGGGGTTCCAGGTCATCTCCACAAATAGTCCTTGGTTGGAGTATGAGTCTCTGGGAAGTTCCCTGTGTTCAAATTATCTTGTTCTGTTGCTCTCCTTGTGGAGTTCCCGTTCCCTCCAGCTCTTACTATTTCCCACTTCTTACATAAAATTCCATTCACTCTGCCCATCAGTTGGCCATCAGGCTCAGCATCTGCTTTGACAGTCTATACTGCAGAAGCTTTCAGAGGCCCTCTGTGGCAGGTTTCAAGGTTGTTTCCTGTTTTCTTCTGGCTTTCAGAGGCCCTCTGTAGCGGGTTCCGAGGTTGTTTCCTATTTTCGTTTTCTTCTGATGTCCATCCTCTTTGCCTTTCAGGATGGGGATTGAACATTTTAGTTAGGGTCCTCTCTTTTGCTTAGTTTGTTTAGATGTACAGCTTTTAGTGGGTTTATTCTATATTGTATGTTTATATGAGTGAGTATATACCGTGAGTGTCTTTTTGCTTCTGGGTCAATTCACTCAGGATGATCCTTTCCAGGTCCCACCATTTACCTGCAAATTTCATGATTTCCTTATTTTTCATTGCTGAGTAATACTCCATTGTATAGATGTACCACAGTTTCTGCATCCATTCTTCAGTTGAGGGGCATCTGGGTTGTTTCCAGCTTCTGGCTATTACAAATAAAGCTGCTACAAACATGGTTGAACAAATGTCCTTGTTGTGTACTTGCGCCTCTTTTGGGTATATGCCTAGGAGTGGTATGGCTGGATCTTGAGGAAGCGCTATTCCTAGTTGTCTGAGAAAGCGCCAGATTGATTTCCAGAGTGGTTGTACCAGTTTACATTCCCACCAGCAGTGGAGAAGCGTTCCCCTTTCTCCACAACCTCTCCAGCATGTGTTGTCCCTTGAGATTTTCATCTTGGCCATTCTGATGGGTGTAAGGTGAAATCTCAGGGTTGTTTTGATTTGCATTTCCCTAATGGCTAATGAGGTTGAGCATTTCTTTAAGTGCTTCTCTGCCATTCGATATTCCTCTGCAGAGAATTCTCTCTTTAGCTCTGTTCCCCATTTTTTAAGTGGATTACTTGGTTTGTTGCTTTTCAGCTTGTTTAGTTCTTTATATATATTGGATATGAGTCCTCTGTCAGATAGAGGGTTGGTGATGATTCTTTCCCAATCTGTAGGCAGTCGCTTTGTTTTGATGACAGTGTCCTTTGCTTTACAGAAGCTTTTCAATTTCATGAGGTCCCATTTATTGATTGTTGCTCTTAGAGCCTGTGCTGTTGGTGTTCTGTTCAGGAAGTTTTCTCCTATACCAATGAGTTCTAGGGTATTCCCCACTTTTTTTTCTAGCCGATTTAATGTGTCTGGTTTTATGTTGAGGTCTTTGATCCACTTGGACTTCAGTTTTGTGCAGGGTGATAAGTATGGATCTATTTTCATTTTTCTACATGTAGACATCCAGTTAGACCAGCACCATTTGTTGAAGATGCTATCTTTTTTCCATTGTATGGTTTTGGCATCTTTGTCAAAAATCAGGTGTCCGTAAGTGTGTGGGTTTATTTCTGGGTCTTCTGTTCGATTCCATTGATCCACCATTCTGTTTCTATGCCAGTACCATGCAGTTTTTATAACTGTTGCTCTATAGTACAGCTTGAGATCAGGGATGGAGATACCTCCAGAAGATCTTTTATTGTAGAGGATTGTTTTAGCAATTCTCGGTTTCTTGTTATTCCATACAAAGTTGAGAATTTTTCTTTCCAGGTCTGTAAAGAATTGTGTTGGCAATTTGATGGGAATTGCATTAAATCTGTAGATTGCTTTTGGTAAGATGGCCATTTTTACTATGTTAATCCTGCCAAGCCATGAGCATGGGAGATCTTTCCATCTTCTCATATCTTCCTCTAATTCTTTCTTCAGAGACTTGAAATTTTTTTCATACAAGTCTTTGACTTCCTTGGTTAGGGTTACGCCAAGGTACTTTATGTCATTTGTGGCTATTGTGAATGGTGTTGTTTCTCTAATTTCTTTCTCAGCCCTTTTGTCTTTTGTATACAGGAGTGCTACTGATTTTTTTGAGTTAATTTTATATCCGGTTCATTGGCCTCTTTTAATGGTTATAAATAGTCCTAAAATATTAGATACAATTTAATTACATTCCTTTTCATAATATATCACATATTATTAAAGCCCTTAAAGTTAGTATCCTTCTTAATTAAATAATGTGTTCAACTGACAAGATTGAACCTTATGGTTATTTTTTAAAGATCCATATTCGGGCTAAAGTTACTAAGGTCCCAGATAAGCATTGTTCCTCTGCTGGCACAATATGTTTATCAAAGACATGTCTCTTAAAAAGCACTAGAATTGCAAATGGTATTTGAAATAGGGTCTGATACTTCAAGACAATGATACCTAGAGGTCTGGGGTTGAACGCGTAGCAGGAGGTCACACACAATGGACCAGTTCGTCATGCATGTTACTTGGAAATATAAAGACAGTAGACCAAATGCTTTGTTACCACTGACAGCACTGAGCAGAGCCAGGAGCTTTGGGTCTACTTCTGGGGTAACTGGGAGAGAACACCCTTCCTCTTGGTCCAAAACAGTAAATGGTTCTCTGCCATGAGAGGGTCCATGGTGGCGTTGCAAAAAGGGTGAGCTGCTCTGAGTAATAAAACACAGGGATGTTGATCAGGAGCGAAAGGAATAAAAGGGCTCTACTGAACTGTGATCATTTCCCTTCTCTTTAGGAAAGTGAGGGATGCTACTGGGGTTGATATCAACATGCGTGTAGGAGTGCACTCTGGGAACGTTCTCTGTGGTGTGATTGGTCTCCAGAAGTGGCAGTATGATGTGTGGTCTCATGATGTCACTTTGGCCAATCACATGGAAGCTGGAGGAGTCCCTGGGTAAGACAAACTTTGTATTTCTCTCTTCAAGCCAAATAGACAGGGTAATAATACTGGATTGCTGAGTTCCAGATAACTACTCTTACCTGTGTTGGTATCATGATACCTTTGTCCAGTGGACCCTTATAAAAATCACTTGACCCATCTCTCAGGATAGTGATAGAGTGCTTATGTAGAATGTAAAAACACTAGGTTTATTCCCTAGCAACACACAACACAGAGAGACACACACATAAGTACATAAACACACAGATACACACACACACACACACACACACACACACACACACAGGCTCAAGCCCCAATTCTACAAGCCTTTTAGCCTGTATTCAAGCATTATGGTTATCACATAGTAAGTTCTAAACTCTTATTCATTTGCAAATTTACAATATGTTGGTTCCTTATAGAAGGTCTCCTGGCTCACATTCCACTCTGGCCTATTGCTGCTGATGCAACAGTATCAGTCATTATCCCGCCCAAGGTCAGCCCCAGGCAGGTGTGAACACAAAGCAGTGTCCTTGGAGTCCTCCAGCCAGATGACCAGATGAGCAGCCATGATACCCCTGAACCTCCATGGGTATCCCCCAGCAGGTGTCTTTTTTGGGGGAGGGAGGTGAGACAGGGTTTCTTTGTTTTAGCCCTGGCTGTACTAGAACTCCCTCTGTAGATTGGGCTGGCCTCTAACTCACAGAGATATGACTGCCTCTGCCTCCGGAGTGCTGGGATCACAGGCACTTCCAGAAGATGTATGGATGTGGGCAGATCTGATCTCCTGGCCTCTGTGTCTTAGGTTCACATTGATCTGAATTAATGTTGAACGATTCAGCACTGGCATAGCATCACTGTAGCAATGGAGCATCTACAAGCAATTGCCTAAGTATCATAAGTAACCATAGAGTCCACTTGTGGCTAGATGCCAGACATGTGACTCTCAAATGTGAGGGCTGTAATTCAGGGAAGCTCAAGAGCAAGCACTGAGAAGAAATCCGTGCTTTTATACAGCTGAGCACATTTGCTAACACGCCCTGGGTATGGGTTCTGACAGACACTCTCACTGAAAACTCAGTTTAAGCCAATGTTTCCTGATGATGTTCTCCACACCCTGTGTACAGGTTTCTGTGAGCACAAGGAATCTGCAAGCGTTAGTCACTCATGACCTCTGGGTGCCATTCTTCAAAGCACCGGCCAGTAGTTTATAAATGTCCACTAAAGTCAGTTCTCTAAGGACACACTGGTTTTCCCTGACTTGGAAGATAAATTTTTCCCCAAATAACAAACAAATACAAAACCTTTCTTTACATGTACCCCTTCATATGTTTAAAAATTCAATTTCAGACGTGTTCACATCTCTTCAGTCACCCTGGAACACTTGAACGGGGCTTACAAAGTGGAGGAAGGAGATGGTGAAATAAGAGACCCGTATTTAAAACAGCACTTGGTGAAAACATACTTTGTAATCAACCCCAAGGTCAGTACCACTGTATAATGTTGATAATTAGCTCATTATTTCTGTGATTGGGAAGGAGTAGCAAAAGTATCATTGTAGGTAATGCTTTTAGCAAGGAATTAGTTTAGTTCTCTGCTGCTCTTCACCCTTAAAACCACTTTACATGCAATCAATGGCTTGATTATAGAATATGTTTTGTAATGATGAATTCAAATATTTATTCAGAAAACAGTTGAAATGTATCTGCTGTCTGTATGCTCAGGGGATGGATGAAGGATGCCAGCTAGGGTTACTGCAGAGGTCTGTCCATGTTAGTGTGTTTTGTTGCATAATGCTGCCTATGAAAGGTGCTCAGTGTGCCCAGCCTTGAAATCTGTGAGTTGAGAAGAAATAGAGATTTTACAGAAGCCATCAAAATATAAAAATCTACTGAGATATTAAGGTAACTGCGTGAGAAAGAGAGAGAGAAAAGAGTTTTCATGATGAACGCTCACAACCCATTTGTGTGAAAATGTGGATACATGTGGACCTGATTTTCTTGTGTTCTGAAAAGCCCCTCACCTGGAAATACAGACACAGCAAAGCTCTGCCTCTTCTTGTGCTCACGCTGCCTGTTTGATGAGACCACAGGACTCAGAGCTTTCAACACTGTTCTCTCAAATTCCAGAGAAATGGGTATTATCATTACTTTCAGCTTAAGACCCTGAAGCTCTGGGCAGTTGCATAATTGTCTCCAAGTGGCACAGCTGGTAAATGGAACAGAACACAGCAAGATGGGCTTCAGAGCCATGTCAACCAAGATCACAAAATCAAGTTCAGATTTCTGGACATTTCTGTCTGATAGCCTCCCTGAAGCCAGGGTTTCACCTTTAGAGACACACTCGCTTCGCTGCTGACCTAGAGGCAAATATGTGATGAGTACCATGAGTGACAAGCCGTGGATAAGTGACATGTATTCAGGCCAACAGCATCAAAACACAGGTGCAATGTGAGGCCATCTAGATGAACCAACACAACCAAACCTAGATACAAAACTATCAACATAAACCAAAGCAGATCCAAAGTTGTACTCAAGTGTTTACTTTATGCATTATTATCCATTAAATATCTGGTACTTTTACTAAGTTTGAATTGCAGGTGAGTTTTACTATCTAGAAAAAAAAATGTTGACTTGGACAAATGAGACTGAAGCAGGTCCAGGGGAGTGATGTGGGAGATTGGAGCGTACCAATTGTGATGTTCTGTTTCTCCACTCAAGGGAGAGCGACGGAGTCCCCAGCATCTCTTCAGACCTCGCCACACCCTCGATGGAGCCAAGATGAGGGCATCTGTCCGAATGACCCGGTACTTAGAGTCCTGGGGAGCAGCCAAGCCCTTCGCACATCTGCATCACAGGGATAGCATGACCACAGAGAATGGGAAGATTAGCACCACGGTATGTCTGCCTCAGAGCTATGGTCATGGTGGCAGCTCCTGCCCCAGCAAAGGACCAGGCATCTCCATGCAAAATAATGATTGTCAGCAATGATGGTGACCTCTGAGTCCATGGGGCCATGGGATCACTATGATAAAACTATTTAACCACGTTCTGTTTTCTCTTACCAAGTATGATACCTTGAGCATCTTAATGACACTAGATGTAAAGCCAGGAAGCCCTACTCGTAGGCATTATCAAGGCTGTCTAAATCCCAGATGTGCAGGCGCTATGATAGCACTGCCTACCCCATCATTGTGGTTCCCTTTCTGGTTCCTAGAAAACGCCTCGCAATGGGTAATCTTGCAATAAGATTCAGAAAAGAACATGAAAAGTAGATCCAGAGGGATAATTAACATAACCCCAACAGTACACTTCAGTCCTGAAACCAAGTCCAGTTTCATGTAGAAAGGCAGAAACTGTATTGGGATACAGCTGAGATGAAATACAATACTTCTTGATTCTCATTGGCTGAGGAGTGTGGCAAGCTGTCAGGGGAAGGTTAAGTTTCCAACTTTCCTCTTCTCCATGCCTCAGAGTCTGACAGTAAATCCCTAAATCCAGCAGGTGGGGACAATTCATTCTTAAGAGTATCACACAATAACATTGTTTCCCCTTCACTTGCTGCCTTCTAAATCCTCCCATATAGCCCTTCTTGCTCTCTCAAATTCATGGACTCTCTTTTCATTGATTGTTTGTTACATACTTAACTTTAAAATAGATGTAAAATAACAGAAGACTGTGACCCATCAATCAACAGAGGGCATCCTAATGGTCAAGGAAGATCACAGTGGAATAAGATAAATGAATAAAATTATTTCAGGTTCAATAGCACCATGAAGAAGATGAATTAAAGTATATTAGTGAGTGGAATGGTATCTGTCCTGGGGAGGAGGAACGAATGTCCTGGGGTAAGAGCAAAACAAACTGAGGATTTTTGGCAGGAGAACCAGGTCAGGTTCCTCTGTGGAGACCACTGAGGATAGAGAGGAGGTGGGCGTGGCTGGAAAATCCTCAACAACTGGCCAAAGGAAGTTGTCTAGGATGAGATGACAGGGTTAAAAGTTTATACCAGCCTTTAACATATAGTGTGAAGTTTGGGAGTATTTCCAACCAGAAAGGAATATGACAAAGACATGCTTTGGAATGGCCGAAACTCCCAGGAAGAGCAGTGTCCTCCTTCGAACACTGTGAGAAGCATGTTTAAGGGCTACATGGGAAGTGGAGCAGATGAGACTTGATGGTGAGATGGATCCCAAGCAGCAGCAGGTCCCACAGCTGGAAAATGATGATAAATGGAGGTGGCAAATGCAGGGTGAATCCGGTTACCTAAATTGGAGAAGCCAAGACCTTACTAAGAACCACCATTATGTTGACATGTCTTCTACATAGCTAAATGAACAAGGAAGGACATGGGTGGTTGTGCAAGCCTGAAGCTTATAGCGGAGGTTGAATGTGGAGATGTCACAGGCCTCAGGTTTTAGATGGTAGCAGCGGTGAGGAGCAGGGTGACATCATCAGGAGACAGTGATCCATTATAGGAGGTCTGAAGCATGCTGGGTTTCCAGCACTCGGTGCACTTAGAAAAGGCACCCCAGGACTCTAGTGTCCAGTTGCCAATTAAAATCAATATTCTTGGTTTTTAAAAAAATGAGGAAGTTTGTTTAAATTGTAGCTTTTACTTTAATTCCGCTACAAGTATACAAAATTGTCCCTGCGGTGTTTGTTTTAACTCTCTGGCTGTTACTTGGCAGTGAGACGTCTACCTGTCAGCCCCAACACAAGTCTCCCTTTCAGCCTATCGGGAACTTCATTGCTCATTTGATATTTCTTCTTCCTGGCCATTGTCTCTTGAGTGCACACACTTACCCGAGATGCCATTTTATACAGCCTAGTTTACTGATCAGTGTTTGGATCGACAACAGATGTTTATAGTTCCTTTTATGTTTTAAAGACCATTTGTGTGATGTCAAGGTACATTTCCAGGTGATTGCAAGTCTCTGACGACTCTGATGAGGTCTTCTGAAAACCACTATTTAAAACCAAATTTGCACATTTCGAGATTAAAATTTTCACATTTACACTATTTTTTAAAAAAGCAAATAATGTTGCTACTCCCAGCATTCCCGAGGTCCAATGTCTGTGGATCATACCAACATTTTAAGTGTTTAAGTATTTATGATTTTCTTTAGATAAATTATTGATTAGTTACTTAAATTATATTTGCCACAACAAAAGAAGAAATATGTATCATCTCAGAATCACCAGCACATTCTCCCTGAAAGATGTTTTTGAGACTAATTGCGTTTCTTTTTTATTGCAGGATGTGCCAATGGGTCAACATAATTTTCAAAATCGCACCTTAAGGTATGGCTTGTCATTGACTATTTGATTTTTAAAGGCATAATGCTTGTTATTTATTTCTGAGAGTAATTATCATCAATTAGAGCCATTTCAAAGGTGTTTTCCAAAAGAGCAGCTACTGTGAAGAACCCTATCAAATTATTCCGAGCTTCTAAAAATAAGAATATTAGCGTCTTGTTATTAGCCTGAGAGAGAGAAGAGGAAAACACCACCTGCTCAGCACTTAGCGCTCTTAAATGTTTTCCTGAATGCACTCTTCCTACTAGAGATACACAGTTTCAAAAACCTGAATTGCTTTATATTTTTTTAATTGCTGGTTAAAACCAATGTTTGTCTTGAATCCCAAAGGTGACCCCCAAGCTGCCAACCCTGCTAAAAAAGGAAACTCTTTTCAAGAATTTTCTCATGTGTCCCGCCACTATCCGAAATAAAACCAATCCCTGTCTTTTTGTTGAATCGTCTGCGTATGAGTGTTTGCGTGCCTGTATTTACGTGCACCGCATGTATATAGGAGCCACGGAGGCTACTGAGTCCCTGGGACTGGGGGATTCAGATTGGAAACTATCATGTGGGTGCTGAGAACTGAACCTGTGTCCTCTGCAACAGTAACAAGTGTTCTTAAGGATGGAATCATCTCTCTGTGCCCCACTATGAACCTAACTGCACACTCCTCTATCTTCCATTTTACTGTAATGTTGGAATGTATGCTGTTGGCACAAAAAGTAAGGTAACTTTCCTATTCCTACAAAGAGGATGCCTTTTAGGTTTACAGAAGTGGAAAATATATATGTAAGATACAACATATTTTCTATAGAATATGCAAAATAACCAAGTAGAAAGCAAACACACCTGGCAAGCCTGTTTGTTTTCCCAGAGCTCTCCCATGTGGCTGCTGTAATGAACCCTAATTTGTATTTTTCCAAATGTGAAATTTTAGCATTGAAATGTAATACTTTCATACTTAATGTTAAGAAGATGATATATCTCTAGTTTTTTTTAATATGTTATTTTTCCATGATCTATACTATATTAAAGAAAAATATATGGCGGTTTTAAGAATATTATACCGTATCTCTATATTCCTGTGCTGTTTTGAGAAGGCATCCCCTACCTGGGGACAGTGAGATGCTCACACACATGTTGACAACTAGTCTCAGGAACATCTGCTACCTATTGCCACCACCTAGCATCTCAGTTTTAAATGGCAAGATACAGTGGAAATGCTTCAGAAGAACTCAGAACAAGGCAGAGCAGTGTCCTCAGGCGTGAGTTGTTGCTTGGAGACTAGTAAAAGCATTCTACCATTTTATCTGTTATGCCAGAGAAAATCTAATGTCATACCGACTGTGCCCCCAAGGGGTAGATAGAGAACCCGAGAAAATGGGAAACTGGAAAACGCCAAAAGTCCAGTGACTTCCAAAGCTGAAGCCAGAACTTGGTTTTGTACACAGCATCTAGCCACTTGCGCCTCCAAAGACCTGGAGGTTAGAAAGGGCCTCTTGCACACCTGTTTAACTTTGCGGTTGTTTGTCTTTAGTGGCTGCTATGAATTGTGGAGAGAACACGACGGGGTGGGGGGATTAATTAATTAATTAATTAATTAATTAGTTATTTTTATGTGCACTGGTGTTCAGCCTGCCAGTGTGTCTGTGTGAGGGTGTCAGCTCTTGGAGTTACAGACAGCTGTGAGCTGCCATATGTGTGCTGGGAATTGAACCCGGGTCCTCTGGAAGACCAGTCAGTGGTCCCAAACACCAAGCCTTTGAGCCAGACTAAGTGGGCACTCTCCCATTCCCAGGCTCTAACCTGGACCCTTCCAAACCTCGCTGAGGTTTTTACCTGATGAGGGTGCAAGTCTTCTGTGCCTCTTTGAGTGACACATTGGACAGAGGGACTGAAGCACAGTGGGGAAGCTGAGCTCAGAGTCAGGGGCAGTGGGAAGACAGAGAAATCAGCAATGCTGAATGAAAGGGCCAACCAAGATGTCTCGGTGAGTGGACCAACAGGAGTACAGGTGCCTTGCCTTCTCCACAGTGGCAGCCATGTGAATGGGAAATCTGTGTACATCAGAGTCTACCTGGATAGTAGATTCGTATTACTCACCATAATAAGAACTTTGTGGCTACATCACATGTCACGCGCTGAGCCCCACGTAAGCGTCATTGCACTAACCCTGAGCACTGAGTAAGTAGACGAAACTGTTATATTAGCTAGACCTCTCAGGCAATCTGTACATTTACCTGTGAGTGCCAAGCTGACTGTGCATTTCCTTAGACTTGGCCAGAATGTGAAAAAGAAAACCACTGAAGCACAGTCCAGAAATTCCAGTCCCATCGTGGAACTAGAAAACTGAAATGAGGGCCTAAGTACATCACTGGGAGCCTGTATATGAGGGTGCTTGCCCATGCCTGATGATTGCTAAAGCTCTACTTAAAAAAAAAATACAGGGGGGTGGAGGTGAGGCTTGGAGGTAGAACACAGGATGATCCTATCTGAGGCACTGCAAGATCCCAACATCAAGACCAAATAAAATAGAGCCAAAATCAATGTGCCTTTTTCAAGTGGATTGGAATTTAGTGTACTGAAACCTCATAACTGATTTGCCTTGATGGATCACTTGCTGTCATTTTTGCTTTAGAATGAAATCGGCCCTTGACCTTTTAGAGAATGACAGAGGCAGAGTCAAAATGTAGAGTGTGAGAATACAAATATGGCTGTGTCTCGCTGATAGTTCTGTAAGATATAGTTACAGATAAATGATGAGTGTGACATTTCGTGTTTGTCTGTGTTCTTATCTGTTCGTATGGACATATCTGACCTTGAGAAAGTGCCAGCATTATTCCAGATTCGATCCACCTGACTACTATTGAACTACGAGATAAACATGTCCGAAGATAGGCACGGTCTCATTTAGACCAGCTAGCAAGGGCCACCCTGTGCCTTTAACCTTTCCAGTAGATATTTAACTTTTAAAATAGATACCAGTCTCATGGTCTCTTTTATGCCATTCTCGTGTAAATTACCCAAATTTTGGAGGGGGCTCCCACTTTTAGTTGTCATCGCTCACTTACGAACTGTCTTATGTTATGTCTTAAGTTCAGCTGTTCTGAGACCACATAAGCAGGCTGTACCTGTGACTTTTGCAAACCACAGAATACTTACATTATATTCTGTTATACTCAATATATTATATACAAAATAAAACTCTGACATGTCTAAACAAATTCTTAGAAACTGGCTGAGAAATACATCAAAAAGGAATGGTCAACATAAATTCCTCTAGGGATGTTTCCACAGCCAGTGTGTTCTAATCATAAAATGCAGTTTACCAAGGCTGGACGTCAAGGGTTAGTGCATCACTGAAGGAAGGAAGGTCTCTTTGTGTCAAACACCAAATACTTCCAGTGCTGATTTGAGTTTCACAGAAGAGTGAGCCAATGTATTTACCGTAGTAAGCGTTATGTTGAGTTGATTCAGTCCCTGCTGTGGGTATATGCTTTGTTACTATTAAAATGGGCCTAATATTTGCCTTCATACTAACATTCCCACTCACAGTATTTCCTTTTTTGTGTAGAACTAAGTCACAGAAGAAGAGGTTTGAAGAAGAACTGAATGAAAGAATGATCCAAGCAATTGATGGGATCAATGCACAGAAGTGAGTGCTTTATCTTCAGCCAGCTTGTTTCAAAGCCTAATGTTTTAATACAGCGTAATATTTTCCAAGTGTCTCCCAGCCAATCCCGCCATCCTTACCACAGCAAACGCAAGTGTCTCGGACAGTTCGTTGATTTCGTCCCTATTGCTCTTCTTGGTACCCTTTGTTAGTAGAATTTCTGTTATGCTATGAAAATAAGGTTCTGCCTAGAAAATAGTCACCCAGTTTCTTAGTATTAAGCAGCACGACAAGAAGTCCTGCAAGGAAAATGCATGTCAGGTGATACACTTTGGTTTTATTTTTGAAATTAATATAAAATTACATGATGTTTCCCTTCCTTATTCTCCCTCTAGTGTTTCCCATGTATCCTCTTGCTCTCTCTCTCTCTCTCTCTCTTTCAAATATGTGGCTCAGATTTCTTTAACTACTAACATATCTTAAAATTAAAAAGCATGGAGAAACTTAGCTTCTTTATGAAACTCATCTGTGTCATAAAAAAATTCCCCTGTGCCATAGAAGAACACAAACCAACCCCCCCCCCAAAAAAAAATTTCACAGAAACTCAACTCTGACATAAAAGAGCTCATTTATGTCATGGAAGATTTACCTGTGTCATGGAGGACTCACCTGTGTCATAGAAGACCTCCGTTATGTTAGAGTGGACTGTTCTGTACCATACAGAAAGTCAGCTGTGCCATAAAGGACTTCACCCATGTCACAGAGATCCCACAGAGAACCAAAGGCAGATGAGGTGTCCAGCACACACTTAGACAGTCTGGCCCCCCATTCCTGTCTGGCCCTTCCTCTCCTCTCCTCCTCTCTTCTCTCTTTCTCTTTCCCTTTCCCTCCCTCAGTTTTCCTTCTCTTTCCTCTCCTCTCCTGTCACTCTATAGTTCCAATTTCCCAAAATAATTAATATCTGACCTTATCAGCCTACATAATTCTTTTCAAATAGCCCATTCAGTTATGTAAACACCTCAGAGGAGAGAGTGCAGGCCTAACATATCAAATAAATAGACCATGATATCAAATGTGAATTTCATATAAATCATGAGAGGGACTTTCATGTCTTCTAAATCAAGGGAAAGACCTTTAGGGGTCTCAGGGAAACCAAGTCCATGGAAACAATGTAGTCACTTAATCCAAAGACACCATCTGGTGTGCACATCGCTTCCTGCTTCAAGTCAGCTAGGGCTATGGCAAAAGGGAGATGAGAGTGTGGATTTGCTGAGATTTGGCTATTTCCTCCGGAATTCCTGGCATGTGGAATACCATGTTGGGCTTTGGCAAAGTTAGGCAGCTAAGTCCTGCTCCTAATAACTTCCTGCAAGACACAGGAGCTGTAAACAAGGAGGCAATACCTTGATGATAAAAGGAGACCTGCTTTATTTCCAGTCTTTTAAGTTCACTCTTTACATTGTTTACAAATGTCTGGGTTTTGGAAGCATTTTTAAAATTAGATTCTGCTCTTTTGATAAAAGAAAAGAAAAAATTTGGGGTAATTCACCGGCATGTTCTATACATATTCTGATAAATGCAGTTGTAGCAGTGAGTATGGATAAAATTTGGGAGCCAGCTGGGTAGAACAAGCAGTAAAGGAGCTTGCCACTGAGGCTGACAACCGAAGTTCAATCCCCAGGACCAGAAAGAAGTAACTCCCCCAAGTTGTCCCCTAACATCCACACATCAGTGGTGGCATGTATGTGCCTACACACACACACACACACACACACACACACACACACACGCACACAAAATCAATTAAAACATAATGCAATTTACAAATAAAATAAGATTTATTTTTTTATTTTCCATGTATTTTAATAAGAATCAACTCTTGCTTCCTGATTTAAACATTTTAAAACTGCTTCCCAAAAATAGAAATCTGTGAATAAAATAAGAGTGAACTTTTAAAAGTGGCAATAAAATCAAGGGTAGGGTCCTACAATAGTCTCGTAGAAGAGGTCAAAGTCTACAGTAGTAAGAAATACCAACAATACTTGTTTGGAAACCTGGAGTCTAACCCTCAGTGAAGCAATGTGGTTGTCGACTGCCCTTTGAATGGCGGCTTTTCTAGAACACACTGTTAGCTCTGGAGCCTCGGGTGAAGGGCTGTTTGTCCTGTCTTCTGAGTCAGTCAGCTGGTGATGGTGACAGTCTGGTAGTGACTGTCAGAACAAAGAAGGGGTCTGAGGCCTTAGAAATCACACCTCTGTGTTGCTGGTCTCCTAGCTGTTGTGTTTGCCATCATCAGGCATGCCAGTCTGCTCTTAGAGGCCCAATCTGGAATCTTGCTGAGTGCTTGGCAGACAAACCATTTCACTTTTTGTTTTCCATGATTCCTCACAAATGTTCATCCTGCGTCACCCTAATTCAGTGTATTGCAAACATGCTGTATTAGGAATCTCAGGGCCAGCAACATGGCTAAATGAGGGAAAGGAGCTTGCTGCCAAGTCTGATGACCTGAGTGTGATCCCTGAGACCCACATAGTAGAAAAGAGAGAATCAACTCCCACAAATTGTCCTCTTCCATCCTTATATTCACTGTAACATATGCCCCCTTCCCTAATAAATGATGAATAATTAAATATAATTTTTAAAAGTAAACTTATGTGATTTTATAATTGTTGAAATATTTAAATAACTTTTTTTGGAAATTTATGTAAAACACATTCCTCTGATATTTTCTAATGCATGTACTCAAATACATAGATGGGTATGTACACACATACCTAGATATAAAGATAGATGGATGGGTAGATATATAGACAGATGGATGAATAAAAGAAGATAGATGTTATATAGACAGGTGATAGATAGATAGATAGATAGATATGTAGATAGATAAATAGATAGATAGATAGATGATAGATAGTTACATAGATAGATATATAGATATAGAATGATAGATAGAATAATAGAATGATAGGATAAATTAGATTAGATAGATATGTAGATAGATAGATAGATAGATAGATAGATAGATAGATAGATAATAATAGATAGAGAATAAAAATATCAAACATCCGTATCTAGATATCTATGTTAATATGTATACTTATAAACATATGGGTACATAAGCATATACAATTCTACATATTTGAGACTATTATTTTTTTATTGGAGAAAGTTTTATTTAAAGAAACTTAGGAAAATAGGCAAGTATGTCCTTCAATGACTAGTGATCCAAACCCATCAGTAATGATTTGTTCTTGGTATTTCCAGGCACTTTCTTTATCAGCTTTGGAGTCAGTCTTGCATTTCTGTAATCATTAATTTTAGAAAGTGTGTCTTTCTGCCTCTCCCTTACGTCCTTTCGTTGTCAAGTGCATGGCTGTGTCATTTATCCTGTGCTCTGTGTCCAGGGTTGCTATTTCTTGGGAGTTCCATTAAGCACTCCTGTGAAGAGCTTTGTCCTCAAACCCTCACTCTATCTACCTGAAACAGATTTGTGAAAGTTGATAGTGTGAAAGATGAACTCACACATATAATTTTTATTTATTTTTCAGTATCAGGTTTATAGACTTATCTCTGTGATGTTTTGAGTTTATGTCAACATTATAATCCAGTGGACCTTTATATTGGTATTTTTATTGATTGTTTACTAAGGTGTATTCATTGTACATAGTACTGGGCTCCAAAAAGACATTTTCACACCAGTGTATAATTTATTTTGAATGTATCCCCCATCCTCAGCCCTGTGCTCCTTTTTTCCTCCTTCCCAGAACTCCTCCTCCTTGATTCTCATAAGAAAAAAATTTCTATTTAATGAGTCCAGTCACTATGGAAATCAGTATAGAGGGTCCTCAAAAAAACTAAAAATATATCTACATGTGACCTAACTAAGCCATTCCTAGGAATATGCCCAAAGGACTCCGAGTCAACAGAACATCGCAATGCTTGCTCATAAATGTTTGTTTGTAGCAACTTTTTGAAAACATTCTGACACTATGTTTTTACTACATTGAAATGACAATAAAAGGATTTTTGGTGAATGCAGATGAAACACGAGAGTTCTTGCCAGAATCTAGGCACTTTGGGTGCTGTGCACGGTGATTCCCACAGCCACGGGGACTTCAGTAGGCACTAAGACTCCAACAGATGCAGCCACCATTGTCTTCGGTAAAACCTCATCTGTCTAGATAGGACCTGACTATGCCATTCCTAGGAATATACCCAAAGGACTCTAAGTCAACACATCTCAACAGTGCTTGCTCATAAATCTTTATCTTTAGTGATTTTTTTTTAAAAACTTCACTCCGTCATGGTTTTTACTTTCTTGAAATGAGGACATGACAACAAAAGGATTTCTGCTGAATGTGGACATGGTTGAGTCCCTTGGGATGACTTATCACTATAGTTATTTAATTTGGTTAACTTTAGTTTTTATTTAATATGACTGTTGGAATATGTGACTTTCCCCAGAAGAACATTGTATGCGTGTTACATTTATAAATCCTGCTACATTTGTAGACATTTCTGATATCTAAACCAAATAAATTGACATTATATACCAAAAATATATTCAGATTGGCAGGGATTACATTCAAGAAAGAAGAATGCTGATTATTTTTATTATTTTTTAAATAGTTCCAGATGCTTGGTTGGATGTTTGATATTTTCTGTCTTTCTCATTTCTAGGCAATGGCTCAAGTCTGAAGACATTCAGAGAATCTCGCTGCTTTTCTATAACAAGAATATAGAAAAAGAGGTAAGCCATTTTCCCCCTTAAAACTATTATGATTTTCTTTCTGAAATAGTTTTTATTTCATTCATGAAACTGAGTGGATATCTTTAGTATAGTTTTCAATTAAATACTTTACTAATATCTGTGTTTGAAACATTTATTGAATTTGTTCTCTGACAATTTCAGACATAGAACATTCTGATTTTTGCAGCCCCCGATCCGCACGGCCTCTAACTGGGTCAGAACTGCCTGGCTCGCCTCTGCTGCTCCCAGGCACTCATTCAGCACAGTTCTTTTTGCCAGACTCCTTCCCTGGCCCACTGATATTCTCAGCACTCCTAACAGTAAATGATGCATGGCTGAGATTCAAAGAGAACAGGAAAAGGCAATAGAGGAATTTTGACTGTTTTTTTTCTGTGAAATTTTCTCAGAAAAGCCTTTAAAACACTAGTTCACAGCCTTCCTAATGCTGAAACCCTTTAATACAATTCCTCGTGTTGTGACTCCCAACCATAAAATTATTTTATTGCTACTTCATAACTGTAATTTTGCTACTGTTATGAATGATGATGTAAATATGTGTGTTTTCCGATAGTCTTAGGGTTGTTTGAACCAAAAGAAAAAAAATTTAACCCACAGTTTGAAAACTACTGCTTTAAGAAAAATTGTCCCTAATAAATTGACAGTGTTATTACACAAATTGCTCAAACATGTTGACGAAAGTCTGAGATTTACATCTAGCCACTGAATTAAGAAAATTTAAAAACTCAAACTTTTATTTTTGCTGCGTCTAACTACTTTGGCACCATGACCCTTTTTTCATTTTAATTAATTCATTTATTCACTTTACATTCCAATTGTAGCACCCTCCCTCCCTCATCTCTCATCCTCCCTCACAAAATTAATTCAAAAAAAAATCAGTAGCCCTCCTGTAGTCAAACGAGAAATGGGCTGAGAAAGAAATTAGGGAAACAACACCCTTCACAATAGCCACATATAATATAAAGTGTCTTGTTGTAAGTCTAACCAAGCAAGTCAAAGACCCGTGTGACAAGAACTTCAAGTCTCTGAAGAAAGAAATTTGAAGAAGATATCAGAAGATGGAAAGATGTCCCATGCTCATGGGTCAGTAGGAGTAACATAGTAAAAATGGCACATGACTCTTAACGAGATGGTTTAGGCTCAAAAAAGGAATAGATGTTGATTTTTAAAGCTTTGCTAAGCACAGGCTAGAAAATCACCCCTGGAGGGGTGGGCAGTTCTGATAGGCCACCTGTGAACTCCACTCACCTCCTGCTTTGTATTGATAGAGAGATGGAACAGGGTTCAGAGGTCATGTCCATCATCCAGCCACACAATTACAAACTGAGCAGTTTGAATAAAATGATTAGATTAGTGGCAAC
Organism: Psammomys obesus; assembly: GCF_907164565.1. Lineage (NCBI taxonomy): Eukaryota > Metazoa > Chordata > Mammalia > Rodentia > Muridae > Psammomys > Psammomys obesus. Next base: position 466,967 of record NW_026596440.1, on the reverse strand, counting down.
GTTTGCACAACTGTGATGAATTCTCTGCTCAGAAGACTCAGCTCAGAGTTTTGTAGACACTGCATGAAAACTCAAACACTGCAAGTCTTTCCAAAGTCCATGAAGTTGGATTTTACAGACATGACCAAGTTTTCCTTTGTGTACCTGGTCAAGATGATCAGTTGCCGCCTTCTCACTAAAAAGCTTTGTCTACATATTGTTACCAAATTAATACTTAATATTGTCTTAACCTTGAGTGATGCAAAGAGATGCTAAAAAGCTGTTCGTTATTTAACTGCCACACTATTCCTTCCTGCTAGAAGCCCTTGGTTAATACCAAAAAGCAGACCCTACCCATCTCTGCACAAAGCCCCAGAGAACTTAAAAGATAGGAAGGAATGGAATGCATGGGATCTAATCACACTCTAGCAATTATGCTAATACAGCGCCTTCATCAGCATGCAAATTGTCCTGGCTATTAAGTCACGAAATTCAGTAGGAAAAAAAAATTCCAGTAAGAAGGTAATCATCATTAAGAACGAAGCTTTTGAGGAATTGTGCACTCATTGCCCATGTGTGCATATCTGCAGATGCCAACACTACGGCAAAGTTTGAAGAACACTGGGATTTGCGCAAGCACAGACGGCACTTCTAGTGAAAGGAGAGAGAATATAGTCAGACACATGGAGAAAGAATCATCAGGAGACCAAGGGGAGGGCCGTCTTTCAACACCAAAACCCAAGTGGCTCAAATTTAAAAACTGCATCCAATTCTTTCCAACGTGGGAACCAGGCTAGGTGGCTATAGCTGGTAGAACCTGGGAATATCTCCAAGTTACAACTCTGTTTCACAAAACTTTGTCTGCTTTAGTCTTGTTCTGAGCTCGCTTTGGGGAATCAGTGTAGCTGCCTGTGTGGAAGGCTGCCTTCAGTCTCCCGATGCAGAATCTGGGGCTTCATGCACTGTGAGTCCCTTAGCACATTAATCATTAATATTAAGATGAATTCTGCTCTGCAGTTCCTTCAACCAGAAACAGGGACAGAAATAGTTTCTGCTTCCCTGAGGGTTTGTTGTCAGGATTGTGTGTTTAGTACCTAAAGCACTTGGAGTTTTAAGTCACTTGGAAGAGACCTCACCACCATCTTCATGGCTGCAGTGGCATCTGGCTTTGTGTTCCTGAGCAAACCAGAGCAATGGTCCTGTGTGGTAGACAGAAGCTCTGATGGTGGTGGACAAGACAAAGCAGACTCCCTGTGCCAGCCTCAGAACCAATCCCACGGCCATTTTGTCTCCTATCTTCATCCAACAGTTTAAGTAGCACTGAGGTAAATAACGGAATGAAATGTTGAGGTGTAGTGGACGTATATATTGTTGCTGCAGATGCTGCATATGTGTTCTTGGCGCTGTTTAAAAGTGCCATTATTTGGAAAGTCATCCCGTTTCTCCAAATAATAGGAGAGTATGGAAACTAGGACACAAGCAAGATCCACTGAGTCCTTCCACTCAGCTCTCCTCCCGGGCATTTCCTTCCTCAGTGGCTTGACTCCGTTACATTTAAGTGGGATTCCAGCATTTACAATGATACATTGCAACCTTTGTAAGTCACTCACAGTTCCTTCAGAGGAAAAGACACTCTGACTGTCTGAGATGAGCAGCCATAGCTTGTTTCTGCCGAAATCTGCAATTCACAAGCATCATCCTGTCCCAGGTACAACTGGGCTGCAGTATAGCTATGTGCAGCTCTTCTCAAAGCAACAATCAACCCTGTCTCACAGCACTCTTTTCCTCCTCAGTACCGAGCCACTGCACTGCCAGCATTCAAGTACTACGTGACCTGTGCCTGCCTCATCTTTCTCTGCATCTTCATGGTACAGATCCTTGTATTGCCAAAGTAAGTTCACCAGCCCATCCCTGTTGGGATTCTAAGCTGGTGTGCCTCTCCCCACTGGAGCCTGGGTGGATTTAAAGCCTATGCAAGGACGCTAATTTACAAACAGAGGGGTCATTCATCATATCACAGCAATGGAGAGGGAGCACAGATTTTGGTGGTTAAGGCTTAGTGAAAATATAGGATTTTCTTTTTTTAATTTTTTTTATTTTTATTAATTACGGTTTATTCACTTTGTATTCTCCTGTACCAGGGTGATAAGTATGGTTCTATTTGTATTTTTCTACATGTAGACCTGTACCTCCCTCCTCCCCTCCCAATCCCACCTTCCCTTTTCCCAATCCGTGTCCCTCTCCCAGTCCACTGATAAGGGAAATCCTCCTCCCCTTCCCTATGATCCTAGTCTGTCAGGTCTCAACATTGTGGCATTGTCCTTTTCTGTGGCCTGGCAAGGTTGCTCCCCCCACAGGGGGAGGTGATCAAAGAGAAGGCCAATCAGTTCATGTCAGAGACAGTCCCTGTTCCCATTACTATGGAGCCCACTTGGACACTGAACTGCCATAGGCTACCTCTGTGCAGGGGTTTCGGGCCATCTCCATGAGTGGTCCTTGGTTGGAGTATCAGTTTCAGAAAAGACCCCTGTGCCCAGACTTTTTGAATTTGTTGCTGTCCTTGTGGAGCTCTTGTCCTCTCCAGGTCTTACTATCTCCCACTTCTTTCATAAGATTCCCTGCATTGTACCCAAAGTTTGGCTATGAGTCTCAGCATCTGCCTCGATACCCTGCAGGGTAGAGCCTTTCAGAGGCCCTCTGTGGTAAGCTCCTGTCCGGTTTCCTGTTTTCTCCCTCCTCCGATGCACATCCTCTTTGCCTTTCTGGATGGGAATTGAGCATCTTAGCCAGAGTCTTCCTTCCTGATTAGCTTCCTTAGATGTACAGATTTTAGTAGATTTATCCTATATTATATGTCTAATATCCACTTATAAGTGAGTATATACCCTGTGTGTTTTTCTGCTTCTGGGATACCTCACTCAGGATTATATTTTCCAGTTCCCACCATTTACCTGCAAATTTCATGATTTCCTTGTTTTTTATTGCTGAGTAATATTCTATTGTGTAGATGTACCACAATTTCTGTATCCATTCCTCAACTGAGGGGCATCTGGACTGTTTCCAGCTTCTGGCTGTTACAAATAAAGTTGCTACAAACATGGTTGAGCAGATGTCCTTGTTGCATACTTGAGCATATTTTGAACATATGCCTAGGAGTGGTATAGCTGGATCTTGAGGAAGCGTTATTCCTAATTGTCTGAGAAAGTGCCAGATTGATTTCCAAAGTGGTCGTATAAGTTTACATTTCCACCAGCAGTGGAGGAAGGTTCCTCTTTCTCCACAACCTCTCCAGCATATGCTGTCACTTGAGTTATTCGGTGAAATCTCAGGGTCGTTTTGATTTGCATTTCCCTGATGACTAAGGACGTTGAACATTTCTTTAAGTGTTTCTCTGCCATTCGATATTCCTCTATTGAGAATTCTTTGTTTAGCTCTGTACCCCATTTTTTAATTGGATTACTTGATTTGTTGATGTTTAACTTCTTGAGTTCTTTATATATGCTGGATATATAAAGATATCTCTGTCAGATATGGGGTTGGTGAAGATCCTTTTCCAATCTGTAGGCTGTCGTTTTGTTTTGACGACAGTGTCTTTGCTTTACAGAAGCTTTTCAGTTTCATGAGGTCCCATTTATTGATCGTTGCTCTTAGAGCCTATGCTTTTGTTCAGGAAGTTGTCTCCTGTGCCAATGAGTTCAAGGTTCTTGCCCACTTTTTCTTCTAACGGGTTTAGTGTGTCTGGTTTTTCATTGAGGTCTTTGATCCACTTGGACTTTAATTTTGTGCAGGGTGATAAGTATGTTTCTATTTGTATTTTTCTACATGTAGACATCCAGTTAGACCAGCACCATTTGTTGAAGATGCTGTCTTTTTTCCACTGTATGGTTTTGGCATCTTTGTCAAAAGTCAGGTGTCCATGGATTTATTTCAGGGTCTTCCATCCGATTCCATTGATCCACCATTCTTTTTCTATGCCAGTACCATGCAGTTTTTCAATATGGCTATTTCTGACTATCCTTATAGAATTTTTTATAAGTAAATTTGACATTTATTCCTTGATCTTGGTATTTGCCTGATGCCCAGTCTCAAAAAAAATCTTAGATCAATATGCTTCATCTACAAAGAGCTCAATTACAAGATGTGCTGATTTCTTGCAATGCTGGGGACCAAACCCAGAACTGTAACTATGTGAGTTGAGTGCTCTGTTGTTGTGCCACATTAATGCCTCATCACCAGACCAGTAGGTGCCCTTTCCAAATTTTTAATGACATTGTTGGGGCTGAAGAGATGGTGTGGTGATAGGGTGCTCACCTAACAAGCATGAGGAACTGACTTTGGAGCCCTAACCCCAACAGTAAAAACTCAGTCTGGCAATACATCCTGCAGCCCCAGTACTGTTTGGGGCCAGATACAAGTGAATCCTGAGATCTTCAACTCCAGTACTTGTTGGGGTCAGAGACAAGTGCATCCTGGGATCTTTTTGGTCAGCTATTCTAGCCAAAATGACAAGCTTCGGGTTAGGTGAAAATCTCTGTCTCAAGAAAATAAGGTGGATAGCAGTACAGATGTTAACCTCTGGCCTCCAGAGCATGCACACACAGCAGAGCACACCTGCACATGTACATGTATGTGCGCATACAGCGTCATTGGATGAATAAAGCAATGACTGCTCTGGGCATGCCCAGTCCCCCATTTTTCTTTTGTACATTCTGTGTGTTACATACCCTACTTTTGTCTTAAATCTACCCTCTGTTATACAGTCCTAGTGGTTTTAAGAGACAAAGAGGAGGGGACATCTGAGCCACTCAGGTCCCGTGCTTGAGAATTGATTCCTTCAGGTTCCACCCACTGGTAAAATGCATTCTATTGTAACTGATGAAACTGGGGTTTCATCTCAGAGGTCTTAGACTTGTTAATGAATGAATTTAAGAGCAGACTTAGAAGAAAGCTTGAAGATAATATTAGGGTTTTTAAAAAAAGTGCAGGGCGGGTAAGCCATAGATCTTGGAGAATTTCTGAAGGAAAATGATGGAAAAGAAGATGCGTGAAACCTATGCATTTGTAAGCAACTGTGGGGAAGGAGTGTTGGGTGGAGTGGGATGTTAGAGGAAGAGTGGGGTTGCTCTAAGTGTCTGAGCTTTGGCCAGTATCTGAAAGAAAGAGATGGAGAAAAGAAAGGTTACAGGAAAATCAGGCAGGCTTAACCCAGCACTCACCAAGTGACTATACTGAAGGTTGTGTTTCTGAGAAGGGAAAGTGCATTATTCCTCTGATCTCTTTAGCATGGCTAAAGGTGGACCAGTCTTCCTTAGAAGTGGTCCCTTGCTCAGGTGATTGACAGGCCCAGCTGGATTAACACTCATATTTTTGGGTAGCTTAAAATGTTAGGTCTTTATCTAAGAGCAGGAATAGATTCCAGTCTGTTGATGAGGGAAAATGGCTATCCCTACTGGGCATCAACAGAGCACTGACGAAGGTTTCTGTGACAATCTTCTCTCTAAAGAGGTAACCTAACATCATTTAAGAGATGTGCTAAAACTGGGGGATAGATGCAGTCAACTTCCACCATAAAAACCCTGGTTCCTGATGATCCTTCCTCTCACACTTTCTAAAGCTGGCTGTCTCCAAAGATGATGACTCTCATTTTAGAGTTTAAAGGAAGTTTTAAGAAATTCATCATTCTTATAATAAATGGATAGATATAAATGGATTTTGAAATGGATTTTTCTCTTTGCACTGACTATTTTGTAGGAGAGGGGAAAAAGGCATTTTTTAATCTACCAGGATTCAATCTATCCCATACAGTGCAGCCAGGATCTGTGGGCAGCCAACCTCCTTAGACTGAGTGGCATTTTTTTTTCCCTGAGGAAAATGCTTAGCAATTAGAAGCAAGTGCTGTCTTCCCCTCTATACAGCAAAGATTTTTATCCTGGGCACTGAGCCAAAACAATGTCATTTATAGGAGTAATAGCAAAGCAAGGCATTATTCATATGTAGAGTTCCTCAGCTATCTCTCCAGTTTTGGAGAGATTCCCACCAGATTTCCTCCTTTTCCACAAATTAGCATCAGCAGACGGGCCAAAGGCACCCTTCTTCTCTGCTTAAAAAAAAAAAATGAAAGAAAGAAAGAAAAAGAAATCCTTGGTGAAATTCTACACTGTCAGCTGATCAGCCTTCCGTTCAAAACTGCCAACAAATTAAATTTCTTTCTAGTACCAGGCCTGCAGCAGCTGGTATATGAGAGAAATGGCTGTCCTCTACTTAGACTGCCAGGGAGCAGAGTCATGTTGGTGAAATCATGATTGCCCTGGAGCCAGGGCCTCCTCACTACTGTTGAGTACATAAGTTCAACTATTTTCCTGCCTCTGTCCATTGCATAAGCCTCTTTATGATCCACATCCTGAGTGGTGAATGAATGGGCTCTCACTGCTGGAAGGAGTCGAAAACATGAATGGCTGTTTTAAAAGACATCCCCAAAGAAGACAAGAGACTGAGGGGGAAAACAAACCAACAAACAAACAGTTGATTGCTGTCAGTTTTAGTAAAGAGAATGCAAGTAAGCACTCCACCAATTCAAAAAGAGAACGTTACATGACACCCTGTCGTCTTGCACTGCTGGCTGTAACTTTCCCGTCTCCTGTATTCTACGACATCGTGATGAGCCTGAGGAAAGTCCACTCTCTGAAGCTTCATCAGGTGCTTGTTTTTATTCTGATCAACAAGTCGGCCATTGAACACGAGCCACATATATCACCTTTTCTTCTGGTGTTGTCAGAAGCAAGCCCAGATGAAGGCTCCTGCAGCCAGGCTCCAGGTCCTCTGCCTGTCTCAAAGCTCTTGTTGCCTTGCCTTTTTCCCTTCACCTTTTTTTTGTAGTACCCCTGTTTATTTCTATTGAAATGGTGTTTGCTTTTGAATGTTTTTAACATACAAAGAAGAACAGAGAGTAATGTTCACAAACACGTCAATGTCCACAGCACAAACTTTTTCAAATGCTAAGCCTATAACTGGTACACTACAGATGTGATCTTTTCTCTGGGAACTGTATGGATTTAGATGCTTCCTAAATTATCTTCTTAATTTGTTCAGTCTTAATTCATATTGATGTGATACTATTCAATTTATATTTTTATTGTTTTTGTTTATGAGAGCCCTCATCTCTACCATGTGATCTTGTGTTAGCTTCTTTTATTTGGATTCATATTCCTAACTTTTAAAGGATTAATCAAATTCTTTGATTCTTTTACTGGTTCTGAAGCATGGATTCATCCTGTTCTCTGTATTGCAGTCTCATTGCATGCCTTTGCAAGAAATCTGCCTTCTCTGCATCCTTTAAAAGCCTTTGTCTCTTCCGGTTTCTTGGGACAGAGGTGCATCTGTCTCTATAAACCTAAGTGCCTTGAGTGCAGCCTTTCCTGTCTTTGCTGAACTCATGAACCATGTGTCTACAAAGGGCACAACTCCATACCCATTGCTTCCCATCCATCCCAGAGCTGCTAACTGTACATCACGTTTCCATTTTGGGCTGCAAGCTATAAAGTTTTTTCCCTCAGGATCCACTGCTTTGTATGTTTGTGCTACATTTAGATTAATTTGACAACCACTTTACTTTCATAATTCCAGTTACAGGTGTGTTTACTGAGTTACTGTGAAAATATGACTTTTAATACATACAGTTCTATATTTGTCTGTTGAATTTGAACACTCGTTTCTTTTATCAGTGATAATATTTCTGGTTTCATTCCATTAATTATGGCTCATAAATGCATTTGCATTATGAATTTTAATCCGTTGACTATCTCATGGAGGTGTCTCCTTTCACTATTTCTATTTTATATGATTTCGTAGTGAGGGCTCTGGTTCAGTTACCTCATTCATTTGTTTATTATAAATGTATCACTATGAGGTTGCTTTCAGTGCCAAGTACCTCTGGTAGTCACCTGCTCAGGGTACCATCTTTGGTTACATTCCTGGATGGACATTTTTTTACTTAGTAGGTCATGGGCACTTCCATCAATGTCCCTGGAATGGAATGAGATTGGGATTTTCTGGTTGCTTTCCTTTCTCTGGTAGTTCATCACTTCATAGCCCCTGACTTCATTTAAAAAACAGTCTCAATTCTGCCTCTCAATTAACCAAATTCATGGGTGCAACCCTTATTTGGTAGATATTAATCACAGCCCCTGGTTCTCTTAGGTTTATCAAGCATCAGTGACCATCAGTGTTTGATGCCGTTCCTGGACCTAGTAATTTTATTTTTTACCTAATCTGTGTTAAGCATTTCTATTGAAATTTCTACATCTCACTCTTGCTGACATGCCCTTATCTGTTTTCTAACTTTGTTGTCTTAGAGTGAGACTACATCTTCTTCATAATGTATGAATTCATGGTTCTGTATTTATAATTTTTGTATTTTAATTAATAAGTGATAATTATACATACATATGGGACACTGATATTTTGATAACTGTAGATATTGGGTAAATGACAAATCAAGGTAATTACATCTACTACCTGTTCATTTGTTTGTTTATCAAAAAAGGCAAGCAGTGAATAGGAATAGGTGAGTGAGGGAATTAATGACTAACAGAGGATTTTTTTTTTTTAACTTGGAAATGGTCAGTGGAAGAAAGCACTTTTCTGGAAGAGTTTCTAGGACCTTCTTTTTTCCTATTTTTTTAATTTTTATTTTTTAAATTAATTATAATTTATTTACTTTGTATCCCACCCTCCCTCCCTCTTTTCCTCCCTGTCCCTCTCTAAGTCCACTGATAGGGAGGTCCTCCTCCCCTTCCATCTGACTCTAGGACCTTGTTTAACCAGCCAAATTTTTGGAACCTGACTCTAGTCTCAGGATTTGAATAGAAGTAATTAAATTATCAATTGAAGCCTCTTTTGCAGGTTGTTTTGCTACTTGGTCTGTACTCTATATGTACAATTTTATTACAAATAGCACTTTAAAAGATCAAATAATAATCAAACATGAAGCATTTTTGCGTGTTTCAATTATTTTATTCAAATCATCTGTCAAACTCAATGATTATATTAAACCAGGCGTTATGAAAATTCTTGAAGCAAGGATAAGTTTTATTAATAATGTTTAGTTAGATATCTTGTGTTTCATTATCCCAAGCTAAGCTAATAATAATGATACTTTACTTAAGAAAATTTAATAGCAGAATTACAGCCTTAGCACTATTATTTCTACTTAGAGTCTGTCAATTTCCTTACTCATTTAAAGATGTTTTCAGTAATTCTTTAATAATCTTTTCAAAAGGCCATTTTTAGTGTCATCTCAAAAGAGGAAAATAACAGAAAATAATGTGAAAGCAGCATCATTCATACCCAGTAGAAACAGACTTGATTTCCTTGGCATCAGTAATAAGGAATAACTATGGGAGAGGCAGTTTGCTTTGGTGGGTAACCAAAAACTAAAGCACACCTCAGGAGAACAGGCATATTATGGGATGGGAAAAGCGGTGTCCAGGCAGGCTTTGGGGGCTCCTATACTGCAGCCCACCATAAGAACTCTGAATGTCTTCCCCAGAGCTTTGAGAAGCCATAGAGATTTGAAGCAGAGGTCATGACCTGGCTGTGCTCTGGGGTGATGTGTTTGCTGTTGTCCGTGAAGGGAAGAAGCAAGAACCAGTAAGGTGTGGTGGTTTTCATGGAGGTGGCACTGAACGGGATTTTTAAAAAATGGTTCACTTCTGAGCTATACTGTAAAGAGTGATGCAGATGGTTCTTGCTGCTTGATTAGATAGGAAAAGTATCACAGAGTTGTTTTGTGAAATTGTGTGCATGTGCTTCATTTGAGAAACCAGAAGAAGAGCCTACCGTTTTGCAAAGAGAAAGCATCCCGTGGAAGGGGCAGATTTGAGGGAAAATGTGGGTTCCGGGTCTCATTGTTTTTATACCAAGGATGTGGGTGTTGGGGGAGGAAGGAAGTTTGTGAACTTTGAAACCCTGGAAAAAGTTACATTGAAATACAATCTGAAAAATTCATTATTTAAGTAGACTTAGTTCTATGGAAAGGTTAGCGTTACTGGGAGTTAGACAATGAGAAAGACTGTGCACTCTCCTGGGAATAAAACATGTTGGGAAATTCAAAGTTTTTACCCATGAAGGTAAACTTTGCTAGCCAATGACAATCCTTCTCTCTTTCTGACATTTGAGGACCTTCAAGCCTTTTGAAGACCTCAAAGCTGAGTATAATCATCAGAGAGCCAGCTACTGTGGCAAAGACTATGTGAATGCCTTTCCCTCTCCTGGACCTTCACTTCTTTTTGTTTTTGATTGCTACTGAAGTCCCTTTTATTTTGAAGTTGTAGTATTTATAAAGGAGACTTCCAGTTATTTCATGATAACTTGTAATTAAGTATTCTGTCCCCTCCATTATTGTCCCTGATGAATCCCATTCAGAGAATCTGAATAGAGTGGAACAGTCTTCCTTGGAGGGATGAGTCAGGGTGAATAGGAAGAGAGGGCATGGCTCTTACCACATTGAGTTAAATTCCAGAAAAAGGCTTCCATGTTTATCCAATGCAATAGCTTATAATAAGGATGAACTGTGGGCTTTGGGAGAGTGCACTCCTTCAGTTTTTCTCCCCCAAAATGAGTGCCTCTGTCTTTGTTAGAGTCACCTTTCTTTCATGAAGGCAAAATTGTAGAAGGGAAAAGGACTTCTTCTCCAATCAGCCCTTTCCATGAATGTAACAATACCCCTGATTAAAGTGCCAAAGTCAAACATCATCACTAAAAGGTGTCATTTTCCTTGCTTCATGGCAAGGAAGAGTCAAATTTACTTTTCAGTAAGTATATAAATCAATTATATTCATGTGTTTAAAAGAAACAGCCTTGCAACAAGAATGTTAATTAAAATTGATTAAGTTGCACAAACATCTTGGTATGCTTAATGGGCTGGAGCATGCTTTTGAAAGAACAGACTGGATAAAGGGTGGTAATTAAGAGCTTTTGACCAACCACTACTCTGACTCATGGTATTTCTTGTTTCCAGGTGTCTTCTGTTACAAAGTGCCATAGACTTCATATCTTGTAAATATCAGGAATTTATCTTACAGGGTCTTAGACAGCAGAAACCTTTTGTGAGGGTGACAGCATGGATAGGTTCTGATGAGAAACCTCTTATGGTTGGAGACTATCTCCACTTAGATGATCTACTCACATCCCAATGGGCCGATATCCAATGCCATTGCCTTGGTAATAAGATCTTAACATATGAGTGCTGAGGCATATAGGCAGTCAGCACATAACAATCTTAGAAGAGATAAATGTCTGTATGAGAAATAATGGCCTGTGTGCTAGTGTTCCCTGCTATAAGGATTTAGGAAAATGATGTGAATAGGTTCTCCTCTGTGACCTCTCCATCAAACTGAAAGTTGGGTAGGTTTCAGTTGAATTCTTTCCTAGTGAGTGGGCTCAAGTCCAATTAGACAGCTGTTGATTACCCTCCCAAGATTCGTGTGACATTGGTCACTATTGTGGCTCATAGGCTGTACATCCAGGTAGGATTATGAATGTTTTTCTCCCTTGGCAGCTTGCAAAGCACCTTTGGATAAAATAAATATGCTCTACCCCTTGTTCTACAGACAAGGATGAATATTGGAGTGAAATTATCAGCTTCTTGATGACTGTTTCATGGAACACTAAACCAAACTACAAAACACAGTTTATCCAACTTTGCATGAAATGTTGACCAATATATACAAACTTAATAAAGCCCTCAAAAGATATGATAAAGATTGAAATTAATCAATCCAAAAATCCAATAAGAAATAACAATATCTAAATTTCTAAAAATCTAAAAATACCCCTGTGAATTTTGATCTTAGACTATTTGTCTGTGAATAAGCCACAATCCACTAAAAAATAATAAGAGAAAATTTTAAATGTTTAAACAGTAACAGCTCACATATTAAGATATGTGAAATATAGCTAATGAAGTAAGAGAATGGTAGAGGTTAGTGTTTTTTCTTATATTACAATAGAGTAAACCTTTCAAACATTTAACTGTTTCCAATTTAGGGAGGCTGGAAGAGATGAACAAATTAGAATCAAACAAGTAAATAAAAATAGATATTTTTTATCCCCTCATAGTGCAAGACTCCCATGTACATTCATGTCTGTTTTGTGGAGGGGATCTACTTAATTATGGCTGCTTGCTACCTCTGAGATGCAGATCACATACACGCCCTCCCCTATGGAGGAGATTCTGACAGTGTTTGCTAGATTCCAGCAGAGGGCTGGTAGCCAGGATCTTTGCTGGCTGCTGACCAGGAAATAAGGCCTGGGGTGGTCTATGATGGGATAATGCTGTTGATAAGGGAATTTAGAGAGCATATAGTTTTACATCTGGTATATTCTAAGTAGCCTTGAGATCCCATCTCACTCCTTTTTGTATAGTAGAAGCTTGAAAGCCCATGATGCCTGTCAACAGTCTAGATTTGAAATACGTACACAATCTCATAAGGGCCTTTTTTGAAAGCACCGTGATTCAGTGCCCCAGTGTCGGCTTGAACTGAAGTTTACAGCTGCTGTCAAGGGAGGAGAGATTGTGCCACCATGAGGGCTTAAGTGTAGCCCAGCACACCGACTGCTTGCTTTGTTGCTCTTCCTGGAGCTCAGGGTATGCTCTTGCAAGGTGCTCATGGTTTTATTTAGTCATTTGTATGTGATTCTTCTAGTCCCTCCATTGTCGTCTGGAGGGTTCTCTGCTCTTCAGCGGTACTTCTTCTTTCTTCTCTGTTTCTAGCCAGTTGCATTGGCGCAAGCTTCCATGGTGGCCTCAGATTACAGCCTACCTCTCCTTGGATGTTCCATTTGAATTTCATCTTCAGTTGTTCATGGTGCTTATATGCTTCTCATAGTCCTGAATTCTCAAATGGTATTTAATGACATTTTTAAGATTTTGAATTCTTTAATTACTTAAAATACTACTCAGAAATATATAAATTTCCTTTTACCATATGTGTTTGTGTATGGTGTGTGTGATTATGTGTGTGTGTGTGTGTGTGTGTGTGTGTGTGTGTGTGTGTGTGTGTGTGAGTGTGTGTGTTTGTGTGCGCTCGCATGCGTGCATGCACTGCCCTGGAGGTACATGCCTGTGAAAGTCAGATGTTGACTTTCCACTTTACTTACTAAGAAAGGATATCTTGTTGAACCTGAAACTACCAGTGCAGCTAGTCTGATCAGCCACCTTGCCCTGGAATCCACTGACTCTCCCTTCTGAATGCTAAAGTGGGTGTCCTTACCCACCTGGTTTAGTATGTGAGTCCTGAGGGTGCTAACACTAGTCTTCATCCTTAGAAGTAAGTGTTTCATCCACTGAGCTTTCTCCGCAGCCACGACATACAGTCTTACGTGTGAGCCTGAAAGCTGTCTGGGCAGATCTAACTTAGTTGACATGCTTTTCATGTGGTCACAGTTTGCTTTCATGTTCACATGATCAAGCCTGTGCATGGACTGCCCTATGAAATCCTAGAAGATCAGGAGACACTTGTCTGTGTCCATGTTAAATAAAATTGAATCTGGGTGGGAGGTATGGAGGAGAATTGGAGATTCAGTGTCCCCAGGACACAAGTTTTAAGGGTTGGATGAGATGCTCCAGGCAGTCATGGTGGCATCCATAGAAACAGTCAGTTCTAGGACACCTATAGCAGGAAGAAATCACTCAGGGGAAGGTTTGGACAAATAGAGCATAGAATAATCACATAGAAATGGTCCTTTCTTCCATAAGCCACTAGTGCCATGGGACAGTGTGTTGCTCCATCATGGCTGTCAACACTTTTCCAAGGACGTACATTCATCTGGGTTTTTTTTTCTCTTTTTTCATTTCTCAGAAATAATTATTAAGGGTTGAAGTCCTGATGTAATAAAGTCCTAGCTGAGCAAAAAGTGTCACTGGTACTCTCTGGAGTCACACACTTGACCTCTACACTAACCTGTTGCTTTTTATCTCCTGGTAGAACATCCATCCTCGGCTTCTCCTTTGGAGCTGCATTTCTCTCCCTCACCTTCATCCTCTTTGTCTGCTTCGCTGGACAGCTTTTGGTAGGTGCTTCAAATACAGATCTTTTTGGTGAAGTGTTTTCATTGTGTTGAAATGGCTTACTTCAGTTTTTCAGGAGCAAGTTGATCATCGACTGGTATTTGAAGAACTGTGGTTTCTAGCACCCTAAAGGCTGCTAATGGGCCAAAGAGGCCAATGGTACAGATAGCCTCAGATGTAAATTGAGGTATCTCATGGACAACCAAGACACTCATTTGACCATTATTACAATGTTGGATGCCTTGTTTGTTTGTTTGTTTGTTTCCTGGAGATGAGGCCTCAATCTGTAGTCCAGATGGCCTCAAACTTAAAATCCTCTTACTTGAGCCTTCTAAATAGCTGGGGAAATGGATGTGTACCATTGCACCCAGAAAATAAATGTTGGTTTCAATCATGTTTTTGCTAATCTGTTTCTATCAAGTGTTTCTAAATCATCTCTGAGTCTCAGAATACTTGTAGCAGTGAATGTAAGTATGATGTTTTCATGCAAAGAAAAATTAAAATATTTTTAAATACACCTTTTAAAATCTATTTGAAGATATAAAATGTTGGAACCTAAAGATGAAAAAAAATATTATGTATTTGCATTTGAAGCCAACCATTGTACAGTTTTATAACTTATATGCTAGCTAACCACTAGATTGGGATATGAAAATTATCTCTTCATTTATGGTTGCATATTAAAATAAGCAAGTGTTGCTAGCTGGCCATGGAACCAATAAGAAGGCAGAAGATAAGCCAATGTTTTTTCCTATTCACTGGACACAAGTGAAAACAGAAGAGGCTACCTAAGATGAGCATGAGGCACACACATAGTACACAGTCTTATATGTAGGCAAAAGAGTACAAGAATGATTACTATGAGAATATGCCTGTTTTTTCATGATCCATAGCCTTCCCTGGGTGGAAAAGCACACAGACTCACTCTCTCCCTTCCTTTTACTCCCTCTTCAGCCTTTTCTCTGGTTTTCAACACTAGATGCATCCTTTGGCTCCACTACAAACCCAACCCTGTCCTAAAAATAACACTCTACACCTTGGGCCTAAGAAGCCATGTTTGTCTTTGACATGGAAGACAGACATGGAGGAACTGGCTCTGTTACTTTTCAGGAACTAGTATGATTTTTCTCACGCCTCCCTTTTTTTTTTTTTTTTTTTTTTTTTTTTTTTTTGGCCTCAGAGACTTCAGCCTCTTTATTATTAATGACACAGTTCTTGATCCCTCCTCTTTCTAGACTGTGGACCCCCAAGTTCTATCAAGATGAAATTGATAGTTCCTCATTACCACCACCCTTCCTGGGGGCTCCCCAAGCCCTGATACCTACTTGCCACTAGCTAGCAAGTTCTCTGTGACGCTCTGGTGCTTCTGAGAAAATTTCAAAGCTTCGAATGAACCAGTATCTGCCTCCCCCTCAGAAGACTGTATATGCTAGGGATTGCAAAGGCTAAACTTGAAAACATTTCTCTTTTTTATTTGCTTTTTAAATTATCATACAAAACTGAATGAATTCCTTCTGTGCATTTCCATACATACATTTGTTTTGGATTATCCTCCTCCTTGCTCACCTCCCTCATCTCTCCCCTCACTTGAACCCTTCCATCCCCAGTATTATCCTTTCCTTTCCATTTTCATGTTTCATGTATTTTACCTGCCCCAAAACCATTCTTTAAAAATCCCTGCCCCAACACATGCTTCCTTCATAGTTCCAAGGCCTATACACTCAACCCAGGTAAATGCATACCCACAGGCCTAGCTTTGAGAGGCAGAGACAAGGAGAATCACTACAAGTTCAAGGCCAGCCTGATCTGCTTAGTGAATTCCAGGACAGTCGAGGCCACATAATAAGACCCTGTCTCAAAAAGTAAAGTAATATCTCTTAATTTGCATGTGGAAGAGATCATGTGGTATTTGTGTTTCTGAGTCTGGGATACCTTGTATTTTCAGATACATCATATTTCCTTCAAATTTCATAATTTATTTTTATTTATAGCTGAATAAAATGTCATTGTGCATATTTCACCTTTTCATTATTCACTCCTACATTTTTGGATACCCAGGCTGATTTCATTTCCTTTCTTTTGTGAACGCCAATAAACATGGCTGTGCAAATATCTCTTAGGTAAGATATAGAGCTCCTTGGGTGTATGCCCAGAAGAAGTGTAGCTGGGTAATATGGTAGTTCTATTTTTAGTGTTCTGAAAACCTCTACTCTGATTTCCATGTTGGCTGCACCTGTTCACAATCCCACCATCAATGAATAGGGTTCTTCCTTCTCTACATCCGCTCGAGCATGTGTTGTCATTTGTTTTCTTGACATCCATTCCAACTAGAGTGAGGTCTCTTGCCCTATCCAAAAATCAACTCAAAATGCATCAACACTCCAAAACAAAACAAAACAAAACAAAACAAAACAAAAAAAACAAAAAAAAAAACACTTCAACCTGTAGGCATAGATACAAATTTGTGAAACAGGACTCCAGTAGAACAGGAAGTAAGCCAAGAATTGACAAATGTCATTATAGTAAATTACATAAGAGAAAACCATTAGCAGAGGAAACAGACAGACTATAGAATGGGATAAAATCCTTGTCAACTATAGTTAAGACAGAAAATTAAAATACAGAATGTACAAAAATGTACAAATCGAACACTAAAAAATATAAAGCTGTTAATCAATACATTGGTCAATGAACTGAACAGGTAGTTCTCAGAAGAGGAAACAAAAATGGCTAATAAATACCTTCAAAGTTGTTCAACAGTCTCGCCTTCAGGAAAATGCAAATTAGGGCATTTGCTCTTAAATAAGACTCCTCAGTAACCAGTTGTAACTTCAGAAAGAAATCCTCATCCAAGTAATGAGTTCTTTTGGTGTTTTTAGAATTATGTAATGGTTGTTTAACTGTCAGCAGCAAAAACATTCATGCATAGCTGGCTTAGAAAGGGTTACATGTGTACTGTATGATGCCCTTTAAATAGAATGGAAAATTGTGTATATTACAGATATTCTGTGGTGGTCATGGTGAGATGATGCTACTACCTGGCTGCTCCTTCTCTGGGCCCTGGAAAACCTACCAGGTGCATAAGAGCTAATGGGATTAGCATTTACTTGTTAATTAAATACTGAACTTACAAAAATGTGCAGAATGCCACCAACTGTTAACTTTCTGCAAACATAAGTGCCAAGGGCAGTGTTGATGCTGGGGATGCCAGCATGAAGTTCTTGCTGTGAATTAAAGTAAGCTGTTTTTCAAAAGGAAGTCAGGCAGAGAGGCAAGTGTGATGGTTAGCTGTAGTGCTGATTTTCAACTTGGTCGGAATAAGAAGCATTCAGGCACTGATGGGCAGAGCTCTGGGTGTATCTACAACGGTGTGTCCAAGTCTATTTAGCAGAAGACAGAAAACCCATCTGGACTGCTGTTAACACCATCACATGCTCTGGACTGAACTAGAAGGGGAGTTTGAGAAAGCCAGCTAAGTGTTTTTCTCAGCAGCCTCCTGGTTTACAGCTCCCACCACTGTACCTCCCTTGCCATGATGGACTTGCACTCTACTAAATTGTGAATCAAAGTATACCCTCTCGAGTTGTTTTTATTAGGTGTTTGGTCACAAAAATAAGAAAAACTACTAATGCTGTAAATCTGGCCAGTGATACTTTTGTCCCTGGAACTTTGTCCTTGTCGTTGACTTCTGCACAGAGCAGAATGCAGCACAAGGAAGCCAGAGTGGTTGGCATTCCACAGCTGGATTGATAAAAGATAGAGAAGCATGCAGTGAACACACACTTGAATGATCATGTACACAGCTCCTTTCTGTTGACCCCTCAAACGTGAACACGTTTATTCAGCAACTTGTTCTGAACCGCGTCTAGAATTTTTTCTTTTACAAGGTCCCACTGAAGCTCCTCCCTGCCATTCCCTCCCACCTGCTACTTGCCACTGCCTCCCCCAGGACTTCTCCTTCCCACTTCCCTCAGGACACTCACTTTCAAGTTCTTGCCCAGAGAAATGGGCTCAGCCGCCAGCCCCAGAGACCTTGGGATTTCCACCAGTTCTGTAATGAGCGTTATGGGGCTCCAGACCCATGCCACATAGTTGAGCCTCGATTTTGTAACATACACTTTTGACCTTTTTATCTCATTACTGCTTCCCCTGACATATAGTAAGTCTATCTTGAAACCCAGTACAGTGGCCACATGAACACGTTTTGTAAGTAGTTGCTGCCAAAACATAGGCATTTCTGCTTCCTCTCCTCTGCTCCGTGAAGCCACTCCATCCCCTCCAAGATGCTCAGGGCCAGTAAAGAAATAATTATTGTGATGACCATGTTAATAATAAGCACAGTTATTGTTAGATGGCCCCCAAGCTGTGTGGAAGGGACTTACCTCTCTATACTACAAAACAGTAACTCTGACCAGAAATAGCACAAGAAAACATCTCCCAAACAAAGCTCATCTTTGAGAATGCTAGAAAATGTCAGAAGAAATCTTCCTCCGGGTGTCGTCACCTCCTGCCTCTCACAGGAGTAGCGTGATGCCACCCAGCCAGCCACCTCCTTTAGGACAATGATGAAAGCACAAAAACAGACTCCACCCTAGGAGAGAAAAAGTAGGTCATACACCAGCTAACGCAAAGCTCTCTCCCATTCAAGAGCACTTGTCCACTGAAGTCTGCCTTCTCTAATGGCAACACCGTGCTTGCAGCCCTATGGGGCTGAACTTGCTGGCGACCCTTTTTCCATCTTGTTTTCAGCTTCTCTTTGTCTGTTTGAAAAATTAGTTAATAATCTGATAATAAGTCTAGTAAGTAACATGTGGCTTTATGGCTGTTTTCTCTGATTCAAAAGTCTCCTTCCTTCAGTTGACAAGCAGTATACATGTATATTATAGTTGCTGCTGCAATCTGATTTGATATTTTTCAGTTTACATGTCTCTTCTTTGCCTTTATTTTTTTTTTCCTTTTCTCCTCTTTTTTCTTTTTTTGACAACTAGACTTGTTTCTCTCTAATAACTTGGACATGATGTGCTTCAGGCTGCCTGTTTATTTGGGCTTTGGTTTAGTTTATTTTAAACCTTGTGCTGTATACCTGATTCCCAAATTTTATTATAACTACATCTTGAACAACACAGGGCCCATGTTCTAATACCATCATCCCTCCCATCTTCCAGGCTAGTATTATTTAATCTTTGTAAATTTATATTCTCAGATTATTCACTTTATCATGTGATGATTTATCTAGCTAGCCCTTCTGACTATTTTATCTACCTCTGGGACTCAGTAAAAAATACCTACCTTCTTACCCTTTCTCATGAGTATGGCATAATAGCTTTCTTCATTTCACAAAAGCATATTTCTTCATTGTGACCATTTATTATGATTTTATTCACTTTACATCCTGGTTTAGCGCCATCCCTCCTTGACTCCCAGTTCCACCCTCTCTTCCTTTCCCTTCCTTCCTCCCCCATCCCCTATTCCTCAGAAAAGGGGAGCCCCTGCTCCCATCCACCCCTGCTCATCAAGTCTCATCAAAACTAAGCACGTCCTCTTCCTCTGTGGAGTGTCAAGGCAGTCAGTCCCGTTAGGGGAAAGTGATCAAAAGCTGGCAAGAGAGTCCATGTCAAATGCGGTTCCCTTAAGCTTAAGCTGCCCATTGGCTACACCTTAAATGGGGATCTAGATCCAGTTTGTGCATGGTCCTAGTTGATACTTCAGCCTCAGCAAGCCCCTCTTGGCCCTGGTTGGTTGGCTCTGTTGGTCTTCTTGTGGCGATCCTGTCACCTCCAGGTCCTTTTTTCTTTCCTCCTACTTTTCCACAAGACTCCCTATGCATCACCCAATGTTTGGCTGTGAGTCTCAGAATCTGTTTTGAGGCATTGCTGGGTAGAGCCTTGCAGAGGACAACTCTATCAGGCCCCTGTCTGAAAGCTTCGCAGAATATCATTCATAGTGTCAGGGTTTGGCCCTCTCCGATAGGTGGATTTTTGGTTGGGACAGGCATTGGTGGACATTCCCTCAATCTCTGCTCTATCTGCTCTATCTTTGTCCCTGCACATCTTGTAGGCAAGGTAAATTTTGGGTAGAAGTTTTTGTGGGTGGGTTGGCATTTCCCTCCCTCTGATAGGAGACTAGTCTAGTTGGAGGGTTTCCTCTTCAGTCTCTATGGCCTCTGCTACTAGGAGTCTCTGCCTAAGTACCCCTAATATCCTTTTAGGGGCCTACCCTGACTTAGGTCTCCAGCTTGTCACAGAAATGACCGCACCCTAGTTTTTTTTTATCTCTACTGGCCTTCTCTCTTCTTGCCCCTGCTCTCCCTAGATCTGTTCTCCACTGTCATATTTCTCTGTGTCCCTTCTCCCATCTTGTTCCCTCTCTCCAACCACAACCTCTGTCTATTCTATTTTTCCTTCAAATTAAGATTTATGCATCCTCCCTTGGATCCTTCTTATTACTTATCTTCTTTGGGTCTATGTCTTATAGTATGTTTATCCTATACTATATGGCTAAAATCCACTTATAAATGAGTACATACCATGTATGTCTTTCTGGGTCTGAGTTACCTCACTCAGCCTGCTTTGCTTCCGAGATCAGATGAGATCAGGTGCATTCAGGGTGATATTACCATAGACTTATTATCATTTTTAAATTATTTTTAACAATCCTACATTCTCCTGGCTTGTATAGTACTGAGAACTCGAACTCTCTCTCTTCTTCTTCTTCTTCTTCTTCTTCTTCTTCTTCTTCTTCTTCTTCCCTCTCTCCTCTCCTTTCCTCCCTCCTTCCCTTCTTTCCTTCCTTCCTCCCTTCTTCCCCTTCTCTCTCTCCCTTCCTTCTCTCTTTCTTCCCCTTCCCTCCTCCATTCCTCCCTCCAGTCCCTCTCTTTGTGTGTGTCCAAGCTCAGCATGCTTTAGAAGTCAAAAGATAACTTTATGTCATTGATACTTACCTTTCATCTTATTCAAGACCAGGTTTCTTGTTTTTCTGTGATGTACAACATGGCTAGCTATGCTTGTTTCCAGAGATTCTGCTGTCTCTGTCTCCCACATCAGCACAAGAGCAGCAGGATTACAGGCATGTTCTACCACACTGGGTTCTGTGTGGAGCTAGGGATCTAAACTCAGATCCTCAAACCTGCAGAGCTGGTGCTTTATGAACTAAGGCAAGTTTCATGCCTCAGTGAAGGCAATGTTATCTTTTTGGCTTTTTGAAATCCAATGGTTCTGTGTTGGCACTAACTCTCCTGTAGAGGGTCTGTCTGTTTGGGATCAAGAACTTGAGTGTTCACCACACCTTTTCACTATACTACACGTGTTCTGGGCCCCAGCATAACCCCTGGGGTAAGATTTTCCTGGAAGTGTATATTCTTTTTTTAATCTTTCAATATAGTTAAGTCAGATCCTACTTGTTGGTGCTGAATGTGGTCTTATCTCAGTGTAGGTAAGAGCCAATCCTTGGACAAATAGGCCCAGTGATGAGCAAAAATAGGAGGAAGCAGATTTGCTGAAATGATGCTCATAGTTAAATGAAGTACTATACCACCCTGGGCCCAGGCATCTCCTCTTCAGTTGAGTAGCACCTTCTGAGTACAGATCAATATGTTATTTTAAATATTCTCATTTATAATGTTGAATCCGGATAGCAGGATTCTGATAAGCTTCTTTTTCTATCAGGAGTATTACCAACTACTGAAATCTGAATATTCTGAACTGTTTAAAGAATTGCAAATAGAATCAGTGTTCCCCTTTTTACAATAAGTTAAAATGAAAAGTCATGAGTTTTAGTGTGGCCTTTTCTTTTTTTTATATATCCCCCTTTTTAATATTTTTTATTATTATTAATTACACTTTATTCATTTTGTACCCCCCCATAAGCCCCTCCCTCCTCCCCTCCCGATCTCACCCTTCCTCCCCTTTCTGCATGCATGCCCCTCCCCAAGTCCACTGATAGGGGAGGTCTTCCTCTCCTTCTTTCTGATTTTAGACTATCAGTTCTCATCAGAAGTGGCTGCATTGTCATCTTCTGTGGCCTGGTAAGGCTGCTCCCAGACAACTAGGAATAGCGCTTCCTCAAGATCCAGCCATACCACTCCTAGACATATATCCAAAAGAGGCTCAAGTACACAAAAAGGACATTTGCTCAACCATGTTTGTAGCAGCTTTATTTGTAATAGCCAGAAGCTGGAAACAGCCCAGATGCGCCTCAACTGAAGAATGGATGCAGAAACTGTGGTACATCTATACAATGGAATATTACTCAGCAATGAAAAATAAGGAAATCATGAAATTTGCAGGTAAATGGTGGGACCTGGAAAGGATCATCCTGAGTGAGTTGTCCCAGAAGCAAAAAGACACACACGATATATACTCACTCATATAAACATACAACATAGTGTGGCCTTTTCATAGTGCCATTTCATTTTGAGTCAGGGCCTTTGTTAGCCCAGACTGACCCTGAATTCACTGTATAACCTTGAACTTCTGATCTTCCTGCCTTCTGTTCCAGAATGCTGGGACTGTAGCACATATCACTGTGTCAACATTCTTTATCGTTCTTAGATTGTTTTTCTTTCATTTTAAAACCTCTATATTTCAGTTCTTAGTGTCCACATTATTGGTTTCTCTCTTTGCCCACCAGGCCCTTCTGCTTCCTCTTTCTCAATACAAAGACCCAATGACCAACTATCACCAATTGTTTTTAATGGTGCCCACACTTTGGGCAGTGCATGTAGAAACAGACTATGAAAACAATGAGCATTTGGCTTGATATGTTTATAACTGGTCTTGAAATACACGTTTGTGTAGGAGAAGGAATGAAGCTGGATGTGTCCTGAGGCTGTGGTCCTGGCCCTTGCGCACTAGACCCCTGTGTCTAGGGAGCCTCTACAAGTTCTTTCTGTCACTTGATTCCACTGCATGATTACAGATGAAGTCCCCATAGGTTTGTCCATGCCTGTTTCAACGAGCAGCAAGCCTACAAGTGGAATATGACATATTCTTATTAGATGGCATATTTAGAATAAATATCACAATTTTATTCTAAAACCTCAGAATGTGTTTTAATTTCCTAATTTCAAAAGTATCTGTGTAGTATCAACTAGATAATACTATAATACTCTGCCTACTCAGTTGTGATATGGAAATGTGTTGTCCTTGAAATGATAAAGACTTACATTTTCTGTTCTAAATCTTCAGTATCATGGGCACTTATCCCTCCCAATTTATAGAGAAAAGCATTGATTGGGATAAATTTTATTTCTAGAAAAATGCTAATCCTACTCCATAGCTTGCAAACACAGAAGCAATGTTTTAATTGGCTAGAGCCCAACCAAATATTATTGTATGACAGAGTCTGAGCTAAATAAGAATGATATTTTCTTGGATCTGGATGTTTGTACTTCATCCCTGATTCTCCAGAGCACAGATATGAGTGTGTCATGTATCATTACAACCACTAGATGTAGTACTCATTACACAGTAATGATGCACTTACTTTGACCCATGACCCTCTATGATCTTGTATGTTCTGAGAGTTAAGGGCCATCTGATATTTAAAATAACATGTGAAATAAAGATCTGGCTCCCTTCCTGTGTGCTGGTGGGAGGGGACCCTGTAGAGCCCAGCCAGAGATTCTGCTACTGGTAGCTCCTCGAGTCAAACAGCATTGGCTCAAACTCTGCACCAGCTTCTCAGAAAATTGCCTTGGAAAATCTACCCAAGGAGTGAGCCCAAAACATAGGCTCTCATCTATGTTAAGGGACTTGTGTGTTGGAGACCAACATTCTTCACTTTTTATATCAGGGACTGTGAGCGGGAGCGAACCATAGTAAAGAGTAAAAGGAAAAAGGAAAAAATTGATTTCTGATGTTGTCTGAAGAAACATGAAATAAATAGACTTCAAGGCACAGACATGCTGTTGAGAAGTATCAATGAAATAATGAAACCATCATTGAAATAATGAGGAAAGGCAACACTTGTGAGTTCCCTTCTCATGCCTTATTTTTAAATCTCTGAGAAGACCAAGGCGATGGTGAACATACTGAGACAATAGTGTGTAATTAAGTTACAGAAAGTCTCACAGCTGTGGGGAGTGTATGGAGACTGTTGCCTGGACTCCCACCCTCTCCCAGTCTCTTGTCTGAGGCAGCCTTATTTGATTGTTGTGTTGACATTTGACATATTACAGTGCTTATGTCAACAGTATTTTAAGGGTAATTCAAAAAGAGCACCTGAAATAGGTGAACAAGTACAAGTGCTGTTTGTCAGTGCCCTTGGGAGTTATCTCACACTGAGTTTCAGTTAGACTGTACTGGGTCTACCACTATAGAAACTGAGGAGTAGGTATGGGCTTCCATTGCCCATACCCTTTGGGCTGGTGTCTATTAGAAAGACTGACACCTGTCTCCCTGGAGAGTCCTTGGGGAATTCCTCAGGTACTGCCTGCTGCATTAGATAAAGGGCACAATCCTCATGTGAATGTTTGACTCACTCCTGGATGGAGCTCTCTGTGCTCTACCCTCTAACCTGGGCTGAGGTGAGACTCACAGTGGTGCATCCATTGAGAAACGGATGTCCTGTACGAGGAGCTGTGAGACACCATAGAACAGTGCAGACCTGGGCGAAGACTGTGAAGGAACCTCTGCCCCAATTCTGTAACAATCCTCATTATTTCTTGTAGCAACAGAGCCCCCAATAGCCATGCTTACTAGACCATGGGGAGGAAACATCCCACATCTACCTCAATAATAAAAAAAATTTAAAAGGTATGTTGCATGCTTACAAATGGATCTTACTCTGCCTTGGCAAAGAGGGTACATCAACAGCATGATGAGCCTTGGGGCACCATTACGAGTGAAATAAAGCACTCACTGAAGCAAATGTATGATTCCACATATTCAAACAGTTTAAGATAGTCAAAATCGTGGAAACTGAAGCCAGGAGGATAGCTTGGGAAGTAAGGGTACTTTGTTCAGTGGGTAAGGTGCTTGCCACCAAACTTGATGGATAAGTTCAGTATCCAAGAAGCCACACAGTGGTAGCTCTCTTTCTCTTGCAGGTTGAACACTGACCACCATGTGTGCACACACATTAAACAAATGAATTTAATTTTAAAAATTGAAAATTATTCTGCTGTAGCCCCAGCCTCATTAATCCCTTCCCCCATCTTTTCATCCTCCCTTCCTCCGTACAGTTGCCTTTCAAACTTTCATGCAGTTGCAAATGTGCTGAGAATAACTGGGTCATGAGTGCTCAGTTCCAAACACAACATTTACACCAACATTGATAAGCCATAGGGATTGTTGCAGAATAGGGGAAAGAATGTGAGAGCCAGATGATGAGAAGGGTGTGGAATGCTGACTTCTGGACAGTCGTGACTTCAAGCAGCTGTGACTGCCTACAGTGGCCCTCAGATGACTAGGTCAATCACAGATCAGAGAGGGTGTATTGACTATTATGGCTCTAGGGGAAGAAATCATTGTCATGATTTAGTTGTATACTCACTGAGATACCCACCATGTGCCAATGGATAGTTCCTAGTCCAGGGTCACACAGATCATCTGGTGACCTTCTGTGACTCTCAGACAAAGAAAGAGGAATGTTTGAAATAAAAAAAAATTTAAGGAGAACTTCTCTGTGGAAGAATGAACTACCAACAGCATGATAGGAAGCCATCTACCACTGAGATCTTATATGTAGATCCAGTCAATCAGCAAACTAAGTCTACATTCTGAATCTGTTTTTATGATTAGCTGCTGCTGTGGTAAAAGGAATGGGAGATATGTTGATTTGTGTTCTCCATAAATCAACTGAATTTATAGTAATTGTTTCAGATGAGACATCCATGTGGTACATCCCCCAGAGTACAAAATTAACTGAAATGTTCCCTCTGCCAAAATTACCTAAAATCATAATTTCAGATATATCTGAAAAGAAGCAATAATATTACACTTTGTCATAAAAGCTTAATTTGTTCGTAATTTGACAGCCAAAATAATTTTAATAAGGTTGTGACTTCGTATGGGTCCTTGGGGAGGGATAGAATCAATTTGTTTAATCTCTGAGAAGTGTTGGTGTTTCTTGCGGTTTTAAACACCATCATTTTACACTTCGGAGAATACACTAAACAGCAGTATGCTTCTTCTTTCTCTTTCCTGACAGCAATGCAGCAAAAAAGCGTCTGCCTCTCTCATGTGGCTTTTGAAATCATCAGGCATCATCGCCAACCGCCCATGGCCACGCATCTCTCTCACAGTTGTCACCACAGCTATCATACTAACCATGGCTGTGTTCAACATGGTAAGCCCCTGAGCTGAGTCAAGGTTCACTTTGGGAAAGTCTTCTCATTTGTGGTCTGCCATGCAGGTTTGGTTTGTTTTGGTTGGATTGGGTTGGGTTGGTTTGGGTTTTGTTGGTTTGGATTGGTTGGGTTAGATTTGGTTGGGTTGGTTGGGTTGGTTGGGTTGGGTTGGGTTGAGTTGGTTGAGTTGGGTTGGGTTGAGTTGGGTATGTAATATATGGGTGTTGTGTGGGTGTGTGAGGGTCCACCACATGAATGCCTAGTGCCTGCAGAGGCCCAAAGAAGGTATATGATCCCTTAGAAATGGAGCTACAGAGAGCTGATTGTTAGCTACCATGTGGATGCTTGGGATCAAATCTTGGTTCTCCGTAACAACAGCTAGTACTCTTAACTGCTGAGCCACCTCTTCAGCCTCATGTTTTTTGGTTTTGGAAACTTCCCCATAAAGTCTTTGTGAAACCAATCGCTTGATGCCTGTTGACCCTAGCCTCTCAGAGTTGCCGCAATCTGTCTAAGGAAAGAGATGCTTTGTGTGGGCCTCAGTGTGAGAAGGTGGCTTTGGGGAGTAGTTCCATATCTTCTTTTTGGGTGGATGCTCAGCAAATATAGAAGTAACAAGAAGACAATCAGGATAAGGCCAAGAGAGATAGCATCCACGAGGACAGCTAGCCACAGTGCTGCCCTGAAGGCTAAGAGCCTTGACTGCAAACCCTACCTCTCCCTGGGCTGAGTTGGTAGGAAAAATTTTCACTACATGTCACAGGTTCCATGAGGATCTCAGAATAGATTACCATGACCTCTGCCAGGATGGGACTAAGGACCAAATAATCCCATGATCTCACCAAGCCTAAGGTAGCACCACTCGTTTTATAAACATGGAACCAATGGTCACTCTTATAATTTCAGTATTATCATTACTTGTTTTTCCCACAAAAGAACACTTGGGCCATCACTGTGCTTGGCCCATCCTTCTTAGTACCCTCATGGCATCAGTATCATCATCACTGTTGTCTTAGCTAGGGTTACTATTGCAGCAATGAAACACCATGACCAAAAGCAACTTGGGAATGAAAGGATTTGTTTTGCCTACATTTCCACTGCTCCATTTATAACAGCAGGAAGTCAGGACATGAACTCAAACAGGGCAGGAACCTGGAAGCAGGAGCTGATTCAGAGGCCATGGAGGAGTGCTGCTTTACTGGCCTGCTTCCCATGGCTTTCTCAGCCCACTTTCTTAGAGAACCCAGAATATCAGTCCAGGAATAGTGCCATGAGCCATGGACTAGCTTATCCCACCTCCATCACTAATTAAGAAAATGCATATAAGCTTGCCTATATCCCAATCTTACGGAGGTGTTTCTTTTGATTGAAGGTCTTTTCCTTTATGATGACTATAGCTTGTTTCAAGTTATCATAAAAATTAGCCAGGACAATTGTCATGAAAAGATACCTTGGTACAGTATATGTTGCAGACTTCTTTAGAGGCTGGAGGAAAGTGGCAGTATCTTGAACAGTTCTTTTTTTCCAAGAAGCATAAAGTGAGGCTAGGTGACAGATTATACACAAGGTATTAGTAATGATTGATATAATGTAGTCCCCCACAAGGTAGAAATCATCCATTCTAAACACAAACAAACAAAATGTTGCCTATTGTAAGATGCTCAGAACCCAAGGCATGCTCTGGCTCTGTAGAGTTCACAGTGGAATGTGGGAGCCGGCCAGCTGGGTAAAGCAATAAATAACTCATCAGAAAACACAGTGGGGAGGGTAAAACAGCACAGAGGGAGCAGGAGGGGGTGGGGTAGACCTCAGTTTTTAATACTGCAGTGGAGTTTTCCCCAGAAAGGAAGAGAGATAAAGATGAACATAAATAACCTTTAAGTATAAGACAAGAGCAGCAATTACTGAGTAGTAAAAGATGAAGCTGAGGAAGCAGACAAATGCCTTGAAGCTCACATCAGCACCCCACTACATAAAGATCATTCAGTTGCTGCTAGGGCCCTGGAAAATCCATGAGGTAACATAACTGGAGCCTAAGCAGGCCAGTATCCAGCTGCCAGGGTGATGGCCTCACCAGCTGCTTTTACCTGCCTAGAAATGACCGTGGAGCTCTCTGAACCAACTCTATTTGCTGTCTCCTCCTTCCTCCTCCCAGAAGACTACTGAGGGCAAAGGGCAGGATTGAGGGTCACTTCCTGGGACCCTGCAGGCAGATCTGTGATTCTTAAAACTGGCTCCTTGTGTTCAGCTTGGGACCTGTATTTATGCATTAGTCCCACTGTCCAGCATCAAGCTCCCAAGAGAGCATACTGCAGACAGCTCAAAGCAGCTTGCTACATTAAATCCCTAAGAGTGGCTAGGTCAGAAGGAAAGCCCGCCACGGAGGGATGGGCAGAGGAAGAGCAAAGGAAGAACAGCAGGGCTGCTGTGGCTATGGTTCTGAGTTGTCTGTATGGACACAAAGGGTGTGTTAAGTTACCCTAGGATGGGCCAGGTACTGCAGGCCCTCCTCACCATGCACCTGTGTTCACCTGTGTGGGCAGAGAGTCATTGAGTTGACATGTTTACAGAAAGCTGACCTTCACTGGCCTACCATACCAAATACAAGCTATAGAAACTCAGTATTTAATAGGATGTCCACACACTCAATAGTGAGTTTGGCCAGAGTGCTTACCTAGCATTCAGGAGGCCCTAGAGTCGATCCCCAGAACCAAGCATGATGATAGACATGCACGACAGTATGGTGTGGAGAATCAAAAGCTCATAGTCATCCTTGGCTCCATAGTAAGTTCAAGGGCAGGCTGGACTGTGTGACACACTGCCTTAAAGAACAAACAGGAAAAAAAGAGTACATTTTTTTTCTTTTTACTATATAAATTTGAAGTGTACAACGTGATATTTTGGGCTGCATATGTACAGTTAAATAGTTACGATAAGTAAGCAGTTTAAGATGTCCATCACCTTCCCTACTTACTGCATGCAAGTAAGTGCCAGCATGTGTGTGTATGTGTTGCATGTGTGCATATGCGTATGTATAGAGCCTAAAATCTACTATCTTAGCTAATTTCAGTGTACACAATACTGTGTGCTCCTGTCATGAATTGGAGCTCCAAACTTAAGCATCATACACAACTATAATTTTTATCCTTTGTCCATTTCCTGGCCTTCTTGCCTAAAGTAGCCGCTATTCTGCATGTATCAGGTCACCTCCATATACAAGTGAGAAATTTAGTAACTTACTGTCTGTATTTAGCTTGATTCACTTAACATAATGTCCTCCAGCTGCATCCATGATGAGATTCCCTGAGACTACATATCTTTGTGCAATATGCTACATTTTCTTTACTTATCAATCAGTAATAACAAGTCAAGTTTCTTTTCTGAGATGTTGGTTGTGATGAATGCCACAACTAACATGGAAGAGAATTAGAATATATCTGTCTTTTTATTTTCTTTGTTTTCATGCACATTGGAGAAAGTGTATTCTTCATGTGAAATAGCTATCCACTAGTCCTTAATGAGTACATGAATAGGTAATTAATGATGTGATAAGTATACAACTCTTTAGAAAACAAAACCATTTCTTTTTGTAAAATATAGCTGACCTTACTCAACCAAGATTTATCAACTACTTTTTTTGTAAGAGATTATAACTGAGAAACATTTGATTTGAAAACTACCTGTATGCAATGTAGGATAACTAATAATAATTGACAAGCAGTTTAGTCACCAAATAAAGATGTTTGACAAGCTAAGCATCTTGGAGGAGAAATATTTCCCCACCTTGTCTATGATCCATTTAGAGAGTACAATTTGCCTTCAGTACCAGAAAGCATGCAGTGTTGTTCTTTCTTAACATGAAAGGAACATAGTGCCATGTGAGGGGAGAGTAGCAGAGGACACATGCAAAGTTGATGGAGAAGGAAGGTGTTGAATAAGAAGAAGGGATATGACCCTGGACCACATGTTAAGCTAACTTTGGGGAGGATGAGGATGGAGCGCATAGTTTGTCACCTCTCCTGCCAATCCACACAAAGGAGGTAAGCTGGCACTGGGCCCTCCTCCCAGGTGTGAGGGACCCCATGTTTATTGCAGCTCCATTGGCTCTTTCATGTGCAGGATTTCTTGTGATTATGTAAGAGCAAGATCATGAAGTGGTGTAAAAGCTGGCATTGTGCACAAAAGGGCAACAGTTTTACCTGGGTATGTGTAGAACGTTCCTGTGAGTTTGCATCAATCACAGAAGAATGACTTGTTTTGTTGGCCCTGCCTATGGTTGCCCCTGGATTCATAGAAGCAAGCCTTCCATGCACACTAACTCTTAGATCCAGCTCCAGGCTCTCCTCAATAGCTGGTGCCCAGGAAGACTGAACTCCTTGGAGCACTCAAGTGAGAGAACAGACTGGATACCAGAAGATGTGGAGCTGGGAAATGGGCTCCCTTTTTCTTGCTCTAACTCAGAAAAGGTTTTACCTTCCACTGGGATACAAGCAAAAACCGTTCTCCCTCCACACTGCTGCCTGCTTCCACCATTGTATCTGCCTCTTCCTACCTGGCCCTCCTTCCAACTGTCCATCTGCCGAGCTTCCTACACAAGCTAGTGTATCCCTCCCTTCCTGAATTGTCTACTCTTTGCAGCCCAATGAGGCTGATCCAGGAATGGGCCCACATATCAACAAGAACAGTAGCTCTTGCATTTGTTAAGAGTCAAAAGGTGGTACATGTGTGCATGTGTGTGTTTGCTTAGGTTATTGGGGGAAATTTTAAGTGGTTTTCTGGCAGAAATTTTCATTTGTTAAGTCATAGCCAGCTCCTCAGATAAAATCTCTGTGTTTCTTGGGTTTATTCTTTAGAACAAAGCAAAGGGCTCTTTTCTTTTTCTATTTTTAATTAAAGTGTAATTACATTACTTTCCCCATTCCCTTTCCTTCCTCTGATTCCTTCCACGTCTCTTGGGTGTGTACCAAAGATTTTTTTTTCTATTTCCTTTTTCAACTATTTATTGTCAGAGATGGAGTGATGGCTCTTTGGTTAAGAGCACTCGCTACTGTTGTAGAGAACCCAATTTCAACTCCAACACACATGACAACCCACAATCATCCATACCTCTGTTTCCAGGACATCTGACACCTTCTTCTGTCTTCTGCAGGCATGCATTGATGCATGTACAAACATGCAGGCAAAATATTCAACACACATAAAATTAAAATAAATATTTTAAAGTGTATTTATTTTTAAAAAAATGGTACATAAAAACATTTGATTTAACTCCTTTAACAGGTACAATTCCATGCTATTAATTACACTTGAAAAATAATGCAGACATCACTACTGTGATGATACATCACATGATATGACCCTTCCTCAGTCCCTGTGCACATTCTGCCTTCCTGGCCCTGCAGATTTGCCTGCTGTGCATGTACCAGTGAGTGAAATCACACATTAATGTCCTTTTGTACCTGGCTTATCTCACATAGCATACTGTCTTTACAATTGTTGTTTTTTTATTGATGTCATGGCCCTTCTGTAACAGATGAGCTCTGTTTGCCTTGTTTTCCCAGCCAGTAGCAGGCAGCTCCTTTCAGTGGCTTCATTAAGCTCAACTGCCCTTGTCCTGTCCACATAAGATGAAACACATGTATTCAGGACAATCTGAAAGAGCTGGAGGCCCTGGTTGGCCTTGCTGTGCTGTTGCTGATGGAAATGGGCCAGAGTACATGGAGATTTTGCACAGATTTTCCTCACTCATGTTTTTTTTCGGCCTGCATTTTACCAACTCTGAAAATGTCCAGATCAATTTTGAAATGTCTTCAGAGATTTTACCAGGATACCCTACATAGTCCATATTCATCTACATGATACTAAATATCTCAATAAACATTTGAGAAAAATATTAGTTATACATATTATTTTCAAATATAAGGTTTGGATATCAAATTACAAATGGCCTTGTTTTGTTCCTCATGGGTTTCTAGCAGGCTCTCTAGAGTCACATGTAGAAAAAGCTGGATAATTAATGAAAAGGAGGCCATGAATTTGAAAGAAAGAAAGGGGGTATATGGGGATGTTTGGGGAGAGGAAAGGGAAGAGAAAGATGATATGATTAAATTATAGTCTAAAAAAACTAAAAAGTAAAAATTAAATAATTTTTAAAAGAAAGCTGGATAGCCCTACCACCATTGATGTTCACAGTGATGACATCATTTGGTGCTAGCCCATATCATTTCTGAGAGACTTTCAGGAGGCAAGGGTTAACTGGTCAACCAGTAAACAACTTGGACTTGTAATTCCAACCGGATGACAATCAATAACGTCACCAGGCACAAATCTTCATGGCAAGCCCTGTGTTCACAGCTAACAATACTTGGAAAACATGCTTTTGTTTGGGATTAAATTTTTGGAAAGTGTAAAATTTGGAAGAAAAGCCAAATATTCGTGGCATTATTAACACTCAATGAGACAATCTTGTTCTAGACAATATAAATTTACAGTCATAACTTTGGACATTAATATGGCTTCACCAAGGTGATCCCTAAATAATCTTGATACTGGAAATTCATTCTGCGAAGAGAAGTGAGGTGGATTAACATGAAAGAAGTGGGAGGAGGGACTGGAAAAGCATTTTGCTTTGGGGATACTGTATTCAGTATTCACTATTCTTGTACATAGTGTACATCTTCTCCTGGTTTTTAAAAAGATTTATTTTTATTTTATGTGTATGAGTGTCCATGTATGTGTATGTGTACTGCATGCATGCAGTACCCACAGAGGCCAGATCCTCTGGAACTGGAACTATGGACAGTTGTATGTCACCAGGCTTGCTGGGAACAAAACCTATGTCTCCCACAAGAGCAGCAAGTGCTCTTAACTGCTAAACCAGCTCCAAAGTCCCCATGTCTTCTCTTGATTTTCAAGCTCATAGCATTGTACTTATGTATAGCAACCTGGCAAAATATAGTCTTCACGGAGACTGTTACTAACTATACAGCATGAACATAACACCTCATCTTTCTTATTTTTGGTCTCCATGGTGACATAATCAAGACGTTTTTGTTAATTATTTTAAAATGCTGGGTCCCTGAAAGTAGACTTGGTGGATATATCCCCAAGCTAAAAAGGGTCCTTTATTTCCTTTCTGTGCTCTTCAGTGTTTAAATTAACTATATTTGAGATCGGTGAAATCGAAATCTGCAGTGTTTCAGAGCATAGTGTATGCCAAATAATTTCTTCATTCAGTTTTCTTCCTGGTATAATTTTTCCAAAGAATTAGCAGAACTATAAGTCAACTACAGGTTGGGGATTTTGATACAAGTTATTTAGCAGCAGATAAAGATTTCTATGTTTCGTTAACCTAAATATATGTTTTATTTATAATAGATTTTAAAACACTGTATCTAGCACCATTGTTGGGGGAAAAGCATGCCACCAAAATTATAATAAACATTTTCTTATTCACTTGAGGAACTAATCTACGTATCTGACAAGAACTATAATATCAAAGAATGTAAACTAGTAAACACAAACAAAGCCACCATGGGAAAAAAATACAGGAAATATTTACATTTCAACCTTTAGTGTGAATGTTTAGCCCTATAACAAACACACAATCTAGATTTACAGATTAATTTCTTTCTGAAAAAGGAAGCTTTCACGAGTCATGGCTTTCTACTTTATCTTTCCAGAATATGTGTATGATTCCTGGTCGCATGGCAGAAAAGTGATCAGTGGTCACTGAAGCAGTCTGTGCTTCACCCTGTCTGGAAGAGAGGGCTTGGTTTTCATCCTGCCTTGCAAACAGGTTAACCCTTTGCTTCTGGACGCTTATGCCAATGCTCATTGTTAAATACACCCACCTTTCCAAGAGCAATGGGAACATCCATCTCCTCAAGTTTGGAGGCCCCTAACCATCATCTGTGAGGCCAGAGGCTCACAAATAATGTATGCAAATAATGTGGCTGTAGGCAAATGTGATAGTACGCAAATGTGGTTGAAGGTAAATGTGGCTGTAATCAAAGGCAGTTATAGGCAGATGTGGCAGTAGGCAACTTTAGTCTATTGACTCCTTGAATATTTGAACCAAGATGGCAAAGAATGAAGACAGGTCTGACACCTCTGGCTTTGTGAAGTTGTGAGAAAGGGTTGAATATCTGTGTATGTGATGAAATCAGCTTAGCAAGCCTTCTTGTGCTATGTGCTTTGTGTGTTAACCTAACATTTGACTCAGTTGCTTC
The DNA here is from genome assembly GCF_907164565.1 of Psammomys obesus. NCBI lineage: Eukaryota > Metazoa > Chordata > Mammalia > Rodentia > Muridae > Psammomys > Psammomys obesus. Next base: position 432,400 of record NW_026596440.1, on the reverse strand, counting down.
TTTCTTCATCAACAGCAATCTGAAAGCCCTGGAGTTTCTGTACTGAGGATGCGGTGCTTTAATATTTCCTTATTTATTGAATAGAACATCCCAAAATGTCAAGAAGAAGTTGAGAGCTGAAATCACAGGCAGTGTAGAGACCCTAGACTATTCACTGACTGCACATAAAAAAACAGTCATTAGTAAATGCTGCTCCCACCTGCTATTTATTCTATCCAATCTGGAATAATTCATTGAAAAAAAGGCCATTTCTCTTCACAGTTTTTCCTGAGTGACCCTGAGGAGACAACCCTTCTGACTGCCAATACATCAAATGCAAACGTTTCTGTTCCAGACAACCAGGCAGCAATTCTTCATGCACAGAACTTGTTTTTCCTCCCGGTAAGAAAGTTGTACCCAGTGATGCTTTGCCATTTGCCTGTAACATCAGCCTAAACAATGCAAGGTCCTCAGCCTCAGATACCACCACAACTTACACTTTCATTCCAATCATAAGTCCTCAGATAGCAGATTCTGGTCAAGAAACCCCATACTGGCATATCCCACCAATACAAAAGCCACATGATAGACTCGGGAGCTCAAAAGCCCCAGAATATTTGGAAAGTACCATGGCTTCTGCCCTAGCAGATTCACCCATAGTAGCATCAGGAAAACCATTTGTAAGTGTTCACGAGACTACATATTTCTAACCCCATATTATAGGAAGTCTATGACTGAAAGTGAATGGGCAAGGTCTGGGGTAGAAGATCCTGCTTACTATTGGCCATGGCAGAACTCTTCTTAATAGGACCTTAGATAATAATAAAAATTGCAGTAATACAAAATATTTTAAATATTAAAACATATGAACTCTTTACACTTAAAGCCTATGTTTGTGAATTAATTTTAAAAATTGAACAGTTTACCAGAAAGGTAAACTGTTGGTCTGAGTATTTACATAATAAGAAAGAAAAATGAACTAAAAGTGGAAAAAACACAAAAAAATTTTATTTCATTATAACCACATAATGGAATTAAACTCAGCCTTTAAATAAGATGATTAAAAACATTCAGTAACATATATTCATAATAAATTACTAAAAAGTATTATTTAAAACGATATCAAGAAATACAATCAAAACTTTGTAAAATAACACCTATAGTAAATCATGTAGGAAGCATGGAAAGACACATGCAGATCACTGTTGGTATTGGTTAGCTGTGGATACCAGGAACCATTAGACACTCTTATTTTTATGTGTGTTGATTTATATACTTCTAATTTTAACATCAAACGCTTCTGGCGGATAATTTTCATAAACCAGCAATAAAAACCCTTTTAAAATTACAATTTATGAAGACTCCCAGTATTTACAAATAATTACAAATCTTAAACCTCTACTCCAAAAACATAAATTTTATGTAGCTTTTGGCAAGGCAGTGTTCTGAACTCTCTGCGTTGTTGTATATAATCTCCGTGTGCGTTCTCTGTTGTTGTTTATGAACTCCACTTGAGTCCTCTGTGTTTTGTATATAATCTCCCTGTGAGTCCTATGTGTTGTTATGTAGTCTCCCTGTGAATTTGTGTGTTCTCTGTAATTACATATACTCTTCATGTGGATTCTCTAGGGTGGTTGGCGTCATTTCTATCACTCTTTTGAGCGGTGCAAGGAAAATGTAGGACTTCTTGCTGAAATGACCTTCTGTGTGAATCAGATAAGCCAGGAACCAAAGGCAGACACCTCCCATATTCAGCCCTTAGGACAACCTCAGAGCTCTGAAGAGCAGCTTAGGGTCCTTGTGTCACCTGAGCAAGGAATCATGAGGCTGCAAGCCAGTACCTTATGTACTCTTTTCGTAATGACTCTCATTTCATTTTGTTTTGCTCATTTAATTTCCAATCTATTATGCTTTAATATTTTTCAAAAAAAATAGAATGGTGGATCACCAAAATTAAAAAGAACCAATTTAAAACAAACATACATGAAAGCCCATATTCAGTTAGTTTCAAATGAACCAAATTAATTCTATCAAATTACTATCAACACTCTGTCCAGGTCTCTTGAGGCTCACCTACAGAGTTGATGATCCACAAAGGGGCTAGCCTAGGCAAGACAGTGCAGAAACACATTGTATCCGTGGGTCCTCAGAAGGCCCCTAAGGCTTTCTTGACAAATTACCTAAGATGTAATCAGGACTGATTTCAAGAAACCCACTATAAGGTGAGAAAGGTTTTGCTACTTAACCGTTCACCTTTCTCTTCATTTGGTCACAATGGCCTGAATAATCTCACCATGGCTCTTTGCCTCTTTCTGTTCTGTGGTGGGTCAGAGCAGTGGAGAACCGACATTAGTAATCACTGATCAACAGTTTATGCTTACAACACTCATTACCTTACAAGACCTGCCACCCTCAGTGGACAGTGACTGCCCAGCATCCATGCAAAGAAAACAGTAACTTCTGACAGAATGACAAATTTGTATTGTTGGGTTGGAACTGCTGGCCCCTTCAAAAACAGGAATGTGAAATGCAAGTTCTCCTCAATAAAGCATTTGTCCTAATGCCTGGATGATTCCTCCATTCGTTTGGGTACCCATAACAAAGCAGAACCTTGCTCTATGGCCACTGCAACTTCTTTTTCCAACTTTTCTTCTTCCCTGAGAACAGGAACTCGTGAGCTCACATCAGTAACCTTCCATGTAGCTTCATGGGAATGGCTCAGCTGAGGCATGAGTTCACAAATGATGTGTCACTGTGATGAAGTAACAACTGGATGCCTGCTGAACCAGCCCAATTCACTGAGCTGAAATGCTCAACCTGTCTTCCTTGCTCTTCCTGTCCTGAGAATGCTCGAATAGAAATCCAGCACCTTGTTCTAAAAATCTCCATGATGCAGCAACAGAAAGCATTCAGAAATAGTAACCTTCCCCTTTGGCAAGTCTGTCTCTGCTGGAGGGCTTGGACTCTACGCTTTCTGCATCTGTTCTTCGCAGTGATCTGTAAGAATGGTATCATGACCCCCACTGTTCAGTGAAGATGCTGAGATATTGGCAGTTACATTACCAGCCAAAAGTCACTGCACTAATAATGAGTGATAGAAGCAGGCTGAATGCAGGGCTCTCTGAGGTCTCCCTAAATATGACAGACAGAGAGGAGATGGTCAAGGAAGTAGGCAGGCCTACAGATTTCTGTAGACCGAGATGCAATGTGCCCCATCCTACACTCCATGCTTTAAATTTCTTATGGCGCCTGTCCAAATTCAAGTGTTTCCATGGCCCAAGATCTCAGCCTAAATCCTTAGGGTCTACTCTGATATATACATTCTCTTTTAATAAAATGTCTGGCAGTCTGGTGCTTTTAATGGCATTATTTGCCTTGATTTATGAATCACTTTCATGAATCAACAAATTGATAAGCCCAAGAGAAATTCTACCAAGTATCATTTCTAAAAATTCCATAAATGTGCACAGGGTCACACTATATTTTCAAGAAATAAAATTCAATTTCTGCATAACATGTCTTCAAACACTTTTTCTGAAGTGTTTGGCAACATAGGTTTTTTAAATTTCTTTTTGTTATGCCAGATCATTTTAGAATCTCATGAAGCAAACATCCATGAACCTTCAGGTCAGAGGGAAGAGACAAAAGCCTGACTCCTCCGCAGCATTTCATGTGGATGGGACACCTGTTGGATGCTGTCCCTGGGCTGAACTTGTTAGCGATCCTAACGCTTTCTTTCTGTCTTGTTTCCTGTCGCAGTACTTCATATACAGCTGCGTCCTGGGCTTGATCTCCTGCTCTGTCTTCCTGAGGGTGAACTATGAGTTAAAAATGTTGATCATGATGGTGGCACTCGTGGGCTACAACACTATTCTGCTCCACAGCCATGCCCATGTTCTGGATGCGTACAGCCAGGTCCTATTCCAGAGGTGAGTGGACCCTTCCGGTCTCTGATCATGTGCCTAGCTCATTCATGGCAATTTTGATCTCATGGTCAGTGAAAATTATCAAAACTGCTGCTGTCAGTAATCACAGTGAGAGTGTCTTTGAAATGATGGATCAGGAAGGTGAGATGTGTTTTCATTATTGATAACATAGACTGTATTGAGAAATGCATGTAAAGAATGGAGTACCTTAAAGAGAGGATTTGTATAATATGAAATCTGCCTCCCCCTGTTGTGCTCTTCCCCCTCCCCATCTCCCTATGTTGCTCAGGGTGGACTTGAGCTCTTGATCTAAAGTGATCCTCACACTTCAGGCATTCCGGTGGCTAGCAGAGCATGACAGATATGTAACATCATGCCCAGCTTAGTGGAAACTATGTTGTGGCAGCATTCCCGGGGTCCCTGTCTCAGCCCTATTAACATTTGCCTGAGCTGTTCTCTGCCATGGGGTTGTCCAACATATGGTGGGGATATAATGCCACTTCAGCGTTCCATCCCTCTGCATACAAGCCACAATCTTTCCAGAGCAGCTCACAGCAACCAAACACGTGCCCAGAAATCACCAGCTTTCCCCAGGAGAAGATTGGAAGACAAAATGTCATTTGGTTCAGAAGAAAAAGTAGTAAAGGAAATAAGTAATTATTTTCACAAGTCATGGTGTGAGGATTCTTTGTAGAGTTTTCCTAAATACCACTGTATAGAGAGAAAAGGTCAAACCTGGAAACTTATTTTGCTCCTTGAAAAAAATCTGACTCCCAAGACAAATGCAGTCCTGTTGAATTTTCCATCCTCAGGATCAGAGACATAAAAATATCCCGTCAGAGGATTTTATCACCGTTATCACACAAAAGCATCCATTTGTTGGCAAAGTCATGTTTGGGAAAGTTTTGTTATCACATTTTTTTCCAGAAGCATCTAAAGAATACTTGATCACTGCTTGAAAGAGAACATTTTAATTATCATACTATCTATTTCACATCTCAATAGCAAGACGTTTCCACCAAGCGTTGGTTTATATACATATAAGGAATTTTCTGAGTTATTTGTCTTTTCTTCCATAGGATTTCTCCATTTGGGTTTTTTTTTTTCAGTGTTTGAGAGTCTAAACCAGGGCCTTGTACATCCCTGGCACTGAGCTATATCTCCAGCCCTTTCTAACCCTGTACATACATATATATATACATATATATATATATATATACATATATATATATATATATATATATATATATATATATATGTACACACACACAGAGAGAGAGTCCTCAAATACATGCATAGAAATGTTGACCCAGAAAGGTGGTTTCTGCTGATAATGTGTGGCCTTTTCTCCACGTGCACAAGGAAGCCACCTTCCCAAACATTTCTTATCAATACAAACACTTTCAGAAACATGGCTGCAGCTGTTCTCATCACCTAATTTAATTTTCCCCATACTGTGAAACCCGATAATCTGTAATCAAGCTGAAGGCATAAAGTTGCAGAAATGCATAACTATATTAAGGGAATGTTATTATTTCTTCGCCAAGATGAGAATGAAACCAGAAGTTAATATTCCTATAAATTCTTAAAATCCCCAGCGAAGCATGCTTTATTATCTCTCTGCTGTAGCCAGTGAACCTGGATCGCTTTCCTAAATAAATGGAACATTGCTGATTTTTGCATACAACTGATGGACCTATTAAATTTCCCTTTATTAAATTTAAAGTGCTGAGATACATTACACATTTGAAGCAAACAGGGAAATGAGATTATAAAGCTTTGGATGGGGACATTATTGTTCCTGGGGATGGGAAGAAGCCCTTGAAGAGACACAACCTCTGAGAGGCCTCAGCAGTGGCAAAGTGGTTGCTAGGTACTTGTGGAGTGAGTGTCTTTGCTCTTCTAAAGACCTTTGCACTTGCTTTGGAATTCCAGTGACCTCACACCTATAGTGATGTCTAGTGGGAGCCAGCATCCTCTGCAGGGGCTGCATCTACTGCCCAGTTCAGAATCTCCTTCAGGAGGATCTGTCCCTTCTCTGACAGATACCTGTAGGATCTGGGGGATTTTTTCACCCCCAAGTATATTCCTCTGCTTAAGGAGAAGTTTAGAAGCATGGAACAGAAGAGCAAACTGCACCCAGCTTAACAATGTTGTCTAACACCAGCCTAAGGGGGCCCCAAATGAAAAGCCCTGAGAGTAGCTTAGTGTTGCTCCAGCGTCTCTACCTCACCCCAGCATTCATGATTCCCCATTTCCTGAGCTTCCAAAGCTAAGTCTGGGTGGGAAAGATCTCCCCACACTTTGCCTATTTTATTGACCCGGATAGGATAGGATAGGATAGGATAGGATAGGATAGGATAGGATAGGATAGGATAGGATAGGATAGGATAGGATAGGATAGGATGCTGATATGATATGATATGATATGATATGATATGATATGATATGATATGATATGATATGATATGATATGATATGATATGATATGATATGATACATAGCTATTGATGAAAGTGGGACACGTTTGCAAGCATGCTGTCCAGTCCTGCCACCTGGAGAGTAAACATCTTCAAATCCCAGAACCCGAAATGCCATTCCAGGAAGGAACTGGCTTAGAGATGACCAGCCAGTACAGGCACTCTGCTGGAGCCAGCGTGCTGCTGCAGTCCACTTGGCCATGTCCCTTCCTATACCTATTTTAGACATTGTGTCCCCTCTCATTCTCTATTTCCTTGCACCTACACGCTTGATACCACAGCTTGGACATGATAGTCAGCATCCTTCCCCTCCAAGGAGGCTTCTGGGATTGCTCCTCTCTGCTCTTGAATGTTTTCAGGAGGCCTACCTTGCCGGTCCAGCCTTCACTCTGAAGGTATGCCACACAGCCAGTGTCTTTTGTCGTGTTCCCACCCTGGAAATGAAGGTTGACATTTCTATCCTCAATAAGTTGAACATGGTGTTTGATTTATTGCCCTGCTCTCTCTTTCTCTCCTCTCTCTCTTTCTCTCTCTCTCCCTCTCTCTTTTTCCCACACACACACTCTAATAGATACACACTCACACAGACAGACATACACATACACACGCATACCTACACAATCACACAGACAGATACAGATATGCAGACACACACATACACATACACATACACATACACACACCGTCTTGGGAGGGGGGGTGATAATTCTATTAAATCAAGCAAAAAGAGACCCAGGAAACTGCTGTGCCTACTACAGTGCCTGGCATGTTCTTGGTGCTGAATAAATGAAATACAATCAGGATGTGTTCCAAACAATATGAATATTTCAAACACTGTCAAAAATGAAGTCTCCCCCTCAGCTACTTCCTGCTTCTGTATCTCCTAGAGGTCTGGTCACTCAAAAGAGAGTTTGGAGAAAGACCATCTCTGTTTAAAGACAGTGCCAGCAAATGAAAGCAGTTTGCAGTGTGACCGACCAGCATGGTTCACCATGGGCTGGTGAGCAGCCTTTCAAGCCAAATTTGACATTGATCATGATAAAGACAGTACAAAGAGAAGTTCTGAACAGGACAGAGCAAATCAATGGAGTTGTTCCCCTCCTCTTCTGGGCTCTCTTTTTCCAAGAGGGCTAGCAAAGAAAGCAGAAGTCAGCACTAGGAAAGCTTCCGATCATTGAATAATTCATAAGATGACATCAAAGGTGTCATTACCAATTCCTGAAAGTGGCCAGATTCTTCAGGGGGAAAAGAAGACGACACGGGTGAGTGTGCTGTTAACAGTCCATTCGTGGCAGGCCAGCAGCATCGCAGCACCAGCAATAATTGCTCCTTCTGTGTCGCCTTGTGGTGAAGGATGTGTTTGAAAGGTGCAGAGTAAGTTGTTCCCATATCTCTGCGTTTATTCAGCTGCCCTACATACTGTCTGCGAGAACATGCCCATACCAGTTCCTAGACAAGAAAGCAGGCACTTTCTTCCAGAGTTCTTAGCCAATGCTGCTGGACCACTGAGTGTTCCTCAAGATGATGTCGAGGGCACTGACAGCTGGGGGAAGTACTTTTGCGCCGTTACTTCTTGTGATGCAGGCTGACTGCAGAATCTACAAAGTGCCATCAGGACTTTTTATGAACATCTTCTCTTGAAGAACTGAGTCTTAAGATGCAGGAGTTATCATTTATGTGCACCAGCCATTAGGTAACCCTACTGGAAGAGCAGATGTGAGCCTTTTTTGTTTTTTTTCTGGAGAGGCATGAATGGTAAGGAGTTCCAACAGAGGAGCCAAGAGGGAGTTCTATAGACTCACCCACTGTGGCAAACGTGGATGGGGTATATAAATGTTTTCTGGGTGGCACAGCACATGAATACACAACAGCAGACACATTCAGATCTTATCATCTTCTGCAAGTTTTTGTTTGGTTGGTTGGTTGGTTGGATGATTGGCTGGCTGGTTGGTCAGTTGGTTGGCTGTTTGGTTGGCTAGCTGTTTAGGTTTTTGTTTTTTTTGTTTTTTTCAAGACAGTGTTTCTTTGTGTAACCTTGGCTGTTCTGGAACTCACTCTGTAGACCAGGCTGGCCTATAACTCAAAGATCCACCTGCCTCTGCCTTCTAAATGCTAGGATTAAAGGTGTGCACCACCACACCTGGCTCACCTTCTGAAAATTTGAACTGTGATTTCCAGATATAGCTGTGTAGGTTCACCTTTCCAAATTCAGCATCAGCTCTCCCTCCAGGAGCCTGGTGGAGGGGCTCAAACCAGTATCACTAAGAGGGAAGAGTCCAGACCCTCCAGGTGGAATGTCTCTGCTTTCCTCATCTTTCCTACATCTCTTGATAATCTCAATGTCTACAACTTGACATTGCTATATCTTGTTCACCTTAGGATCAGGGGATGCTGAACTAGTTGACAGTCTCAAGAAAGAATTGAGGAATTCATCATGCAGAGGAAAAACAGAGAGACCCTCACATCTGCCCTTCTGTAGATAGTGGTGGGTGTTCAAAACACCTACGATCTATTTAAGGTCTCCATTCTTTTCATTAGAACATATTCTAATATGTCCAAGTTGATTTTGAAATTCTTTTAAATTACTTTGAAATCTGATATCTCAATTTCCCCAGCCTTGCCTATTTCTCTGTCATCTTCCAAAGGTAAAGAACATGTGCTGTGCTGTCTGATGCTCCATCAAAGCAGCGTAAGGAGGAAATCCTAGTTGTGCAATCTATGCCACACTATTCTTTTGTAGGATGCAGCCATCTTTTCCACCTGAAGCAGAGCACATTCTGGTTTGGACTCATCTGGAAGAACATTCTATTTTTAAGCTTCTTTTCTTTGGGTGAAGGGTAGAGAAGCAAGCCTGTTCCCACAGACTCTACAGAATAGAATTCTGATGGTCCACTCTTCAAATTGGTTGCTAAAGCTGAGCACAGCCCCATGGTATCAGATCCCGTTGTGTGCATCTGCTTTCCAATGACCATCACTCTTCTCTATACAGAGAGCCCAGAATTGATCACAGTGCATCAGTATCTCTAGCACTGTGGTAATGGACAGGCCACTGCCTCTCCCGCCAAGTTTTTATCCCTTCTGACCTATAGCTTCCTCCAGGGCACTCTCCAAGCATCCCTCGTTACCTCCTTCCAGTTAGCAGCAGTAAAATATTGTGTCTTTCTGAAAAGCCACCTGTCCCTATGACATCAGGACTGTTAACAAGCACCGTTTATAAGGCATGCAGCAACCCTAGCCAAACTGTTGTCATCATGCCTCCCACCAGCCATTGGCAAACCCAGATAAAGTCACTGGGTGACTCAGGGTGCAGAGGAGAGTACAAAAGGACAGTCATGCCATACGTAGCTAGTACGCCACCTCCCTGCAGCAGCTGGCAGAGCACCACCATGCTCCCTGGCCCTCATGTTCAGACTGACATGACGGTGCTCTGACAGGGCATGGGGCTGTCTTTTTGTTTTTTGTTTTGTTTTGTTTGTTTCTTATTTGAATCTAGCATGTTTTCTGGGATGCATTTTTATATTCGGTTCTGGGTAGTAGTGACTTCTGGCCCTGTTATTCGCTTCACAGCTTTTGAGTAAGAGGCAGAAAGATTCACCCTCATGACATTGATGTGCAAAGCTTTTTTTTTTTTTTTTTTCCTAATTTGGCATCAAAGTTTCCTGAGGACTCAAAATGTTGTTGCCAGAGCCGGATAAGTATGTCCTAATGCAATGGTGTAGTAAAGAGACAGCTAATAAACTAAATGCCAAATGATAAGTCAGCTGGGAGCCATGAGTGCTATGTGGGTAGGTTATGGGTGGAAGCATTATCTCTTTGCTGCTGCTGCTGCTGTGTGTGTGTGTGTGTGTGTGTGTGTGTGTGTGTGTGTGTGTGCACGCGCGTGCGTTCCTGCATGAAGAGTGTGTGTTGATGGACAGAAATGCAGGACATTGAAGTTGCTAAGCTCTCTGCCACTGAGCTACAACCCTGGTCCACTGGCCTCTTCTTTATGAGTTGTAGGCTCTAGATCAGAGCCCTAGCAAGAAGACCTCTGAGTTATCCCAGACACCAGGAACCTGAGAATACATTATCACAGCTAGTATGTAGTTCATAGCACAATAGAAATTAGTTTTCTTGGAGGTATTTTTAAAAATAAATTATGTCATCGAAGAAAAAAATATTTATTTATTTAATGTACATGAGTAGTTTGCCTGCATATATGTATGTGTTTCATATGTTTGCCTGATACCTATGGAAGCCAGAAGGGGGTGTCAGACAGATCCTTGTGACCTGCTTTGTGGTTCCAGGAACTGTACCTAGGTCCTCTGCAAGAGCAACACATGCTCTTGACTGCTGAGCTATCTCTCTGGCCCCCCAAATGTGAAGTTTTTAAAAGTAATGATATTGAGTAGTTTCTTAGTGTGAGCAGACCTTTCTCAGCCATGCTGTGCTTGACCCAAGCTCCTCCAGTGCCAAATGCTCAACAGTCACAAGGGTCAACGTGAGACAGTGGCTCTGAGTTTGTATCTCACAGAAATGAAAATGAAAGTCAAGGACTCTTCTGGAAATTGCCAAGTGGAAGGAAGCTTTATTAAGTAGAATTATAGAAAAGTAAGAAGTTGAGGAAAAGTGAGAAATTAAGTAAAAGTGAAAGGAATTTCCCAGAGTGGAAGAGTTTCCAAGAAAGGAAAAGCCATTGGACACTTTTGTCTGTTCATTTCGTACCCTCCCATTTCAGGGTTGGTGAAGCACCTTTGTATACATCTCTGATCTGTGCTTCCTTACTGGTTCTCTTGACTGTCAGCTGCTAGTCACTTGGCGAGTGTCAGCGCTCTCCAACCTTACAGGTGTCTCAAGTGCTGTCAACTGCTCTAATTATCTCGTTGTTCTCACATCTACATGATTAACTCGTTGCTGTACCATGTCAGAGAGTTAACGCAGCTGCCAAGACATAGCTGTAGCTTTTCTTGGATACTTCAGATTTAGATCCTTGTCCACATCATGGCTTCAGAGACAGAAGCTTCAGCTGCAGTAGAAGCAAGAATACAGAGACAGAAGTGTCATACATGTCCACCAAGGGTTCAGGTGGGGTGGATAGCCAGCTGTGGTCACACACCCACAGCCACGTCCCTCCTGTTATCAGCTTCCCTCCCCTGTCATGTTAACCCTTAAGGTTCCCTTTAATCCCAGCCTCTGTTTTCAGTGCAACAACTCGAAGCAGCTTTAATCTTCAAGGTCACTTTTCCCTGAATATCCAGGGAGCATCTCCTGCATCCGTGAGATCGTGCTGGTGTCCATGTGCCCAGGTTACATTTTCTCCTGAGTAATGACAGTATTCTGTGTACCTGGTCAGAGTAGTTGGCCTTTTTGGGGTAGAGACTAGTTCACTCAGCGATACCTCCATCTCTCACCCCCCACTAACCAGGGCATTTTGTACATTTGGCTTCTTGAACCCTGAGGGTCAGGATAATTGCTTATTAGCAGCTTCGGGCAGATGGCCATCTAGCTGCTCATTTGTGTATGACTACAGGCATGTGTAGTGCCCAAGTCCCCAGAGGCTAACATGGAGAGAAGGAAGGCATAATGTTACAAACGTTTCCAGTTTCCCTGGTGCAGTCTCCTGCCTTCACAATTCAACAGTTTTGCCACCTGATACCCCACCACCCAACCATCGGAGATCAAGGAGGCTTTAGTCTTCATGGTGGGTGAGAGAGAATGAGAGAGAGAGAGAGAGAGAGGAGAGGGGGTGACAAAGAAACAAAGAATGAGTTGAAAGAGTGAGAACTATCATTTTGTATAAGTGGCTGAACGCATTTGATGATTCAAATTATGATACTGCCTTCACCACACACACATACGCACACATGAAAAATTTGTTGACATTTTAATTCTCAAAACCTCAAAATGTGAGCTTATGGTAAAATGAGGCCAAATGAGAGATGGGTCCCTAGCCCAGAATGACTGTAGTCCTTCGAGGCCGTGACCGTGTGAAGAGACAGACACGGACACTTGAGGTCGCCTATTGATGATGAAGTCAGACCCTGGGGTGACAACACACATCAGCAAGCCAAAGAGCACCAAAGGTGGACAGCAAGCTGCCAGAAGCTGGAACAAGATGAGGAAGAGCCTCTGGGTTTCAGAGGAATATGGCTCCAAGCAAGCTTGCCTTCAGCCTCCAAGCTTCCAAAACTGGGAACAGCACATTTCTGTGGTTTGCCACTTGGTGACTGTGCCTTTGCCGCAGCTGCAGGGGGAAACTGGTGGAGTGGTCAGTGGACTAACCTGTCAGGAGTACATCCGGGACTTTTATCTTATCTGCACCTCGTCCTGCCCGCCCCATTGACGTGCTCTTGACAAGCAGAGTGACCCAAGACTGGATCTTCCTGTGGACAATCCGTCAAGGGTCTCAGCATCATTTTTCTGCAAGTGTCCTCTCATGAGGCAGCCAACAGTACCAGTTGACAATGCTTTCTGCTTACTCAATAAAAAGATGTTTTTGAGAAAACATTTGGAGAAAGTGCAGTTCTTCCTGATGGACACAGGGAATTTTGCAACAGAAAAAGGGCTTCCACCTACTGGCACACAGAACTCTGCTGTGTGCTGCTTTTTGTAAGGTTCAGTGAAGTCTGATTTTGTAACTGCCAAGTCCAACAAGGAGAACCTTCCCTTTGCTGCCTTCCCAATGTCCTACTCCCAGTTCACTGCTGTCTTAAATCATATGGAAGACATGAAAGGCAGGGGGGACTACAGTTTCAGCCCCTTCCCCTGCTGCCTCACTCATGAGGCATTAGTGTGAAGCATCCCCAGAATGGCATCCCCAGTGGCTTCGTTATGTGAACTTTCTATATGTTAAATGGAAACCTAATCAGGTTCTGAATTCATAAAAGGCCCTGCCTCTGACTCAATGTCTCGATGTACTTGAGGCTATTGGTCTTTTACCTGGAAATCAAAACGGAATTGAGTCTGTTTTATGTCACTGACAAAACTACCACAAAACTCTAACCTGTGTACTTAGCTTTTTGTTCTCAGTTTGGTGCTCCAGAAGAAGGGGACTGTGATTCCAGGCTCTGTCCCCTGGCTTACAAAGCTCTAGATAACAGGAGCATGCAAAGCTCAGCATGCACCTTCCAGGGATGGTGGCTGTGCTGCTCTTATTAACCACCCATCAGAGTGTCTGTGTGGCTACTGTGGAGAAAAGAAGTGAGTTTAAAATTCACTGACGTCACCATTGTTATTAGATATCTGCTTTTCCCCAGCCATTTAAACTGCCGGTAGAGACGTTTGCCTGAGGCTAAGAAGGACTCCATGTCCTAAAATCAGCTCCAGTGAAATACAGAAGCATCCTTGTGCCCTTCTCACAATTCTTGGAGAGACGGGAACCATCTCATGGTAGATGAGTGCAGCCTCTCAACAGCCACAGCAGGTGTGATCCAGAGGGAGGAGCAGAAATGTGCACCTGTCTCTTTGGAGAGTTCTGAGGCTCGAGAGTTTAAGTCATTGGGGATGAGTGATTCCCTCAGAAATCTACCCTTCTTTACCGTTCACACTTTTCTCTCTACCTGAAATTTACTGATCTCTGTTCTCTCCAGTTTTCTAGCCATTTCCCTTTTATTGGTGATTACTTAATACTGAAATCAACAGGGCCATTTGGGAAGAGTGTGTTGTGGGTCAGTCTATGTGCCGGGTGTGTACATATCTGATGTCACCCTGAACTTAATAGTGGAAATCACCAGTACTGTTTTCAAAGAGAGTGCCATGGGCCAGGCTTATAATATCTGATGTAGCATCCAGAATGGTCCATAAGATTGGCACTTAGATCCCCTTTGACAAATGAGGATGGTGACATTTGCAAGGACTTTTCCAAAGCCCCTCGGCTCACAGTTAAAGTCCAGGCTACTCCAGAGCCAACTAAGCTAAATCTTAGCATCTCACTTGCCCTTGAACCTTGAGTGGGAAAAATGGAAACTCACAAAGCAGGATAAATAATGAAGAAAGTGATTGCCTGCCACAATGCTGTTCATGTGACAGCATCTAGGAAAATTACCCAGGGTTTCTCAGATCTTCCTTATACTTGAACATGGGAAAGGTGCTTGCCAGAAAATGCTCAACACTGCCAAGAATTGCAGTCACTGCCTCCTTGCATTAATTGCAATGTGCTGGGAGTCACTGCTGTGACTGCTGTAGTGAGAACACAAGGCCCAGCCCAGCTCAGCAACAGACTGACCCTGTTCACCTGGAGCTGAGGGCTCATTGGCCATGAGTGGGATTCCTGTATCTGCGATTACATAATGTACTGAGACTGTGCAATCAGCTAGAACAATACACAGAACTGCACCTGTCACAAATGGAGAGCCTTGTAGAAGTTCTGTATTTCATTTTTATGCCTCAGACAGTCAGTAATTTAAAAAATACTGTCTCCTTCTGAGAGCAATAATGAAAACACCAAAGAAACCATATATCCAATTATCCATCTCGATCCACGAGCATTGGGAGAATGGATTAGCTTTCTGCAAGTCCCTCCTGCAATGTCTGCTACAGCTCAGTGCAAAGTCAAAGTATTAATTTGCACATATTTCTATTTCCTGTGCCCTCGACATGTGGACCTAATTTTTGTTGTCTTTATGCAAATTGGGGTTTGTGATATATTTGAAATGTGTACTTGGCTGGGATGAAATCTGGAAATGCACTGGGGATTCCGAAGTTTGTCAGTACTGGGATTCTAAGTCTTGTATGCATGTTGTGTGGTGTTGTGATCTGTCTGTCCATCTGTCTGTCTCATTGTTGGTTTGTGTGTGTGTGTGTGTGTGTTTTTTCAATAGACCAGGCATTTGGAAAGACCTGAAGACCATGGGCTCCGTGTCCCTCTCTATATTCTTCATCACCCTGCTCGTTCTGGGTAGACAGGTAAGAAGTTCTTTCTGTTGTCTCCTGAGGTGCAAATCTGCATTGTAGCATGTTTGTGGAAAGAAAAAATGTTTAAGAATCAGGATCATCTATTCACTTAAGAGAAAAGTAGACAGTTGAGGTGTGCACCAGATATGAAGGAAAAGCTTGTTTTACTACAGTGGCAAACTTCAGAGCTCCAGGGATATGAATCAATTAATTTCCTACTACATCTTAAGCTACAAATATGTTGTAGTTTGTAAGCAGCTGCAGTTATGGGGGACTCCCCTTGCATGGGTCTGTCACAGTGAATGGCACACTTCTTCTGCCAGTTGGTATGGTGCCTTTGCCTCATTTGCAACACTCTTTAAAATATAGTTCTCTGCTAAAAATTGTATTTTGTGATGCAAATGAAATTATTGTCATTCTTTGGGCCTCTGCCTGCTTCTGGTCTCCCAGGGGAGGCTATGAATAGTGGAGTCTAAGGGTTACCATGCTTCTGCTGTGCACAAAATCAATTACTAGTGACTATAAGACTTGGCTGAAGCCAGGCGCCTCTGTCCTCAACATCTGTTTTAAAGCATACGATAGGCAGTGTGAAGCCAAGTGAACGATTTGGACTAAAAGGTACAGAAGCTTCAGCGTGGATGCATTATTAAATAAGCACATGAACTCGTGGCAAGTGCCAACAGACTTACGACTTGCAGTCTGGCTTCCAGACTCCCTGCTAGGTAGCTATTAACAATTGCACAGTTGGGCAGTGTCTGTTTTGTTGGCTAGCGTTACACATGTGGAACATTCCTCTACTATAGCACCTATGTAATATGAGTTGCACGTTTCCTGGGAGCTAGCAGTAGTACCCCGGCCAAGCTAGCCACCCCCAAAAAATAATTCTGTGTGAACCTTCCCCTACCATCTTAGCCCCTCAGTGTCTGCATTTCTCCAGTCTGCGTTCTCTGGTTTGCCATTGTTATACCCTGTCTGCTTTTTGGCTCTCGTTCCTTTCCTGCTTCTCCTGTGACTTGCTCATTTGTTTATTGCTTGTTTCTCACTACTGACCAGCTTGCTGCTCTCATTCATGAAGCAGCCATACCCCTACGCTTCCAGGGTAGCCAACAAATTACCTAAAAAAGAGCTGACTGCTGTGCAACAATGCCAGGTGGCCATTCTTCGGGAAATAGCAACCTCTTTGTGAGCTGCCTGCTTCTCTGTGTCATGCCGTTGATGCTATGTCCAAAGTCTCTATGCTAATAATCACCACTCAGATCACCTCCCATCACAGAGTGTTTTAAGATGCAAGAATCAAATTGAATCCCACCCAACCCCCTTTTCAATAATGGGGATGGAGATTTTAATAATGTTGGCAATGGGGATAGCCAACATTTCACTACCACTATGTAACTGTGGTCAGGGCCATTGAGTGACAGTTGATTCATTTCTCTGTAACAGAATTAAAGTAAATAAGTAAGTGTTCGATATTATGGTCAACCACTGGCATAATTGTGCCAAGGAATCTTCATAGGAAGCCATTCCTTTATATGGATAGCCATTATGTTATCCTTAGTATAATGATGAATACTCTCCATATCTCTACACCTGGGCAAGCTATTGCTTCCTAGAGGAGTAAAGTGAATCTATGTGGTTCACTACAGAGCTATGAGAAGCTGTATAGCTGTTTGGGGTGTGTTTTGGAAGCTGGCAAAGCATGAAACTGCCTTGGGTGTGACACTGCACTGAGGTTCACAAACACTCTTGACATGCCCCCTGCCTGAGGCAATCTGAGAAATGGTGGCAATCAGAGGAATGGAAAGTTTACAAAGCAAAACTGTGGCTCAGGGAGGCACTGTTCTCCATAAGGTGACAAACAGAGTCCTTTAGCTCTTCTTTTTAGCTTCGTCCTCACAGTCACCTTGCTCTCTGGTGATGTCTCACATACCCATCCCATTTAGAGTCTAAATCTCCCTCTCCATTCTCATATTATCTCACACAGATAGCTATCATTGGGTTTAGAGCCCACCCTAACCCCAAAATCCAAAATGAGTTTCTCTACAGATATCTAACAAATATATCAACATATGCTCCATGTCAAAGTAAGGCCATAGTTCATAGTGCTTGGAACTGCCTTTTTGGGACCCTATTCAATTCATTACTACTAGTTTGAGATAGACTCCTTTGTTTTCCTTTTAAGCTTTTCAACATGAATTTCATGAATAATCCTTATACATAAGAGAGAGTATCTAAAGCGGTTTTTCTTGCTTGAAAAGGTAGTCCAATGGAGAGATGGATTGATAGATGATAATATAGATGCTAGAGAGGTGATAGATACATAAATTCATATATATGGTTGGCTGATAATGATAATACCGCTATATTATATAATTAACACAGGCAAAAATAGCTAGAGATGATGGCTACATGGATATATAGAAGATAGACAGATAGATAGATAGATAGATAGATAGATAGATAGATAGATAGATAGATAGATAGATAGTAGACATGCTGCATTTATTTATAAAGAAAGCAAGTTTATCATATATTCAAAGTTTTAGACATTCAAGAGTAAGGCCCATCTCAGCTGCAGCAAAGACCATGTTGGGCACATCACTCTGTACCGCAAATGTGAGGGAAAGAAGGAGTACGTCACAAAACAGGAAGCTGGATAGTCTTTCCAGTCTCACAGTCCCTCCCAAGGGGACACTTCCAGTAACTACAGGGTGTCCCACCAAACTGCCCCTCACCGCTGAAAGGTCCCGTGTCATCATCACCACACTGAAGACCAAATTTCCAACACTTAAACCTTCCAGGGATTCACATAAATCACACCCAAATCATATCAGGATGGTATGTAGGCGGACACACAGGTAGATGATAGACAGATACATGATGCATAGATATTTAGAAATATGGGCAAATTATCACCTCCATGTTGTGCAGCTGTTTCCAAATTACTGATTTCATTCTAGTAGGAGACTAACAAATATTTGCCTGGAAAGCCTGAAGAACTTACATGCAGCAGGCTTTCTGCCTGAGCTGGCTCTTCGAAGGTGGTCTCATTTACATTGCTTTCATTTGTGCCTGGCGTTGGATACTCACCTGTGTCTTCCTGATGCCCCACCATAGCCTGCTTCTTCCATTCTAGTTAAAACCAACTAATACACCACCTCTTTGTCCCAGATCCCAAATAGATGAAACATTTTCCAAGATAAAGGGCTTTTCCAGTCAGTACATGTTACAATTTCTATTAATACAGTGTGGGAGAAATTTGACTTTAAATGTAAAGCTTTGGATAGTTTACTTTAAAAAAAAAAAAAAGTCTCACTGTGTGAGCTGAAAACAAATGCTTCACCAAAGAAGGAAATGTTCCTTAATGTATCATGTGCAGTTTGAATCAAACTAATTAATGGATGATCATTAATTTGTTCTTTCAGGCTGAAGTGTGATTTATTTCTTTTTTTAGAATCACTATTTGTGCATGAGAGGTGTGTGCGTGCACTATTTCAATTTGCGGTGTAATTTCATGATTACTCCAGCCAGCACAACAGCAAATACTTAGATTCACTCTTTTGCATTTATGTGTCAGCAGCTCATTCTCTGCTCTGACAGACAGTCGCCCTCTCCACGAAGCCCATCTTAGGAGGAAGGTTTCACTCAAGGCGATTTCATTACATTTAGTTACAGGTGTCACAGAAGACACAAAATGATAGCAAGGCCAAAGAGGGCCTCTGTCAGCTAATAAGTGTCTCCGTTTCTACAATAGTAATAATAACTGGCTCATATCCTTTTACATTTTAATACACCATAAATCATGAACATGTATGTTTTAACAGCAGCTCCTTTCCTAATTGAACGATATCGACATATCCTCTTGTCTCCAGCATACTGGCATTCTAAACACAGTGCGATGCTAAATGGAAAAAAAAAATCCATACTTTGTAATGAGCAACTACGTAATTGTGGTAGGAGGGACTGCTTTGCAAATTCTAAGGGCAAATTGCCACAAATTTAAAGTGTTTCTTATGTGATACAAATCACTGTCTAGCAAGCACCCTGAATCTTAGTCATCATTTTCATGCTACTGTGCTGCTTCAAAAATAAATTCAAGCTGACTATTGGCGATCTAGAGGGGAGCTTACAATTATTTTAACTCGTAAGCTTCCAGAGCCCCTGGTTCCTCGGGCTGGCTCAGTCTTTGGCTTGTTCTTTGCAAATCTGTATTATGTCTGTATTATGTCTGTGATTGACAGACATTTGGGTGGGACAGAGGGCTCCCTAGGGAGGGCGACGGTTCTTGGTGCTGCTTTGTTCTCTTGTTTTGTTTTCTCTTTATGACCTCCACTCTGGCAGGACAAGATGCCTATTGTTTCTTCACCTCTGTGTCCTCTTGTAACAGAGTGAATATTACTGTAGGTTAGACTTCTTATGGAAGAACAAATTCAAAAAAGAGCGGGAGGAGATAGAAACCATGGAGAACCTAAACCGAGTGCTACTGGAGAACGTGCTTCCCGCCCACGTGGCTGAACACTTCCTGGCCAGGAGCCTGAAAAACGAGGTCAGACGGGCAGGCTGGGGCTGGTTGGGGTCACGGCGGCCGTGGAGGGGCCTCTGCAGGGGCTGCCATCGGGCGGCACTTCATCCTGAAGGTGCACGTGTCCGTGGTCAGCCTCACACATTCCGTTTCAAGGGGATATTGACTACTCATGGGGACATCCCGGGAAGCTAAGAAATCCTCATAGTTGCTAAAATGCTTGCCTAGTGGTCTTAAGGTCCGAGTTCATAAACCAGGTGTGATGTCTCACACCTGTGATCTCAGCATGTGCGAGGTGGAGGCAGGAAGATCAGAAGTTGAAAACCATCTTCAGCTACATGACAAATTCAAGGCTAACACTAAAAAAGAAAAGGGCAATGTGAGACCTTGTCTCAGGGAAAAAATAAATCTTCTAAGATCAATAAATAATTTGTTTTTTAGAATTTCTTCTAGGCTGGTGAGATGACACAAGGATAAAGGTTGTTGCCATGAAGCCTTGGTGAATGAAGTTTAATCTTTGGGGCCCACGTGTCGGAAGGAATAGAAACAACTCCACTAGTTGTCCTCTGACCCCCACATGCTCACACTGTGGCCTATGGGCACACACACATGCAGCATAAGTGCAAGTTAAAACTGCTTCCTTAATCACGTAAAGTTCTGAATGTGTATTAAGAGGCTCAACATTCCCAATTAAGTCCTCTAATTGGCCACTTCTCTCTATCCAGCCATGGAAGACACTGTCTTCACCAGCACACATGTGATAGAGCCCAAGTCAGGAGGCCAAAATAAACCAGTCCACATGGCAGTGTTTCTGTGCTGTCGGGTTCCTTGGGAGAATTTCAAGGCCTTGGAATTTCAAAGACAGTAAGATAGTTTGAGACCGGTGGATTTAAGAACTTTCCATACAAGCACAGTCCGAATGAGTCTGCCATTTTGAAGGGCAAAATGGATATTTGAAGATACTTAGCAGAGTTGAGACTATGTCACTGAAATGTGGAAGTGGCAATAAAATGAGCAATAAAATGTGCTCATGTTTGTTTGTTTGTTTTTAATATTGCTGAGTAGCAAGAGAAAGCAGACAGATCTCCATTTGGGCATAATCTAAAATGTTAGGTTAGCACTGTGCTTTCACAGCCTGCTGAGCATTCTTCTCAGTAGGAGATTTGTGCTAGGGGTTGGGGGAAGGAGTGAAAGCAGCAGAGGGAAGCTGCACAGATGAACTCATCACCAGATAAGCCCAATCTGGGTGAACAGGCTATAGCATCCTCTTCTGAGGAGGCTTGGAGCAACTTTCAGGCTGAGAATGGAGTATAGGAATAGGCATTTCATGGTCCCATCCACTGATCTTTTCTTATGCTATTTTGCCCCCCTGTTACAGTAATTTGTGTTGATTTTCCTACAAGTTTAATGACGGTTATTGTATTACATTTACACCCTGATAAATATATCCTTAGTAAGATTAACTTACTGTTTACAAATAAGATTTGATGTGAAGAATCAAAAAAAAAAAAAAATGAGGAGCAGCTGAGAAGTTTGTAGGGGTGCAGGGTGTAGCAATCCTATCAAAGCATGTATTCCTCATCACCATCTGTGTTTTCTGACCTAAGCAGCTTTCTCACAAACTTATTTGTTGATCACAAGTAGTTAAGTCACTGGACGTAGTAAAAAGTTATTTTTGTTGGTGGTCCAGATCTTCTGACCCCTCCGGCTGTTCCCAGATTTTGTGTGTTATTGTGTGTTATGTGAGTGAAGGTGTGCTGTGTAGCGTGTGCATGGGAGCCAGAGGACGACTTCTGGGCTGGTTCAGCTACCAAGCATTCTACAAGTCAAATCCATATCTCCAGGCTTGCACAGGAAGCATTGTTACCCACTGACCATCTCGCTGGTCCTGCTCATTTCATTCCAGATTGGAGCCTATTCTATTGTCTTTGCCATGTGAGTCCGCTTGGGGTGTCTTAAATACAGAAATGGACAGGACAGAAAGGCTTCTCTTGGGTTGTCTTGGGGACAGCAGTCTGTCAACACATATCAGAAGTATGGCTTTCAGACTCTACGGAGGAAATACCACTGTAAGGAAGGGATCTGTGAATCTGAAAAGAAAATACTTGAAACCAAGTAGGAGATGGAAGCAGCAAGTGACAGGGAGGAAGACTCTGGCCTGCATGGAAGAACTGAAGGGAAAATGTGGAAGAGCCATGGTGCTGGCAGGAAGGAGGCCAGATGGAAGTACCATGGCATACGCCTGTCACTCCCTGAAGCATCCTGGGCCAGGACAGCAATACAAATGCTTCCACTTATCTTCTGGGCCTGTTTATCCCACACAAGCATGCAAACAGTTTCTTTTCTTCTTCAACAACATTTGTTCCTTTTGTGTTCTTGTGAGTGAAGTACTGGCTCTGAACCCAACATCATAGGCACACCCTCGAGGTCATCCCACACACCTGCCTTATAAATGGTGATCTCATGATGGGAACCCAGGGGCTGGTCCTCACCACTGTTTAGGCCTGGAGTGTTTCTGGGAAGCCTCTTAAACACACATCAGAGCTCACTCTCCTCATTAGATGAGAAGATTGCCTTTGTCACCTAGTTGACCCTTGTCTGAGGCCCCAGGTGAAGGGGATTAGCCAGGTGACCTCCCTCCTTCAAGGAACTGAGACTTTAACAGACATTTGGGGGATATACTCTGTAAATGAGAGCCCTTCAAGGACTTCCAGGCCACTACCCACAGCATCTCCTACCTACGAGAGGGATAGATTGGTTTGCACTGCATTTTCAGGAGATACTAATTACAAGAGCTCCTGAAAGAGAAAACACCAACACAACTCCAGGCACTTTCTAGAACATACTAACTCCTCCCAGCCTGGTGAGAAACCCCAGGCTTCACTATTCCTGGGAGTAAGTAGCAGTCATCACCATTTGTTTTTATGTTCTCTGTATTTGTGTATCTCTCCAACATCCAGTCCCTTGAGGACAGAATATATGTGGCTGGTTTAGCTGTGACCCTAATTACTGCAACCTGGACATTTCTCAACCACACTGCATATGAGTACATATGTGTATGCATGTTTGGGGAACAGGGCATTAAAGTGACTTCTGGGTTGTAACAACATGAACAGACATTAGCCCTTGATTTCCAAAGAAAACACTCAACAGTGAGCAGAATTTGTGCTCTACTTGAGACCCAGTTCTACGTTTTGACCTGTGTGGCACTGACTAGGAAATGAGACACTGAAGGAAGAGAGAATGTGGTGAAAATGAGACTTATCCTAAGGGCATGATGAGGCCCTTCCCATAACCTAGAACTCACTACTGAACTGATTTAGAGCTCTGAATGGTCCTGGAATGATCCTGAAACTCAGGATGGAGATTACAGGTCCTGACATTTGAAAATACCAAGAATGAGCTATGACTGAGTGACTAGGCCGACAGAGCTGGGAGGTTGGGACTATCACTAGATAGCCAGGATTTTAGAAAAATAAAGAGGTTGTGTTTTTTTCCTCAGGGACAAAGGATGAGAATGAGTATCAACAAGGGTATTTTTCTAGAGCCTGTTTCATAAAATTCCCTGGATAGGTAAATGGACTCTATTAGGGAACCTACAGTGGGCTGAGAGCACAGAGTGAGAGAAGATTAGCAACCAGGTACATGTGTGACACATGCCTCAGAGGACAGGTAGAAGCCCAGTGAAGAGAAAGCAATAAGTAGTCATCAACAAGCCCTCAAAAACACCCATGAGAGAAAAGCCAGGAGTCACTGCTCAGGGTGATACAGTTCATGGAAAAATGACCTGTATCACAACAGCATTTTTCCCGTGTTCTCCATCCTGGGCAGCTTGGGAATGAGCATGCCTAGCAGATGAAGGCTGGTCAAGGAAGGTTCGGTTAGGTTGAGTGCATGAAATCCTTACCATGCCTTGCCACACAGATCAACAGGTCTGGAATTTTGATCACTCGTTGGACTGGATGCTTTAACTATTGATGAAAGGACTTTGAATTACCCTGAGTGACAAGAAGACCCTTGGTGCTAGGCCAGGCTGTCCTTTGGCATCAGGGGAGAACTTGGTACATGTACAGATTAACAGAAACAACAGGCACAGAAGTGATTTCTGGGTGACCATTCCCCCATTCCTCGAATTTCTTCAATGGCACCATCATCTGTGTGTGTTCTGAGTTTGGTGGTGCCTGCGGTAGCTGTGTGAGCCACCCATTCGCAGCTGGCCTGCAGAATCTTCTCAAGGCTTACCTTCATGTCTCCATCCAGTCCCCAGAGGCTCTGGAGTGTGTCCCAGCCTAGGATACCCACCAGTCAGAATGTGGTCCCCTTGGGCTCCACACCCAATCCGGGGGCTCAGAGATGTCTGTGAGTTCAGATTATGCTTCCAAGCCCGCAGGAGTCATCAATCAGTGCCTACAGATTTGGAGACCACTAGTGTTTCCTTGGTTTCGAGTATAGTATAGTCCTCTGGGATCCCTGAATCTCAGAACTGAAGGGACAGTGTCTCAACTCACCCTGAGCATTTCTTTAAGGATTCCAGATGACTCTTTTCAGAACAGAAGGTGAGAAATATCTATTCAAGGGGACTACCAGCTTGTATGGTCTGCCACAGATACAGAGGTTGGTCCTAACTCATCTCCCAAGCCAGCTGAAAGCCTCACTGGGTCCCTCCACTCCTCTGAGTTCTATTTCCTCCTGACCAGCTGTTCATCAGGGTCACAGCAGAACATCCCCCATGCTTTCCAAAGTGATGTGGATGCTCAAAGCCCATCCTCAAGGATGAAGCTCATTTGGTGAGTGAGGAGGCCCAGGTACTCACCTTCTTAGAAACTAATTTTCTTATGCATTCCTGCCTGAGAGCCACAGCAGGAGATGACCTGCAAATCTAGACTGAGTCAGTACAATCATACTTTCCAGCCTGTCCCACTCCCAGACATTTTCAAGATTCCAGAGGAAAAAACAAAAATGAAGTCTCCGGATACACAGTGGTGCCTGACTGTAGAGAGCATAGCCAGCCCACAGTCATTTGGCAGACTCCACATAGAGTACCAGTTAAACCTTTATGAGGGTAGGCCCCATGATCAACCTGCATAAGCGTAGTTTTGAACAACTAATGCAATTGCTCTGTGCCTCAGTTTCCTTATCTGTAGGCAGTCTTCATGAAAGTATCGTGTTCATAGAGATGTCCATCCTATCATGAAATGGGTGTCCACTATGTGGTGGCTGTTACCTCACCTTTGCTTCACTCAGAGGACCACTGACTGATGCCAATGTCAGTGGAGAAGAGGGTACATGTATCCTTATTCTTCAGAGAAGAATCAGTGCATGTTATACTACTTGTATTGAATGGTACTAACCTCAATGGGCTCCTAGCTATTATATCTTCTCTGGTGCCCTGATTGCCAAGCTGTAGTGAGCATTCCTGGAACCTGGCCTTGGCAGTCTCACTTGTGTTAAGTTGTCTACAAAGGATAAGGAGTTCAGTCACAAAACAGCTTTGCAAAGAGACATCTGCCCTGCAGGCCAGCTCAAGCACACTGACTGTAGAGAAGCAAGGAGATCTTTGATGCTATTGTTCTTACAATGTTGCTGTCTCCTGTTTGGAGACAGGAGGTGAAAGCACTACAAGATGAGAGGCCCTGGGAATGGGAGCTTGGAATGAATCTGCTTTTCCTTGAAGCTGTTGCAACCTTCCTTTGGGTTGTCATGCCCTGAAGTGTTTGCACTGGGTTAAAAAAAAAAAAAGTTCCTGTAAGAGGTACCTGAACCTGGAGTTACAATGTGAGTTGAGCTTGAGTGTGTACCCTGCCAGAGGTGTTAAGGGAGCAAAGCTCACTAACAGTGTTCTTAGAGAGTGCCGTCCTCTCCCCACCAGGCACATGGACAGCAGCACAAGCCTGTCAGGCTGGTTTAAACTCTCTCATACTCCCTGGCAAAGCGAGCCCTTCCCATGCTGCACTGCAAACACAGTGGTGCCAGGCTGCTCTGCCTGTGCTGTGGATGGGTCCTCCACACCTGGCATGAGCCAAACCACAGCCCTTCCTTTTTGAAGCCATTGTCACTATACAATGGGAAAATAATGAAAATACCTTGAAACTGTGTGTGCAGGATGCTGCAGTTTTACTGTCTTTATACAAAGAACCAGGAGTCTCTCTCTCTCTCTCTCTCTCTCTCTCTCTCTCTCTCTCTCTCTCT
>NW_026596440.1:368016-406426 GCF_907164565.1 Psammomys obesus | reverse complement strand
TCTCTCTCTCTCTCTCTCTCTCTCTCTCTCTCTCTCTCTCTCTCTCTTTCTCTCTCTCCTTGGAGTGAAAATATATTCCAAATAGATACAGTTGGGGTTTCATATTGTGTGAATAAGTGGCCTGAGGGGTTTCATTCGTTCTTTCTGGTGCAACTGAAAGAATCACTTGAATAGTTTTATCGTCCTTGCAAGAGCCAATAAAAGGAAAAAAACAGACTTACATGCAAAAGATGAGGCCATAATACATTGTGGTAATACAGTACTTTTTGGAGGAATGCATTTGACTTCCCTTCAGTTGGCTGAAGGGCATTTTATCCTAACCCACCTCTGATGGAATAAAACTGTCTGAGATGGAGAGGACAAGTTTCACCCAAGCACTCTTAATAGCTGGTGGCTGACGGAACGCGTATCTGTGCTTTAAAGGGTCCTCTGTCTAAATGGCAGCTATGGAAGGGCTCAGGACTGGGAAAATTACAGGTCAGTTGGCGCATGTGCAGCAATAGCATCTTCCAGGAAGGATGAAGCTGTTTCCATTAAACCAGATAGACAGCCTTGAGTGGAGGCCGCACAGTGGCTGATGCTGCCTGTGTGTCTGGCAGAGGTGAAGAATCCCACTCTCCATGAACATTGCTTTCTCCACAAGTCCACAGATCTGAAGGGCACTTGTAGGAAGGTCGATAAGCACTCAAGTTCTCTCTCATTGCACAGGAGCTATACCACCAGTCCTATGACTGTGTCTGTGTCATGTTTGCCTCCATTCCGGACTTCAAGGAATTCTACACAGAATCAGATGTGAACAAGGAAGGCTTGGAATGCCTTCGGCTCCTGAATGAGATCATTGCTGACTTTGATGATGTAAGTGCAAAGACTTACCTGAAAAGCTGGGGTGCCCAACCCTACAGCAGATGCTTCCTATGCAGCTGAAATTAGTTCTGGACAGTGTCATGCCTTTCCACCTAATTCTTGGTAGTTTGAGCTCAAGTCATATTTTGTATTTCACTCACTGGAGAATCTGGGGAGAGAATACATTTTATTTTGAAGCTAATATAACTGCAGGGGACAGCTACTAAAATCTGCATCTAATTCATTAGTAAGACTTTCAAGAAAGGCTTAACTTCCAGGAAAAATAATTGCCCACCCTTTTATATATTAAAATATCATTGATCTGCTTTTGCAGTAGATTATTGACATCACTATGCAGACTTCAGGGTCTCTGGCAGATGCCAAATTGAGCTGCTTATGAATGGCACACTTTATTGTTGACAAAGCAATACATGTGTGGGTAGTATATCGTTTTCCAGGGGGGGGCATGGCATACATTTTAGACTTTGAAATAGGTATCATTTTTCAACTTATAATATTCTGTCTATTAGAGAATTATATGTCCCATTTTCTGGTAAGAAAGAAAAGCTCATACCCGTGATTTCAAAGGAATTGCAGCTGCACTATTCTTATCAATATTATACAAAATAGAGGACATTTGTCATCTGTGAGTATATGTTCATACTGATTCACAAAGCTTTGAAATAAATGAGGGTATTATATTACACAATGATTTCAGAGCTATGCATTTCCAAGGGTCTGCTGGGTCCTGTGTGTTTTCCCTACCCCATCTCCACTGTGAGTTCCCTGTGGGTGTTCACGGGGAGTCATGATGATCAAAGATTTCTACTCTTATATCATGTATAGAGTGAAAGGCAGTGGCTCCTTAGCTTCAGCTTGCCTGCAGCAAGACAGAGGCTTCCCAGTATTGACAAGTGAGTGACAGTGGCTTTGTGGATGCATTGTGACATCAGGATTTTCTCACATAATTTAGGTTCTTTGTCATTAAGCCTGGAAGAATATTCAGCGGAGTGCTGAGAAAGCAGGAAGAAAACTCCCCTGGTCTCTGGTGGATGCTGTTCATTTGAACCGGCCCTCCTAAATGAGTCTTCTCTGGTTCCTCCTCTTCCCCACAGCTTCTGTCTAGCTTTAGCCTCCCTGCCATTCCAGAGCAGGGGGTGAGTGCAGAAGCCTACAGCTCGTGCTGAGAGGAACTGTTAGGTTGGGGCTGATGGAAGAGTGAGGTTTTTATGTTGGGGTCTATATTCTCCCCACCTCCAGTGCTCAGCTGTCAGAGACCGTCCTCAACACTGATCAGTACAGACCTCACAGAGAAGACCTTACATACCGAATCAGTGTTGCATTTCTGCCTTTCACACGTGGAGCTGGGGATTTATTTGCAGCTACTGTCTCTTGCATCATAGTTGATACCGATTCCTTCCCTAACTCTGATAGGCAATTTGTGTGTATCACAAGCACATCATTGTATTCTCTTCGCCCTCTGAGGTGGTACACTTACAAAAAAAAGTTTACTCTCAGAGAGCTCAAGGTGGGAAGGTGGCTTGCCCTTTATGGTGGCCTAGGATCCAAGAATGACTTTGTGGCGCCAAGACTTCAGTTCCACTCCCAGATGAGTAACTGAATGATTGTTTTGCCCTGCAGCTGCTTTCCAAGCCAAAGTTCAGTGGGGTTGAAAAGATCAAGACCATTGGGAGCACATACATGGCAGCCACGGGTCTGAGTGCTGTTCCCAGCCAGGAGCACGCCCAGGTAAGTACACACATGTCAACTACCTAACAATGCATGGGGGTGTCCAGGAGTCATCCTTTAACCAAAGCAGCCGTGCAGCGGCCCAGAACTCTACTGTGTGCACGGCCTGAAGTTAAGTGTTCATACTCTTAGGAGAAATTTAAAAGGGGGGGTGGGGGAGTTCTGGAGACTTCTTAGAGTCCTCTGAACTCTGTTTCTGAAGAGAAGATGAAACTATCCGTAGTCCATTGATTCCAGATAAACAGGCAGATTTAAGACTAGGTGCTCCAAAATCTCTCAGTCTCCGCACATTGTCCAGTTCTGGCTCTCTTTGTTAATTCCCAAATACTGCAAAAAGAAGCTTTTCTGGTGAGGTCTGAGAAATGCTCTGCCTGCCGTTCCAGCAGTATGTCATTAGGAGTCATTTTACTGCTATGTTCCTTTATCAGGATGATAGTGGTAGCTTTTCCCTGAGGCCCATGACCTTTGGGTATTTTCAATCGACGAGGAACTGAGATTTTTCTCTCGCAGTGTTTTGTTTCTGGGTTAGTGTAGATATAGCTGTGTAACTTGTTGTGTTATTAGAAGAGATCAATACGTAAGACTCCTGCCCTATCAGGAGAGTAAACATCTTGAATGTCACTCAGCCCAGTTTCTCTCTGCTGTGTATTTCACAGAACAGGACTCACAAAAACACAGTTTCCTGAAAGCAGATGAAATTCAGAGATTGGAAGGGCTGAGCCCACATTCTCAGCTCATCCCCACCTCCATTGGAAGAAAGGAGAGAACCCAGAAGTATCAGGGGGAATTCTCATCCTAACATTAATGAGCAAAGAATAGGAAGAGTAATTCTGATTCAAGAGGTGTCTTATCTTTAGGGTTTCTTTTGCTGTGATGAAACACCATGACCAAAAATAACTTGGGGAGAAAATGGTTTATTTCATCTTAATTCATGTACTCCATTGTCCAGGGAAATCAGGTCAAGACCAAGGCAGGAACCCCGAGGCAGGAACCAATGCATAGGCCATGCAGTGTTCTGCTTAGTGGCTTGCTTAGCCTCCTTTGTTACACCATCCAGGACCTTCCACCCAGGGATGACACTTCCCACAGTAATCTGGACCCTCCCACATCAATCATCAATCAAGAAAATGCTCACACAAAGCTGTTTACAGGCCAATCTGATGAAGAAATTTTCTAAACTGAGAGTTTCTCTTCCCAAATGAAGAATCATATTGACAAAAACTAACCACCTGGGTTAGTTACTTTTCTATGGCTGTGAAGAGACACCATGACCAAGGCAACTTATAAAACAAAGTATCTAACTAGGGGCTTGCTTACAGTTTTAGAGGGTAAGTCCATGACCAGCATGGTGGGGAACATGGCAGGAGACTGGCCACCATGGTGCTGGAGCAGGACCATGTTGAGACAGCAATCATGTGGCAGAGAGAGGCAGAGAAAGAGAGCCAACTGGAATGGCATGATTTTGAAACCTCAAAGCCTGCCTTCAGTGACACACCTTCTCCAACAAAGTCATATGCACTCCAACAAGGCCACACTTCCTAATCCTTCTCAAAAATTTCCACCAACTGGTGACCAAGCATTTAAATATGTGACTTATGGGGGGTTACTCTCATTCAAATCACCACAGCAGCACAAGAGGTAACTCTCAAATAAGTCTGAGTGGGTCATGTGTCTCCTCTTCAGTTGATTCCTTTCAGAGAATTATTTTAATGGATGCACTAATTGGTCAGTGAGGAAAAGGAGGAGAAGCAGTAAAAGAAACAAGAAATTCTTACTCTTGGACTCTCCGATAGTAACCTCCCAAGCCAGCTTAGAGCCTGAGGCAAAAGAAACAGTGTAGCCCTGATCATGGTCTTGCACATTTTTAATAGGTTGGGTTTTTCCATATAACAGTAATATGTTAAAGTAAAAAATGTAAAATAGCTTTAAAATGCAACATTGTTTAAACATAAATCTCTCGTTTATAATCAAAGCAGAAGTCATTATTAGTGTTTACTTTCTGTTTTAAAAGGAAGAAACAGACTTTGTCATTACCTTTAGTGACCTAGAAAACCATAGCTACTAAATGTAACTTGAAATCTTGATATGTGGACAGTTACTCTTCCTTTGCCTCAGGCTCCAAAGACGGCAGCATAGCATTGTCAGAACATATCAGTCTTAGCCCTCATGGCCTGACACAGCTGAGCAACCCAGACGGAGACCAAGAAATCCAAAGCAGAGGTTTGGGGTATCTGATAAGGGCTGTCAGCAATCCAAATATTAAATGATAAACTCTCTGGAACATTCCATGGATAAACTGGCCAGGAGCAGCCACAGACTTTACCAAGGCTCTAAAGAGAACAAGAAACATAGAACAGGTTACAGAACAGTGTCCACAGGCAGCATGCATGCCTCCTTGTCTATCTTTCTGTCTGTCTGTCCGCCTGCCTGTCTGTGTCTGTCTGGAATTCTATACCACTGTCCCTAACACTGCTTTAACCTCCACTCCTCATCTGCCCTTGCCTGATGCTCTCCACCTGCTGTGTTCCTACCTGAGCTCAAGTGTGGGCACCATGAGGCATCTCTTCTAGCCTGCCAGCAACTCATTCTGCTCAGAACCCTGTCTCTCCACCCTCGTCAACTGTATCTCTGCACATGTCCTTTTGTGCCTGATCTGGAATTCTGCCTTCTGAGCAGGCACCATAATCACCAGTGATGGTTTTCAGCATAGGCAGAAAACAGCTGGCTTACGCTATCTGTCTGCTTCTATATCAACTGGTATCCAAACCTTCTTTCACAAGGCTTTTGGGAAGATGACATTTGCTACTACTGTCCACAATATTTAACAGACTTTGTGGTCTTCGTGGGTGATAAAAGAGATAATAATTGTAAAACAAACTCAATATCCCAAAATGGTATCCTTGTTTTCTCTGGTAGAACTGAGATAAGAGCTTTTGGAGGCATAAATGAAATATCATATCCATACAGGAAATTTCTACCCAATAGAAGCCATTTGTGATTACAATTTTTAATTAGAATCTTGTCAGGTCATACAATGATGGCTTTCTGAAAAGCAAAGTTCATTGCATTTTATGAGGTAAAATGGCATTCTTGATGAATGTCAATACGACTGTTAATTATTTTTTCTTTAAAAAAAATGAATGCCATGGGTGTAGCCCATGGCAGGTCAGTGTCCAAGTGGGTTACATAGTAATGGGAAGAGGGACTGCCTCTGACATAATCTGATTGGCCTGCTCTTTGATCACTTCCCCCTGAGGGGGGAGCAGCCTTACCAGGCCACAGTAGAGGACAATGCAGCCACTTTTGATGAGAACTGATAGACTAAGATCAGAAAGAAGAGGAGAACCTCCCCTATCAGTGGACTTGGGGAGTGGCATGCATGCAGAAAGGGGAGGGAGGGTGGGATCGGCAGGGGAGGAGGGAGGGGCTTATGGGGGGATACAAAATGAATAAAGTGTAATTAATAAAAAATTAAAAAATAAAAAAATAACCAAAAAAATGAATGCCACATCTCTAAAATATGCTTAATACTTTGCTTCTAAAGTTAGGAACAAAATATATTTATGTGACCAAATATTTAGTGTTCATAGCCAAACATTCAATTTGCAGAATATGTAGACTTTCCCAAGAATTAATTGAATTTTCTTAAGTCCAAAAAGAGGCAAAATTATCTGAATTGTGGCTATTTGGAATTTGGCTTTTATTTGTAATTGCTTTAGCATTGTCTATTTGCAGAATAACATCCTTATCTACCCGCAAATTAAATACAAAGAATCCCATCAGCACTCAGCTGGCCAGGCTTTAGCACCAGCCTCTGCTCCCCTTCATTTGTGCTTTTAAAACGGAACAGTGGATTCTTATTTTAAGCACTGAGACAATGTGACTAGAAGATTGCATCACCTTTAAGAACTGGTTGCTGTTTTTAAGAGAATCAGGCATTTGTCAAGAAAGAAAACACTCCAAAGGATAGTCTTTACATTCTAGACTGACCCCATTATTCTGTGACCTCTGACCTGATGACCTGAGGAAGTCTATCAGGGTGTTCAAACCAGGAACTTGCCCACCTCCATGGTCCTTTGCTTTACCCTTGTGACCTCAGTCTCCTCTAAGCCCCGTCCTCACAAGCCGTGCTGATTCCTTTTCCGGGCTTTTATAAGACTTCAACTTGCAGCAGCCATCTGATGGTTTGGGAATAATTTTCTTGGCTTGCAGAGTGTTGCCTTTATAAAGACAATTTCATTGAAGAATGATCACTCCCACCCGTTGTTGGTTCTGATGACAATGAACAGCAGGAGCAGAAGTAGCTGCTTCACTGGGCTTGCTCTCCTCTGTGTGACCCTCTGCTGCTCTACCCAGCCTCCCTTGTTCTGCCTCTGAAGACCTGCAGAGGAAGCCCCTGCCTTAGCCATAGTCAGTGACCTTCAGTGTTATCACTAGTGGTAATTAATTGTCTAGTTCTGATATCTTCCCCACCAGTTCAACCTGGAACCTAAAAACAATGCACAAGAAAAAAAGAGTATTTAACTCCACATTGTGTCCTCCTGGTGTATGGACAATGCCTCCGGCTTTGATTCATAATTGCAAATTGCTCAGCACCCCTTGCTAGCAACATTTTGAAAGGAGGTATCATCTAGGGCTGGAACAAATGGAGGGGAAAGCAGAGCAAGAAAGAAAGGGGTGTCCAGTTTCACAGGGTGCAAGCACCAGGTATTCCTTTTGTGTTTAATATTGCCATCCATGCTTTCTTCATGATTTCAATTCTAAGATATTCAATTCGAGTATTATTTTTTTTATTTCAGTTTATTTACTTTACATTCCAAGGATTCCCCCTCTCTCCTATCCTCCCAGACCCTCCTTCCTCTTTTTCCTCTTTCCTCCTCTTCTTTTCCTGCCAGAAAAAGAAAGACACCCTCCCTCCATATCAACCTTCCCCAGCTCATCAAGTCACATCAGGACTGAGCATATCTTCATCCCCCGAGGCCAGGCAAGGCAGCCCTGCCAGGAGGAAGTAATCCAAAAGCAGGCAATAGAGTCCATGTTAGAAACAGGACCCCACCTCCACTCACCAGGTGACCCTAAGTGAGATCATTCAGACCCAGAAAGATGCACATAGTATTTACTCACTTATAAGTGGATATTAGACCTATTGTACAGGATAGGATAACCATGCTACAACCCACAGAGCCAAATAAGTAACAAAGAGGGCCCAAGGGAGGGTACACGAATGTCACTCAGAAGGGAAATAGAATAGACAGCAGAAGTGGGTGAAGAGAAGGAACTGGGCAGGAGATGGAATGGGGAAGAAAACAAGGGTTGAGATTAGATGTGGGAGAATGGGGGTGGAAGGTGAGAGGGCTGGGAACAAGGGAAACTAAGGGGGGACATCTCTTTGTCAAGCTGGAGGTTTGCGACAGAGTAGACTCCTGGGAGGGTATGGGTGTAATTATAGCTGAGACTCCTAACAGGAGGCGACATGAAGATTGAAAGGACTACCTCCAAGCCAGGCAGGACTAGTGGAAGGAAAGGAACAACAACCCACCAACAAAACCTTTGATCCAAAAAATACCCTGCCTACAGGAAGCTCAAGGATAAAAAGGAACAAAGATTGAGGGAATGCCCAACCAATAATTGGCCCAACCTGAGACCGACCCCACGGTCTCAATCTCAGGGCCAATCTGTGATGCAATTAATGATGCTCTGCTCTGCTTACAGACAGGAGCAATTTGAGTATTAATTAAAATAAAATCATTTGATTATTATATGTGAACAAAAGAGGCACCAGGGCTTAGGTTTGAGGGTTAGCTAGGACCAGTTAGCAGGCTGTAGATGGACTTCTAGCTCCAACTGGAACAAAGCACATGTTTCTCCTTATTCTATGCTCTCCATCACCAGCCTGACTCATCCTCAGGCTCCATGTGAGCCCCTGAAAACTCTGAACTCACTCATCCGGGGCATCATTAACTGGAGCTTGCTGGCAGAGCAGTGTGACTTTCATTCAACCTCCACTATTCCCTGAAAGCCCAAGTTAGGAGCCACTGGATGTGACTGCTAGGAATCTTATGTGCCTGTTGGTTACACAACAGATGATTTCTTTTCGCACTGCGCCTATTCCAAGGGCCTTGTTTCTGACTGCTGTTGAGATTAAAGTGTAGAGATGAAGAGTCGGTGCAGCAATTTCAGAATGCAGGAAACGACAGGGATCCACTGGTGGAATGGAGAGGCATCCAAGAATCTGCTGAGATCTCCCACTGCCAGATTGCAGAGGCCAAACTGCCCACTGCAGTGAGTAGCCCACCTTCCTTTACTGGTAAGAGCAGAGGGAAGTTTCCCTCTCTGCTTAGATGAGGTTTGAGGCCCTGTATTCTTGTACAAACACCGCAGCTTTTATGGTATGTGATAGGAAAACAGAAATTTCTTTCTGCTTCTGTGCTGTTAATGGACACCTGTAAACAGAGGGGTAAAAAATGAGCCATCCCTCTCAGCAGTGCACAGTGAGGCACTCAGAGATGCTCAACGTGTCAGACACTTTGGCCACTGCCAAAGTCATTCAAAAGTGTGAGACTCCCTACCTAGGAAGAGGAATAGCCCATATTAGGCCACCCTAAGGCCGTTCCCTGGCTTGGTATTGATAAGTATCCCCAAGTGTCATCTGGTAATGGCTCCGTCTCTGCCTGTTGACGCACTGAAAAATGACAATTCCTTTAAGAGACAGATCCACGGAAAACTGCCCTTAAAGGAAATATTAGGACCCAAAACCTTTCTCTCAGTCTTCACTTCCAGGCACAAGGAGGTGAGCAGATCCTCTGTCATACATGCCTCTATTGAGTGCTGCCTAGCAACAGGCCCAATAGAAACAGGGCCCAGTGACTGCAGATTAAACTCTCCAAAACAGTGACGAAAATACCTTTTATCCCTAAGAGTTGTCTTAGTTTTCCTGTGACTGTGATAAGATACCCTGAAAAGGGAAAGCTTAAGGGAGAAAGGGTTCACTTATCTCACAGCTCCAGGTTACGGGTCATCATTGTGGGGGTAGCCGGGGTGCTCACATGTCATCCACCATCAACAGCAGAGAGCAATGAATTAACACATGCATGCTAACACTTGTCCTCCTTTCCCCACTCTTACACAATCCAAAATGCCCTTCCTAAGGGATGATGCCACCCACAGTAGACCGGCTTTCTTGATAACCAAGACAGTCCCCTACAGGCCAACTTAACCTAGACAATCTCTCATCGAGACTCTCTGCCTAGATGATTTCTGATTATGTCAAGTTGACAGTTGTAACTATCATTGTTTATCTCATGTTTTGTCACAGTGGTAGATAATACTTCTACTGCCCCTCCTTGTTGTTGTTGTCCTTGTTGTTGTTGTTGTTGTGAGGTGATGGGCTCCTCTACACTCTTACTAAAGAAACTAGATAAACCCTAGCTAATCTCCAGGGGTACATGCTGAGTGTACCACCTGTATCAATGTTTTTTATCCACTCACTTCCTGTTAAAACTTATTTTAATTACAATCTGATTGCATGATTTCTCTCTTTCCATTCCCTCTCCACAGCTCCTCATGTTCCCCACCTACTCCTCAAATTCATGGCCATGTTCTTTAATTATTATTGTTATATACAACATATATGTATGCATAAATCTTTAAATACAACCTGCTGAGTCTGTTCAGTGTTGCTTGCATGTATATAATTTCAGGGCTGACCACTTGGTATTAGAGAACTAGTTATGAGCCTCATCCCTGAACAGGATGAATTCTTCCTCTTTCAGTAACCGTTGGTTGCCTGTATTTTTTTGTTGTTGTTCAGGGATGGGGCCTATGAGATTTCCACATCAGCATGTCTATTAGTAACATCATTATTCAAGACTTAATTGAGGTCTCAAGGGTAAAGGTTCTCTGTCATTTCACAGTGACTTTCTGGTCATATATTCCCTCCCCATCTTCTTCCGTGTTCCCTGAGCCTTGCATGCAGGAGCTGTGTTGTAGATACACCTGCTGGACTGGATATCACAGGATCAGTTGTTTTCTGTGTTTTGTTCAGCTGTGGTTTTTTGTGATGGTCTCTGTCTGCTATTTGAAGTCCCTTTGATGAGGGTTGACAGCTACACTTAGCTGCAGATGTAAGATTAATTATCTATAATGAAGTTAGGAATTATACTGGTCCAGTGAAGTTGTGCAGTAAGTCCTCCAACATCCATGACTTCACTAGCCCTGAATGGTTAGCTGAGTTCCCAGTATCAGGCATGACTTCCAACCCACTGTGAGTCCAATTAGACATCTGTTTTATCTTAACTAAAGCCCTATGAGATGCTTAGCTTTTGTCTTACTTTATAAGTGAGAAAATCAAAGCTTGGAAAAGATGAGTGACTCACCCCAAATCACGTATCCAGTGACTGGAGAGCGCAGAGTTGAGTCTTCTCTTCTCTGACTAAGGCGGTATTCACAGCACCTTTTCCAGCTGAGGGTAACAGCATACAGCTCTGTCTACTCACTGGGTGGTGGGTAGACGTCACTACAGAAAACTGGGAGCATGGTCAGAGTTCTTGAGGACACCAAGTAGAGAACAAATCTTCCTTAAACAGCTTCCTGCTTCCCTGCAAAATCAAGGAAGTTGGAATCTGAACACCTGAAACCTCCCAGCATAGAACATAGTCACACATCAAGTGACTGGTAGAGAGAGGAAAAGGCAGAGTCATCTTAATTTGGGACTAAATGTTATCATGTGCTCATTGCCTTATCGTTTTGGAGCTGGAAGTTCAAGATCATAGTGTTTCTGGGGCTGCTTTCTCCTGAGGCTTCTGGCCTGGGCTTGTAGATGGTAGCTTCATCTTGAGTCCTCACATCAATATCCCTCTATGCACATCTGATCTCAATCTACTCTTGATTGAGTAGGTTAAGGCTCATTCTAGTAACCTCACTAAATGACCTATTTGAAGATTTATTTCCAAAGATGTGAAATCATATTCTGAGGGACTGAGGTCAGACTCAGCCCCCAGAATGCCCACCTCAAGTCCTGACTAGGCAAAAGTAAGGCATGTGTTAGCAGAGCCAGTGGGAGCTGCTGCGGGATAACAGCTGCCATGAGGGAATGGTGGGCCTACTCTAAATGATGAGAGGCCACCTCCATCATCAAAATAGCCCCTTTCATCTTCATGGAGCTACCACTCATCAATTTCAGCTGGGCACAAGAGCAAGGCAAGAAGGAGGGTGCTCATGGCTGAGCCACACTGGATAAGGTTGGGTATATGGACAATGAAGAGCCAGCTATCCTAAAAGTTGGCTGCTACTAGTGCCTTATGGGTAAAACAATGAAGAGCAGAGGCGAGCCACATTGCTGAGCCCTGGTGCTTTTTCCTGAAGGTGCCTGGGGTGCTGGGCCAATGTGTTCCAGAGGTTAACGTCACGCTTTGGCTCCAACAGTAGACTCAGATAAAATACTTCCTCGAGATGAGATTTAATTCTTCTTGGTGTCTTATGAAGGTGTGAGTCCTCCCTTCAGGATGGACCCAGGCACATGACTGAGTGATGACGCCATTCCATGGTTCTGACCGTCTGGATGTCTTTGTTCTCTTTCAGGAGCCTGAGCGTCAGTACATGCACATAGGCACCATGGTGGAGTTTGCATATGCCCTAGTGGCGAAGCTGGATGCCATCAATAAGCACTCTTTCAACGACTTCAAACTAAGAGTGGGTATGTTGTGCAAAGGGATCTGAGCGGCCAGCTGCAAAGGCCTGTGATGAGAACCAAAGCCTTGGGAATCAGTGGTGACCCCGGCACTGGTGAAGCTGAGCACTTACAGATGCGCTAGGGCGGTGGAGATGGCTGCATATGGAAGGGTGCTGGGAAGCTGTGAGGCCCAGAATCACTTTTGTGCAATTTGAAAAGAGACACTCCCTTTGGCCAAGCTCCAGGAATGGAAGCTCTATCTTAGTCCCGAGAGCCTCCATCCAGAAGCCGAGGGACGGCCTAGCACAGTGCTGTTCACTCACTGCTCTTTATTGATTGGAAGCTGACGTTGATTTGCTATTACCAACGACCTGCCATCCACCAGCCTTCACACCTGTGCCAGAGATAAGAGATGTCATTGAATGGTGCATCTCAGCACTGGGGGTGTGGGCAGGTCCATGTAATCTAGCACTGGGGAGGGTTAGAAGCAACAGGGTCAAGACCATCCTTAGCCAAGACTCTGTCTCAAAAACCAAGCAAAGTAATACATGTTCAAATTACTGAGATCCAGCCCTGCATTCACAGGGCCTCAGCCTTCAAGAACATAAAATGTGTGTTCCAGGTAGTTCTTCCAATTTTCGACAATCTTGGGAAAATCTTTAGTATTAAAAAAAAAAAAATCATACTTCTAATTTACCGAGGAAAAAAACTTGATTTCTGAAAAGTTTTT
Source organism: Psammomys obesus (assembly GCF_907164565.1). Classification (NCBI taxonomy): domain Eukaryota; kingdom Metazoa; phylum Chordata; class Mammalia; order Rodentia; family Muridae; genus Psammomys; species Psammomys obesus. The sequence continues at coordinate 393,434 of NW_026596440.1, read as the reverse complement.
TTAAACAAACTTTAAGTTGATATTTAGCATGTTTCATGATGACTTGCCTTTTCCAAAGTCTTACTTTTAAAAATCAGTGTTTGAAGCTATCAACTTAGCACACAGCTGGCCCATAATATATGCACAGTGTCTGCAGGAACTCATGATTTGTAAGAACCTTTTTGACAATTTTTTTGTTGTTTTCTTGGCAACACATTTTGCTTCTTCTGTTAGTCCACAGACAAGCAGTTCCTGTGTCAGGTTCCATCTGTGCAGTTTATAGCTTTTTTTTTTTTGCATACAGATTTCTACTTTGGAGGTGATGGGTATCTTTGAGTTATTTCCTTCCTTCTCCATGAGGGTGACCTGAGTTCTGTGACCTCTCTTGATGGCAAATGAGATGCTCTTCTTTACACAGAGTGTTAGCTGTCGGCATCCAAGCATGCTGTCCTCTACACTGTATCACTTCTGTACGGTGAGCCTTCAGACTCCGCAAAGGCAGAAGTCAGGGAGGCAGGGGGACCAGGACACTGCACTGGCAGCTAACCATCCTTGTCACACATGTCTCTTGAACCTTAGAACCAGAGCTTTCTTTATATAGTTTCTTGAAAGTCTGAGAAATGGTGTCCTCTTTGTTGTTATAATGGAATTCCTGGAAAGTCTGATAAATAAAAAATGGTTTGTGCAGCTCACAAGGCTGATAGTGCAAGATGAGGTGCTTCCCATGGTGAGGGCCTCGTGGTTATATCACAGAATGTGGCAATGACATAATGATAGTTGTATATGTGAGAGGGATCATACGGCAAATCAAGAAGCCAGGGAGGCTGGCAGATTAAACCTGATCTTTGCAACAACCTACGCTTGTGACAGCCGAGCTAACAGTGACATAATCAATGTTTGTCCTCTTGAAGGCCCCATCACCTTAACAACAACACCCGAACACTGAGCTTTCTGTGTGACAGAATACCTTTTCCAAACATATTTGACAAAAATAGCCCAGCCATGTGACATGGGAGTAGGATGACTCTGTACCTCTCACAAGTGTTACATCCAGTGGAGTCTCAGAGAGGGGACAGGAAATACGGCAGATTAGAGACACCCAGAACTTTTTTGCATCTTCACAAATCTGAAGAAAAAAAAAACAGCAGGTTCACATAGAAAGGCCAAGAGGGCAACAGTAACAGCAGACTGGCACAGACTTGGTGAACTCCCCAAACAATGAACTTCAGAATCACGAAAGAAACAGCCAACCCCAACACAGAGCATTGAGCAAAAAGGCTAGGAAGAGAAGCTCAGAAAAATGCAGAGGAGCAAAACTGAGCTCTGCAGAAATAGCATTCCACCACAGCCCAGTCAGATGGGACCTCAGTGCTTCCCAAAGTGGCCCGCTGGTGTGGTGAAGTGAAGCCATCTTGGCCCATGCTTTGCAGCTGTATACCCAGCAAAGCAGAGACCCTGCACTGTTACATCTTTCAACCACACAGGTCTTTCCTCCTGAAGCTAGACATCAGGCAGCGAACCAGTGTGGACCCAGGAGATGAGTCAGGGTGTGGTTTGACACTAGTTGCTACAGATTAGACTTGAGAAAAGTAATTGTTGGTCTAGATACAAACTTTATGAATTATCATGAGCAGTAAATGACCTCCCTCAGTGGGTATTTGCTGAGTTCCTGCTTTCTTCTGATAAGGTAGTTTATCTCTCCATTCAGCCTATACATCAGCCCTGTAATCTGTTAACCCGATGTTTTATTTGCCTTTGAGTCTCTCTTGCTCTAGCCCTCAGGCTTGCGTAAGAGGTACTCCTTGCCTGACTTCAGCACAGAACATTATCAAATGACCGTTCACAGTGGGAATGAAAAATGAAATTACCACAAAAAGCAATGGTTCCATCAAGAACTAGATTCACACTAGAGACAATATCTTCTGCATGCCAGGCCATAGAACCAGAGCCATAAATCATGCACACTCTCCTGCCATCAAGTAGAGATAGCCTGTTGCCAGGCATAACCAGTTCAGGCCCCATCCATCCCCAAGAGCTGCCGACCAAGCAGAAATCTATAACAGCCAGAAGTAACGCAGTTGTGGGGATGGATGATGGCATAGGACCTCAAGCTTGCATCCTGACCTGACTCCTAGGTGCTCTGACCCTTGTGACAGTGCTGGATATTTACAGTAGATGTCAAGCTTTGTTGAGTACACCACAAAAGCAAAGAGGACTATATTTCTCACCTCTTATACCTATAGGATTTTATCAGTAGTTTCTGAGCCTAGATTCCCAGTGCAAAATCTATCCCTAAAATCCATCGCTAGGCAGATATGCAGTCAGAGACTACATCCCTCAGTTGTGATTGGGCTGCAAGGTGAGGGCCTTGGAGGTGGGAGAAAATATAAATGGATAATCAGAGAATCTCAGCAGCTGTTCCAATGGCCCTCCCCCACTCCACCCCAAAATACTTAAGGGTCTGTGTACTTGAACTGAGATCTCCTGACAAGAAGTCAACGCATACTTTGAAGTGGCTGAGATGGTCCTAGGGCTCCTGTCAGAGACATTGGTCTGGTTGTTGGCCCATTGGCGCCTGATAGTAGGCACCATCTCCATGCTCCACCCCTAGCCAAGACACTCTCTGACTCCAATCATGCAATAGCAGGGTTTATAATTGCAGCTGATCAAAAAGGGACCTCAGCAGGATCATGGTCACCTTCATTGACAGTGGTGTCTCAGGATGCCTTGTTATCTGGGGAAGTGGTATATAAAGCCTGCATACTTCCAGATTCCCACAAATCCTTTGTGCCTCAGCATGAACTGGGCCAGCCAGATCAGAAAGAGAACACTGAATTTCTCTACAACCTCTGTGTTTGGTCTTCTTAGAGACTCAGAGGTGAGGCTTCCCACCCCAGCAGGAAGACATCCCTCAGTCTGAGGAACAAAGAGCTAGAGGGACTAGATTCAACAGAACCAGATCTAAGATGCTTGGAGTTCACACAGGGCAACCTCAGCCAGCTCCACTCCTCTACAACCTCCAGGCTGGCAGGATCCCCTCCTTACCTCTAAATGCCAGTGCCTTGTATATATTAAGTTCCAATGATTTAAAACAGTCCCCGTATTTGGGTTCCACCTGGCTCTCTGTATCACGCATATTAGTTGTTTTTAGTGCAGACCTGAGTAAAAGCTCTCTCTAGAAGTAGTGTCAATGAAGGGAATACACTGGGAAACAGTGGGGCAAAATAAGTCACCATGCAGAACACATTTGGAAGCAGCAAGCCCATGTAGGTAAAAACCTCATGTCCAGGAAATTTGTGGTAGAGAGGAGACATGTCATTGCGGGCCCAGAAGCCTAGCTCGCACTCTGCCTTCTGCCTCTGTGATGGCCCCTGCCTCCGCTTCCTCACCCCACAAAACAGTAATTATGGTGGCCTGAGCCACTTGCTAGGGTTGTCACAACTGTTAGAGGAGAGTTTGTGCGCGAGTGTGGCAGTGATGGTTGCTGTGCTTGTCACACTAGCAGAGGGGTGGTAAGGGGTACTGAGTCCATGCACCCAGGGCACACAGTTAAGATGTGAGCGCTTGGAAATCCACAGCACCTCTACTAGCTAGCTCACACCTCTAATATCAGCACTTGACGGGAGGGTTTGAAATTTGAACTCAGCCTGGGCCCGATGACAAAGCCCAGTCTCCCAAAAGAAAACAGAAACAAAACTCACATTAATTGTGAACTTTGGAAGAATCCTGTGATGGACTTCTCCCCTAAGATTCTTTAGCGACATCAAGAAAAACAGTTTGTCATGATACTAAGTTTTCAAAGCATGCTGGTCTTACATCAGAGGAGAGACAGCAGCATTTCGGACATGGGCAGGTATCTAAAAGGAGCACTGACCAGCACAGGCAACTGCAGCATCTTCAGATGATGGAGACGGAGTTGCTCTGGACTCTCGCATCTAGTCATTCACGGATTTGGTTAGGACTTGTTTAATAATGGTTGTCAAGCATGAGGTGAACGTTTTCTGGCTTAAGACATTCCTACAATTCTGATCTTGCTAACCTGGCTCTGACATGTTGCAGGTATCAACCATGGACCTGTAATAGCTGGTGTCATAGGGGCTCAGAAGCCACAATATGACATCTGGGGCAACACCGTCAACGTTGCTAGCAGGATGGACAGCACTGGGGTCCTGGACAAAATACAGGTAACCTGGTTCCTTCTCAGCCACTCTTGCTTCTGCTGGGAACCATCAATGAGAACTATCATCATCATTATAAATTAAAACAAAATTTAAATAGGTAAACTTAGAGTTTATTTAAATCCTTTTATAAGGAAAATGTTGGTTTTTGCATTAACTGTTAGGAATGACACCAACCGTATTCTAGTGATGAGAAGGCAGTGGGCCATACGAAACAAATCCTCTGACCAGAAGTGACCTGCATGGCAGGATGGTGGCCCAGAGCCCTGAGTGTCCCGGGGGTACCCTCTTGTACTGAGAGCCAGGGAGGTGCCCTTCTGAACTATTTCCTTTTCTGACCCCATCACACCTATGAAGACTTGGCAGGGAATGTCCACCGCTCGAAGCACATGCAACCCTGACTTCCTAGGAGGGAGTCAGAAAAAAAAAAGAAAAGAATGAAAACTGGGAAGTGGTAATAAGTAAAAGTAAGATTGACATGAAAGGACAGAATGAAATCAGCCTCGCATGTTATTTCAAGAGCTCTAAATGATCACAAATCTCTACAATCCACCCAAGGGGGAAAAAAAGACAATATCTGACAAATTAAAGCAACAACTGAAAAAATAAAATCATTTTATGTTAATATTCCCGCTGCTCATTAAATCAGTTTCGGCTATGGTTAAAGTAACTCTAATTAGAAAAGGACTAATCATATTCTAGAAAAATATATATATAAACTGTTGGAAAGATAATGAGAAAAAAACTGTTAGAGAAAATGTAATGAAATTCTTCCAGTTCTATAGTTGAGCAGTTGTCTGTGCGGCATGGAAGGACAGCCCAGTCAAGACAGAGAGTACAAAAGATGGATGGAGGCTACCTAGAAGATGGCTGTGTCCCCTCGAATGTTAGCTCATTTAATTCCTGGCTTCACTCTGTGCTTAGCTTCATATATGGCTGGAGCAGGAAACATGTCAGTTGCACAGTGGCCTCACATGGTGGAACAGTGTTGCATTGGCGACAGTGGTCACACACTGGTCATCACAGCTATGTGATCACAAGTGTGACAGTGTCACAAAAAGGACATGTTTTCTTCGGCAGAGTGCAGGAAATCATATGAAAGAAGGGGGAGTTAGTATGTCGTGTAGAGCATAGGAACTCCACAAGGACTAAATATATCTGGACACAGGGGTCTTTTCTGAGACTGATACTCCACCAAGGACCACGTATGAATGTAACCTAGAACCTCTGCTCGGATGTAGCCTGTGGTAGCTCAGTAACCAACTGGTTTCCCATAGTAAGGGGAACAAGGACTATTTCTGACAGGAACTCAATGGCAAGCTCTTTGACTCCCCACCCCCCAAGGGAGGAGCAGTCCTGCTAGGCCACAAAGGAGGACTTTGCAGCCAGTCCTGAAGATACCTGATAAAACAGGGTCAGATGAATGGGGAGGAGGTCCCTCCCTATCAGTGGACTTGGAAAGGGGCAGGGAGGAGATGAGGGAGGGAGGGTGGGATTGGGAGGGAATGAGGGTGCGAGATACAGCTGGGATACAGAGTTAATAAAATGTAACTAATAATTAAAAAAGAAAAAACAAAACAAAACAAAAAAGGACATGTTTTGAACCATAAGGGAAAGTGAGCTGACAGGTCAGAGAGGAAGTTGATTCATGGTTGCTTTCAGACACTGGAGAGCTTCACCTCCACATCTCTATCTAGGCACTGGTCTAGGACTTTCTCTGCACCTACTCTATTAGACAAATGTAACATCAGTTATGTTTTTGAGTTCTCTTAGGTAGACCCACTGGAGGGGGTACCCCAACTGCCATACCCATTATCTCACTCATCAGGAATAACAAGATCTAATCATTGCCCAGTCTCCGGGATGGCAATCAGGGTCACCTTTTCAGAGTCTCCGGTGGTAGCAGTAGATAGAAATGAGACAGGCAGTTAGGGATAGGGATCTTAACTGTGTATTCATGTACTTGGCCATAAGCCAGAAATGTCCTTAGTCTTATCCTGGCTAGAGACCAGGAATGCTGAAGTATTTGGGCATTCTGATTCCTAGCCTGGTTCCTGAATGGTTTTAAGGTTACCTCTTCAGTGGAAGGCTGGGTGTTACAGTGTCTTTGTGCTATGGAAGCTTTGAACCTGTGCTTTCTCTTTCCCAAGCAACATTAGAAATGTAAACATCACTGAAATTACAATATACAAAGGTTACAGACTTTGCCCTAAATTCCTGGCATCCCAAGCTACCAAAAAAGAAATGAGGGGTGGGGTCAGTCCCTTGACGAGGTCATAGGATCTTCCTTCCCAGAAGCCTCTTTGAGCAGATGCTTGCACCCACTTGCAGAGAGCATGATGGAGCTGGCTTGCCTGCTTTACTGCATACCTTTTAGTTTTCCTTTTCTTCAATTAGCAATAACCAAGCCTCAGATAAACCTCACTGGATACTACACTGTAATTGCACAAAACTTAGGGTTTTGTTTGTTTGTTTGTTTGTTTGTTTGTTTGTTTCTTAATCCCCTTTTTGAGTAGTGGCCTTTGGTGACTGTGATAAGTACCCACAGGACAGAGAGACAATGAAAAAAAGGGTGGCATGAGGTCACTGAGGGGAAAGAAGGAAACTAGGTGTGGGCATGGCTATAGAGTGGCTGATAGAGAAGGAAGACAGTCCCTTGTTTTTGGAAGGAAATGAATGGCACAGGGCTGTATAGATGGGAACATGGAAGGCTGCTGTCCATTCTAGTATTTGAAATAATAGAATTACAACAGAGGTAGACAGTCTGCCTTTCGCTCTCTCTCTCTCTCTCTATATATATATATATATACACGTGCATATATCTATGTATGTATGTACATGTATTATCACTCACTGTGAAACATGTCAGTATCCTGTGTGACTCTACAGGACTGTCATGCTAACACTCCACGTGGTCCAGTGTATCTCAGACAGGTGGAGCATCTGCACAGACTGACTGAGGAGGGACCTGGGCAGATCTCTGTGGAAACTGAGAACGTTTGCAGCCTGCTGCTGTGCTGACTCAGAAACTGATGTGAGCACCAGGCAGGCTTCCTTCTGGGATGCAGCTTGCTCTCACTCCAGATATGATATAGAGAAATGCAATCTTTTTATAATTAGAATTTTCATACATTATCCTCTTTCAATTTCACATTCACTTTCTTTTTTTAAACCCACAGACTCTACCGCACACTGCCAGTGTGTGCATGAGTGGAAGGCCATCTGCCTGCACACAGGCAGCCTCACAGGGGTCACATACTTAAGGAAACTGACTCCCCCTCCCCTAGCAGCTGTCAGTTGCCAGTAGCTCCTCAGCTAGGGATGGAAACCCCTAGTTGCCTTTTTCATTGTGAATGTTGTGTGGTTTGATGTGTATGTCTCATACATGCAGTCACAGCACTGTCACATTCATATATGAAGCTGCCCCCTTGTGTCCAGAGGATACTCTCTCGCTGGAGCCAGTGTGGTCTTTCCATCCATTCATTTGTGATTGAGCCTTGGGGGAAAGAGAAGTGATACAGAGATACCATATAGAGCTGAGCAATTCACAATCTCATATTCTCTGCACGTTGGCCAGTTTCCAGTCTCTGTATTAATTGTCATCTAGTGGAAAAAGAAGCTTCTGTGATAAGATTGAGAGATGCATTAATTTTTAGGCAGAATGATAAGAACTTACGGTACAGTTTATAGTACATACACCCATGGCACTAGGCTCTCCCCTAGAGCCATGACCATGCCAACCACAGTTAACTGGACCACTTTAGTGGTACCACGTGTGGATTATGTCTTGTTATGTGATCAGGAGGTATTTCTTGCCTGGCCAATCATTATAGATTGAAGGGTAATCAATAGGTAAGACCGTTGATTGTTTGTCTCCACTAGTATTCGGCCTAGACCCTTACAGTACTATGAAAGCTAATCAGTAGGGATGAAGCTTCTGGGTCTGTACCAGGTTTCCCCACGTCCTATGACTCAGGTATGTGGTGTCTTCCACAGTAGGGCATTACCATCAAGTCCAAGTTCTGGACGGTAGCCAAGAGCAATGGCAATAGCCTGTAACGTTTGTCGGCAGGACTAAACTGACCACCAGCTCAAAAAGAGGTGACCATACCTGGCACCAGGCTTTTACTTGATAGCCTATGGTGTCTGACAGAGATCTTGCTCTCCTCTCCCCACCCCCCACCCCATTATAGGGTAATCCGTTTAAATTCCAAAGTATGTATACCCTTAAGGAAGCTCTACAGTAGTTTCTCCATATGGTTTTCCAAGGTATTTAATGTTAGCTCTACCTTCCCCATAGGCCATAGGTGTCTTAACCTTGAACATTACTTGAAAGTTCGGCTCTTTCCCGATTTTTTTTCACACAAGGACTAAATGAAACATTACTAACGTTAACATTTTCCAGCAGATTTCTTTTTCTATTAATTTCTCAGGAACGGAATGCTTGAGGCAGGCAGCAGGAGGGCTTTTTGACTGTCTGAAGTGGGTCGCCCTGACTTGGAAGTCATCCCTTCGTGTCTGTTTCTGTGGCCTTGTAGGTGACTGAGGAGACGAGTGTCGTCCTGCAGACGCTTGGGTACACGTGCACATGCCGAGGCATCATCAACGTAAAGGGGAAGGGGGACCTGAAGACATACTTTGTGAACACGGAGATGTCAAGGTCCCTTTCTCAGAGCAACTTGGCATCCTGAAAAGCTGTCCCTGTCTGGCAAGAAGAATGCATTCGTGGGAAGGTACCACACACTTTCCGACTGCAGCCTGTGTCCCTCGTGTCGATGTCTGTGCTCTATCCCATCCTCTGGAGCCCTTGCAGACTAGTTCCTGTGACCCAGTGGCATACTGTTTGGTGTCTCCATGTGCCCAGATCGTCCTGCCACTTGCACTGTGCTTACTCCTAAGCAAAAGGAGAAGGGAGCGTGTCCTGGAAGGGGAGCATTTGAAGAAGTGATGAAGAGAGAGGTGAAGTGAACACAAATTCTTAAGGCAATAAAACTGGGGGGTGTATATTATCTTCTGGTGCATGTTCTCTGGAAAATACGGTAGCTCATAACCGCATCCCTAGTCTGATATTCAAACACACAGTATTTGTGAATAAGTTGATCCTGTCACCTAACATGGAATCTGTGCTCACCCACCCATGTGTCTCATTGCCAGTGATCATCCCTGGGCCTCAGTTGGGACTTGCGGCTCTTGTCATCTTGCTCTGTTGTCTTCTGGCAGCGGCACATTGCCATCCATCACCAGAATTAGTCCTCACAGCCTAGGACCAGTTTTGTACCAAACTCGTCTGATGTTTTGATGCCATTTGTCTTTTGTAAGGTTAACTCATTAAAAGTTTTATGTACTTTGGTTTATAGTGCCTGCATCATTTCTTTTCCTTTTTTTCCCCTTTGGTTTGGTCCAGAATGAAAGTTTTTCATCTATCTTCTTCATAAACAGCCTAGAAGCTAGGACTGAGATATTAGATATATCCTTGGATAATGGAGACAGTGTCAAAGTTTGCAATGCAGTTAATTATGATATGGTTTTCTGGGAGAAAAGAATATGATAGTCTGGGTTTAATTTAGCTATCTTTCAAGAACCATTTAAGCAGTAAAAAGTCAGTATGCACCTCAGAGTCCTTTCTGTTTACTGAGCCCTTGTGTAAGGCCTTCCCTTGCCTGGGCTTGCAGACTCAAACAACATGAGAAGCATTTGGGACAAGCTGTATAAATCAGGTGCCACAGTAGCCTGAACTTGTGAGCTTACAAGCTGCCTGCTATGTGTGAGGAGGCTTAAGAAGTCCTGCATTGTAAATCCAACTCTAAAGTGGCTTGGTTTTGACTTTTTTTTCAAACATAAAGAAATTACATTTTGCCAAATGATAAAAAATAAAACATTTGTGTGTTTAATAAAAAAGTTTACAAGAGAAAAAATGTGAACAACAGGCTGACTGAGCAAACTTGGTTTCCTTTTTTTAGTTTAGGACAGACATCTGTAGGAGGTGGAGAACCCAGACAGGCTGGTAGGAGACAGTTGATTAATGGATGCCCAGACATGAAGCACAGGCTTCCAGTCTGACTCCTGGCTCAGATTTCTAGACTAACTGCATGCCTTGGAACACATCTCTTAATTCCTCTTAAGAGTGTTTTCCCCCTTGCAAGCTCATGGGATCCAGTTGTGATTAAATGACTGAGAGAGAGCTTGGCACAGTGTGCCTTCACCAGTGCATTCACAGCACGCACATGGCTGCTGTGCCAGGACCTGGACTCAGAACCGCCCTCTACCGCCCACCCAAGTGTGAATACAGCATGGCCTTTTCAATATTCTACCTTAATCAGGCGTTTTTGGATCCTGTAATCATGATGAGGCATTAGTTTCAAATCTCTGAATGGTAATTGAAAACAGAGATTCAATGATAGGGCATTCCTCTTCCCTCTAACCAAGATCTAACTAGCCTGCTAGAGAGCAATGGCTTCAGCCATCAGAAGTGTCCACTGTGTCTTTCCTCCTCTGCCTCTCATACTCCCAGTCGGTCCAGGCCACCATGCCCCAGTTAATAGCCACTTGAGCGATTCATCAAGTTTCCTCAAAGAGCCCCCCGTAGAGAGACTGTGGACGAAGAACCATGGAGAAAAGGACTTGGGAGGATAGAAGCCAGAGCTAAATTACCTGTCTGAAGCATCAACAAAAATTTGGCAACAGCTAAGGTCATTGTCAGCGTGTGCCTTACACAGCTCTGGGCTCACACTGGCCTCTCTGGGTGGAATCTCAGCCAGCATAATCTCAACCAAAACCTGAACCACTGGAGAAGAAATATGGCCCAGCCCACATTTACAAATTCCCAAGTGATTCGATCACCTTCCCAATTTGAGACTCCCTCACCTGCAATTTATGAATAAGGAGACAGGTGCAGAGACACCCTGCCTGTTGCTCCTAGCCTGGTGGCTGCTCTGTGGCCAAGGCACCACTAAGGCAGGAATCAGCCATTCCTGACCTGAGCTCCTTGACCTCTGAGGAACAAAAATATCCTTAGAAACATGAAAATCAGAGGAGTTGCGGGAAGTCCCTTGACAAGCATCCCTCATCCCTTTTAGCCTTAACAGGAAGCATCTCCCGAAACCAAGTCCAGTCCCCTAATTCCCGTGCTTTAATGTGACTGTCTAGAGATGGCTGAGTTGTGCTGTCTATCAGTCCTCCAGGGTTTTCTTTGCCTCTTTAATGAGCTTCTTGAAGCCAGTGGCCATCACAACTTCTCTGCCTTCTGTTGCTTCTTTATCAACATCCATATGCAGCAACCAACAGCAAACACTGCTGGGGATTTGATAAGTGGAAACATATTCTAGTAACTATTAACGCAGGATTGTACTCTCTTGGTTGGAGACAGGCTCAGCACTTGACACCACACACTGCTCCTGCAGAGGACTCAAATTCATTTCCCAGAATCCATGTCTGGTGCTCACAGCTGCCACATTCCAGCTTCAAGGGATCCGACACTCTCTTCTGTCCTCAGCAGGCACCAGCGGCAGTGCAAATACCACACATACACACATACACGTAAGTTTAAGTCCTTAAAAAATATTAATAAGATCCCCCATTTTAAGATGTCTCTAACTGACATTCAATAATTGGCTGTAAACATTGAGAACCCAACAGAAATCCATTTACTTTTCCTTTACTACCTACTAAATGTGAGACCTTTTGAAACCTTGATCGATTCCATCCCTTCTTAAAAGCAAGCAGCATGCTGGGTGGGACTGTGAACACCTCCGTGCACTGAGGTGGTCAGAAGCTGGAAAGCTGAAGGCTAGCCTCAGCTACACCTTGAGCTTGAGGCCAACCTGAGCTCTATAAGACCTGTCTCCAATTCTTCCCCCCACCAACCCAAAAAATAAAAAATAAAAAAAATAAAAAGAAAGCAAACAGTAGGGGAAGGATATAGGATCCATCCTGAAGTGATGAAAATAATTTAGTTTGACATTAATTTAATTCATCTGCTTACAGTTTTTAGCTAAAAGAATGAATGAGTAAAATGTAATTTACACAAATTTCTATAATCAAGATTTTTGTATGTTTTTATACTATAAATATGGTATAATGAGCCCAGGGGTATCTCACATATACTATTACTATTTATTTGGGAGGTAAAGAGCAAAAACACTGAAAAACATTCAAGAGATAAATATTTAGGAGTTACTCAGCCTTGAAATTGCCAGCAATTCTGGATCATGTGTCCTTGGAGAAAGCACCTTGCAGATTCAAAACAATGAAACCAGTGATTGAGCACTAAAATTAATTAGATCACCTGCTCATTTACTGCTCAACTGTGGGAAATTCATCATAGTAAATGAGAGATGATTTCTTCCAAAAGATCCATTCATTAAAGATATATCTTAATGCTGGTGTGTGTGTCAAATTCTCTTGCAAAATAAACACTTGCAACAGTGGTTAAAATCAGGTGCTTCCAGAGGAGGACACTGTTCAAAATGAAAGCCGTGGGCTGGAAATGTATCTCAGTGGCATAGTGTGCAAGGCTCTGGGTCTGGCCTCAGTGTCAATAATAACGTGAGTGAGCAGAGCCTCAGTGCTTGGGACTGGACACACTTCACAGGGCTCCCCTCTGGTAATGTTCGGAGTCACATGTCTAAGTTTGGAATTTTCACCTATAGATGGCAAAATATCAGATCAAACAGAAAGAAACTGCAGCAGGCAGACTTTTTGCAAAGTGTGCCCAACACGAGAGTCCAGCCTGTGTCCTGCACCTGGAACGGCTTCTCCCAGGAGCAGTACAAATGTGCACAGGCTTTTATTCTCTGTTATGCAAAATTCGATTTGTCTGTGACAAATTCTGTAATTTCAAGTGAACACAATATCCTGTCTAGAGTTCAGTCATGTCAAGGGCCATTTTTTTACATCTCCTCTCACAGAAGGGTCATCTGTATTGTGAGCAGGGAGGTTTCCCTTAGTGACAGAGAAGGATGCCAATGATGGTCCTGTGAACTCTCCCTCAAGGGACCCTTTCGAAGGGGAGACAAAGCACACAGCAAACATAGCCACCACCAAAGGAAGGCAAGCTTTTCTTTTATTTGGGTTCTCAGAACAGATCAATAGAAACATGGGTGAAGGTGCTTGGCGAGGTTCTGAGCCAAAGCCACCTTAGATATGAATGTGCTTATCCTCCTGTGGTTGAAGTACATTCTTACAGCTACAGGTGACGAGAACATGAAACTGCACAAAAACCTTCTTTCTACACAACCTCACTTGTGGCAGGGCACCCTGTAAACCACAAGACTGCTTCAAGCTGGAGATATGTGCCCGAAGCCAGGTGCCTTGATGCTGGGGATGTCATTCTTCCGGTAGAAGTCAGTCTTCACATGGTTTACACGGCCGTGGCCTCTGTTTAGCGCCTCAACAGGCTGATTGATGTGTTTTCCATAGAGAGAGGACATCAGCACTGGCACAGTCCTTTCCTTTTCCTGGGAAGATGAAATGCACAATCACCATAGTGAGCACAGACGTCTTTCTACCCACAATGCATCAACACATTGGCCCTCCTCAGACGTCTCAGCAGGTCACATCTCAATGATGCTTGCACTTACAAATCCAGGGATTCTAGTCCCTCTGCTCATGGCCCTCTACTTTCCTGACATCTGGAGGAGGCTCCAGTTGTGGCCTGACTTCAGGTTCTACTCTTCCCCCTTCCATCTCCTCTCTTGCCCTCTCCCACACACCCCTTGCCATCCTCTCTCCACCGTAGGACAGTAGCCTTGATCTTCAAGACTCTGTTCTTCCCATTCATCCTGCTTGGCCATGTCACTGCCAGAGAGCTCCAACCATCCAAGTCTCTGGACATCACTGGGAGTCTTTTCTGATCCCTCCTCCCTGCAGAACCTCCCTGTTCCTTTCACTCTCCTTATGCTTTATAGGATTTCTCTGTACATGCTGTCCATCAACATAGAACCAGATTGTTTCTCTGCCTTTGGCCTTCTACTCTTCTCTCTTTGTTGAAGTGTCAGCTCTCCGAGGATATAGGGCTTGATTCGTAGTCCCTTATGCTCCATTGTAGAGAGTGGAGCATCAATGCATCATTTGAGCTACCCTCTCACCAGAAAATAGAAACTTCAGTGCTAACTCAGAATGCATCAATATGAGCAAATATAAAAATCCCATGTCAGTGAAAGGAGTGACGACACAGTGCTTTTTGTTTTCTAGACAGAATTTCTCTGTGTAGCTTTGCCTGTCTTGAACTCATTTGGTAGACCAGGCTGGCCTCTAACACATGATACCGTGGTGCCTTTATCACTTAGCTCCAACTCAAACTAAGAGTGGCAAGATGGCAGGAACCAGTGGCCTCACTCACTGCAAAACAAGCCACCATACCACAGCTTCAGACTCCGAGATCTTAATAACAGCCACAGGAAGAAATCCAGAGGCTCGACAGAAATCCCACCAGAAGCTTTTGTGTTCTAACTCCATGTGATGCGTTGTCTAATAGTCTCTGTGTAGTCAGCCCTGACCTATAATAAGCTTGCCATCTTCATTTGGGACTGAGCATCATGTCAAAATGCAGACATGCCTGCCACAGACAAGGATGGGCCCAGCCTGGCCCAGGAGAGAAAGCAACCCCAGTGCCTGCCTCCCTGCTGCGGCCCTGACAAAGGCGCCATTACTCCAGCCACCTCCCATTGTAGCTGATTCTAGATGACCCCTTCCTGTTGGAAACATTGGGGAGGTCAAAACAGAGCTGCACCCCACATGGTGGGGACTTGAGGACCAGACTTGGGGAAATAAAGAATAGAAACACTGTGATTACAAGGGCTCAGCGGATGAGCAAGTAAGGACTTCTAGCTGTTGAAAAGCACTTCCTAATTTTACTCTCCTTAAATTGTCCAGTTCCCTAGAACCAATCAGAAAAATTACTGCAAAAATGGAGTCACAGAGCAGAAGGATCTTAACTTTTCAGCACAATAAAATAGATGCAAGCCACATAAACAAAGCTACATAAAACAACTGAACACAATGTCAAATATTTTCATATGGTCACATATACATGCACACAAATTTAAATATTTATGTGTGTGCTCATACATACACATGTACATCTGCAAAATACATGTGTGTACATGTAGAGATATCTTCATGTTCTCACATGCATATAGATAAATATGCATGAAAATGTGTACACAGGCACACACATATGTATTCACACACTCAATATATACATGTGTGTGCACATGTGTGTATGTAATACATGTGTGTACCTATATACAAATGTGCATATGCACATATAGAAACATATATGCATTCATGCACATATTTTCACACTACGTGTGTATACACACGTATGCATGGGTACATACACATATGCATAGCTTTGATGGTCTAGTAACATCATCAACATATCTTACCTCCTCATTAATATGAAGCCCCAAGTTTTTTGCATGTTCTCTGTCATCTCGATGTAATTTCTGGTTATAATCTTGTCTCCTCTTGAAAACACAGTCATAGAGGGAGACGACCCCTGTCTGGGAGTAAACAGAAGCTGTCACAGGTGTGTCCGAAGATGCGGCACCAGCTTCAGGGCAGCACTGGAGCCAAGCACTGTGCAGTGGGGACTAGCGTGTGTGGAGTTTCTGCTTGTGGGAGTAGGCCCTGAGGAGGGACGCCACACGTGGCAGACCTGCCTGTGACCTGGAGCAGAGGGGAGCTCAGACCCCACCCGCAAGAGCAGAGTGTTGTGAGGACCAAGTCTGAGTGCAGGGCTTCGGCAGTGCCTCTCCCTGGCTCTCTGGTGTCCCACCTTGAAACAGCCCTCAAAGTTCGTCCCCCTCTGACACTGTTGCAAGAATTCAAACCTTATTCCATTCAAGTTGCTATGGGGAAATACCATGAATGGAGCAGTTTGTAAACAAAATACATTTCTCAGTTTAGAGGCTGGACATCCAAGATCAAGGTGTGGGCTGCTTTCTGCTTCATACATGGCGCCTTCTTGAAGCATCATCCCAAGGGAAAGAGAACACAGAGGCTCCCTCAGGCCTCTTTGATGGAGTCACAAAAACAATTCATGAGGGCTCCACCTCCAAGAACTGATCTCAGAGTGTCTAGTATAACCTTATCCTGCTATGAAAAATCAGCGGTAACTGGGTGCTATGACAGCATGACCAAACAGGAGTTAACACTCTAACTGCTGGCCAATGGTCAGATTGCCTAAATATGCAAACTCCCTCTTGAGAGACAAAAATATTTTTCTTAAGTCCTAAGTGTAGCTATAGTACTTTGTAATTGATATCCATGAGTATATGTAATATGTCTAAACGTATAGCAAACATGCATTACACATATATAGATACACGTCACACAACTTAGATGGTCTGGAAGATGCCCTATAATAGAGCTGGTTTCTATACATCTCTGGATTTCTTCCTCAACTTTTTCTTAAGTCAGTCTGCTTGTGTGGAATGCAGTGAAATAAATAATCCATGTGTTTGGTGTTATTTAATCTTCATCTCGCACATGAGGCTTGGGTTTCTTGCTCTAGACACCCTGATTCCTTCAAGCAACAAAACCATACTTGGTTTACTATAGGATTTGAATTGAGCACCAGCTATTTCACGTATACTGAAGTGCTTTGGTTTGAGTTTTGTTTGTTTGTATGTTTTTCCTGATAATGATACTAGAATTATTTCCTCTGTGTGACAGAGACAAAATAAATAATGGCAAGAAAGGATGCACACACATGCTGAGCAGGCTGGAAAACACAGTGACCATTTACAGACTGCAGGAAGCCAACATGGCTGCCACTGGTGGGGACTGCTAGCAAAGCAGCTTGCAGCAAGGACAGCATTCCTAAACTGTCTACCAGGCAGATTTTGGGAGCCATCTCACACCTGGTAGCTCACACCTGATGTGATTATACATCCAGCGAGGGGAACTTGTTGTTCCATGTTTTGTAAGAATGCTACCAGCAGATCGATATGCAGGGAACTTTCACCCACCGCCAGATCCTATCTTAAATTCAGGGTCATTCCTATGCCCGTCGCTGGAGGCTGTGGCTTCTATCTCCACATTGCAGCTGGTCATTAGTGTGCCTGCACCAACTGCCCTGGGTATTGTCTCCTGATCAGGTAACACATAATCTAAACAAAGGTTAAAAAAAAAAAGCTAACTCAATGGAGAATTGATAAATTATCAGCATTTAGTGCTGTAAAATTGGCTACTTCCTTCTGTCTTCACATCACACTATAGACAAAAGTAAGTTCTAGATGAATGAGGAAAATAAGAGAAAAAGAAAGCCCATAAGGGACCTCCTACGCATAAAAGCAATAAGGAAAATGTCATAAAGAAAACATCAATCACTTTGACTCTATAAAATTAGACATTTGCTTATCAAATAAATCTAAGTTTCTTTAAAAACCCATTTTAAGGCATGACAGGGAAATCTCAATGTCTTGAACACTCTGTGCAGATCTGTTGCTGCAGAAGCTGGTGGGCCGCCAGCCGGCACAGGCAAAGCAATGCTTTCTGGGAGAAACAGCAAGGGCCCTTCAATAGCACAAAGGAAGTCCAAGCCAGACACCCACTCTGCAGGGATGGTGGGTGTAAATTCTCTCCAGGTGGGTCTGGCCCTCTTCAAGGAAGGTGAAGATCCAGATAGGTCCTTTGAGGCCCAGAGCTGTTGGCTGAGTCCAGGAGAGGCCCACAGCAAGACCAGAGTAACCTGAGATGCCAGCACAGCCTGATAGTACCATAACAAGAATGGTTTTTCCTAGTTTTCCAAGACAGGGATTTTTTGTGTAACAGCTCTGGCTGTCCTGGAACTTGCTTTGTAGACAAAACTGGCCTCCTACTCATAGATATCCACCTGCCTCTGCCTCTCAGGTGCTAGAATTAAAGGAATGTGCCACCACACTCAGCTAGAACATTTTCTTAAATATTTATTGTTATTTGTGTGTGTGTGCATCTGGGTGAGCAAGTCCATGAACAGGTAGCTGCAGAGGCCAAGAGAATACATTGGATTCCCTGGTGTTGGAGTTACAGACACCTGTGAGCCACCTGATGTGGGTGGTACAAACTGAACTCAGGTCCCTTGGAAGAACAGCAAGCACTTTTAACTGCTAAGTCGCTTCTCACGGTGACTTATGCCATCAGATGGTAGTCAGGCTGATGGTATGATCTCAGTTTTCTGTTCCTGCTCCAGATGCCACTCTATCCTGGCTAACACCGTGCTGCCTGTAGGATGGAGGAGATCCGCCAAAGCTCACAAGATGAAGGATGAACACTTGTGACCAGGTAGTTCTCTTAAGTACCCTGGGGACCATATGCAAAGTGGAATTGGATGGTGTTCCCCATCCCATGCCCAACAGTGCTCCCATGGGGTAACTAGCCTGCTCAGGTAAGGGGAACGACAGGAACAGAGGGAAAGCTCCAACAGTGTCGGGAGGCACTTCTTCCCCAGTGTTTTCAGCCAGGCTGAGCCTCCTGAGCAGAGTGGGTCCTGCTGGGGGCCCACTTATCCAGAAGGAAGACCCAAAGACAGAACAGACTCAAGAAGAAACATGCTACATACACTTCCACACCACAGAAACCTACTGCAATATGCAACCACAGGACAGAAAAGAAAAAAATAGTCTATTGCGTCTTATTCTAATGAGGTCTCCAAAAACTCTGTAAAAAGAAACAGCTAGGAGCTCATGCTGCCTCTTAGTCCCAAGGTGTTGCAAGCACCTAGGACATCTTGATCTGGATTAGGAATTTCCCTGTTTTTGGGCATGGACTAATGAGAACCGTAGACAATGCTCCCTACCCCCTCTTCTTCTACCAGCCCCACTCCCCCATGTGTGCGCTGCATATTCAGAAGCTTCCAGTGTAAAAGATGAATTTTTCTATCATAGAAGAATTGGGATAAAAAGAAAAAAATTACTAGCAGACATAGCAGCCTCACAGAGCAAAACACTATCCATCTCCAGTGCCTAAGCAGAGCCAAAGTGTGTCTTCCATTACTGATCTTTCATCTTTTGTTCTTTCATTCCTTTGTGGCTTGAAGCAGAATGATTTTAATAAAAACCAATTGGTATTGAGATGCTATCACAACACAGACTTGGTGCTGTACAATTAAAACCTCTCAGAATCCTGTCTCTCCCTCAGATTTAGCTTTTTAAAAATAGAACAAAATAGAAAATCCTAGCTCATGGCCTCAGCCTTGGCTTGTGCTTTGAGCATTGCTAAAACATGGTAACACTGTGAGCTACATGTGCTGTCTTGTGTCCTGTCCTCAGCTTACCCACTGTGCCCCCCAACTCCCAATGCTGAATAGTCTCCAACCCGTTGTGTGTGTGGATATCATCTGTGCAATGGTCCTTGTGTCTTTCACTCCCATGATGCACTTTGTCTGTTCCTTCTAGAGTTTGGAAATGGATCCAACTGTGGAGATTTGATACCCATTGCTAAAAGTATACCCATTGTTTAAAAGTACTGGGACCTGATCTGAATATAGTGCAAGAGTTGTTGCCTTTTGAGCTTATTGACTTCAGGTGTGGTTGTCAGGGCAGTCTGGCAGCTCTACACCAAGTGGCACAGAGGCCAAGGATGCACACGTGTGCACAGTCCTGGCTCATCTGTGTTCCCTGCACTGCTGCAGGAAATACATGTGTGCCCAGTCCAGGCCTCTCTGTGTGCCCTGTACTGCTCCAAGAAGCACATATGTGTACATCCCCAGCCTCTTAGCATGCCCTGACTGCTTCAAGACACTCAGCCAGTGAGACCATTAGCACTGTGGTTTCTGGAGTCTCCAGAACAGTGACCGAAATAAGCATTTTCTTCATAAGTCACATAGCCTCGGGTATTTAATTATAGTGATGGGAAATGAGCTAAAAATAGCTGGAAGGTGCCACTTTAGGCTCCAGCACAGAAATGGAGGAATCTAGCTTTAAATGAGACTACAGTCTGAGCATAGCAATAAACTCCATGCTAAAATATATAAAGCAAAATAAAAATACTAAGCTATTATAAATGAATGATAGGACACACAAAAAGGAGGATGGTAAGGTCTCATTTGCTCTGAGCTTGTGGACATGCCTGGGCATCTCAGGCAGTCATACAAAACTGCTGCAGCTAGAATTCTGCAGGTCAACCTCTCAGGTACTGTGGGTTGAGCAGTGTCCTCCAGAAGCTCACATGTTGAAGCCTTAACCAGGGAGTACAGAATGCTATCCTATTCGGAAGCAGGGCTGCTGAAGATGTACTCGGTTAAGGTGAGGTCACACTAGAGAAAGGCAACAAACACTGTGCAACGTGACTGGTATTCTTGTGGAGCAGAAATTTGAACACACAGGCATTTATCAGGAAAGACAGCATGAACAGAAGAAGGTGGCTATCAAGAGAAACAAAGGGGTCAGAGCTGAGCTCTCCCACTGAGCCCGCAAAAGGGACCAGGCCTCTACTCTCCAGGACTGTGAAAGGTAAGTTTCCATTGCTCTAAGCCACCAAGCCTGTGGCATTATACTTGGTAAAAGTAGCTCTCTGTGGAACAGCTGGTATGCCAGAATGGGGTTAAATGAGATGCTACTGCAGAAGAGGCTGAAGCCTAAGGATCATATTCCTCTAGGTAAAGTGAGTTTGCTGACCATGTGAGTGGGCAACATCCCTAGTATACAATCACACTGGACTCCTATGGCCCAGGAGATTACCTCTCCCTGCTCCTGTACCTTAGGTAAGGCAATAAGCTGAAGTGGCTCATGACTCCTCAGACAGAAGTCTTGAAGAGCCAGCCCCCAAGGACATGGCAGCATGGAGTGGGAGTAGCCTGCAGGTGGCTGCTGAATGAGTAAACTGAGCCAGGGCACACTGCTGACTCCACTGGACCAAGCCAGCCAACACCCTAACAAGCACAGAGAAAGGGCCTATGAAGCTCCACTCCTAACTGAGGAGATTTCAGCAGGTGATGGCTGCTGAGGGAAGGAGAGTCCGTTTTCTTCAGGTGTATGGACTATAGGAGTTGACCCAGTGTTCCCAACACCTATGTGCATATGGGTAGCCCTAATTTAAAGAAGAGGAAGAGGCAATGAGAGAGGTGGTGGAGAAGTAGATGGTGGAGGGGTGAAGGGGAAGAAGGGGGTTGATGAGGACAGGGTAGCCATGGAGGGAGAGAGTGATGGAGTAGGAAATGGAGGAGGAGGTAGAGGAGGGTGAGCAGGAGGATAAGGAAGAGATGGAGGAGAGAGGAGGAAGAGGACAAGGAGGAGGAAGGGGGGACAAGAAGGGGGAAGAGAAGTAGGAGGGAGAGGGAAAGGGAGGAGGAGGATGATAGGATGGGGGTGAAGATGAGGAAGATAAGATGGGGAGGAGGATGAAAATGGGGAGGAGGAAAAGGATGAGGAGGTGGGATGAGGAAGGGGGTGTTCTAGAGGGGCTGCAAGCAGGGGAGAGGTGAATATGACATTAAATATGTTGAATTCCTGTATGTAATTACCAAGGAATATATAATAAAAATTCATCGAGCTTTCAAATAAAAATATCAATAACTCTTATTACAACTTATATTTTAAAAGGGGGGATGGGGCACAGCGGGTTGTCACATCACTGTGCCAAGAGCTCTCCAGCACCTGCATTGGGCAAACATGAAAAATGAATCAGTGTCTAACGTATTACACTTATTGTCTTCAGCCCAATGCTGAACTTATGTGAAACTAACCATTCACTGCAGAAAAAGGAATATACCTCATTGGTAGTGATTGCTGATTCCTCTGGTGTAAACATTCCCACTGTGGTGTCTGGAGAGATGGCTCAGTGGTTAAAAACACTAATACATGGAAAGGATGTGAATTTGGTTCTCAGCGCCTCCTTGGCTCACACCCACCTATAAGCTAGTTCCAGGGGACATAATAGCCTCTTCTGGCCTCAGTGCATAGCAGGTATGCACAGACATGCATACAAACAAAAACAATCACATAAACCCATACACACAAAATATAAATTTTAAAAAGTCCTTGCTGCAAACCAACAGAGCGCAGAGTTCACAGATGATGCTGAAAATGGGTCTATGAGTTAGTAAGAGCAAACTGTATTCTACTGCTAAGTCTGCATTCCTGAGGCCCACCCTGATGAAAGTGGAAATTGCTGGCAGAGTGGCTGCTACTCCTTGTCTCTTCAAAGCTACAGCTACATACCTCCACTTGCCCACACACATATGACCTACTTTCAAAACTGAAAATCACCAAGATGTTCATTCATTCTGTAAGGGCCTCGTTTGACTTCTGGGAAGCTCAGAACATCTTGGGAGTTGGGCGGTATGCTGAGCTAAGAGAATGTTAACAACATTCAAGACTCTGAGGCTTAGAGGGCTGCAGCTTGTCAAAAATGAGTGTCAGAACCTTTGCAAGACCGTGCTTAACTGTCCTCCATGGCTTGCCTGTGTACAATATCCCGTTCCCTCTCTGGCACATTGGGATCATAAGTTTTAATGGTTTTACAACTTCTCAGATAATCTCCAAACATTTCACTCCTGAACTAAAGTCAGTAGACTTCCTCGCAGCTGGTTTATGTCTGTGTCTCATTGGAAGAGTGCTTGGAGTCCCTGGATTCTGCCTTAGCATCATCGAGCAGAGCCCTAATGACTGCAAAGCCAGCTGTGCCCCCCTCTTTGGTGATGCTGGCTCCTCAGTGGCTAGGCATTCGTAGAAGTTCACGCCATGGCACAGAAGGGTGATCCTTTTTTTCTTTGCCATCTGCTTGCAGTTATTCATATTGTGCTATGACTGGACTATGCACTGTGGTCTCTAAGATCTCATGCGTCAGAACTTGGTCCCCAGTGTGACAGTAATCTAAGATGGTGAGAGACTTTTAAGAGCCAGAGCCTGCTGGGGAGTCCTTAGATCACTGAACACCTTGAGGGAACTGAGGGATTGCAGGAGTCTGCTTCCTGGCTACAGATGTAACTAACTACTCACCCATGCCTGGAGTTAATGGCATGCCAAATGGCACAGATTCAACAAGGCCAAGGTCTGCTGCTGAGAATTTTAGTCCTCAAAAAGTTTGAACTAAATAAACTTTTTAAAATTTTCACTTTTTTTCCCCACCAAAAAAATTTAAAACCCACAAAAAAAAAAAAAAAAAAAAAAAAAAAAAAAAAAGACATGAAACAAAAAACTTATTTTCTTCATCACTTACTTATGCTGAGAACTGTAGACTCTTGTTAGGGTAACGAAAAGCTGGTTTGATATATTACCTCCTCAAACTGTGAAATACAAACTGCCAGCATACTCTGCCTACATGAACAGAGCAAGATTAGTGGGTTGTGTTGCACACGCCTACAACACTAACACCTGAAGCAGGGGAGCTATCACCTCAAGACTGCATTAACCTTAGGCTACAAGGAGTTCCAGGCCAGATGGGGCTACACTATCAAATCCTGTCTCAAAAGAAGAAATAAAAAAGGAAAAGAAAAATAGGAGGAGTGGAAGGTTGGAGGAAAAGGGGGGGCTCAGTCATCAAAATGCTCCCTTTGTAGTCATGAGGCCCTGAACAGAACTCCAGACACCCACATTATCATCCCCGAGTTGGGACGTAGAGACAGGGAGACCCCAGGGGTCACTCACTGGTCAGCCACTCTAGCTTCCAGGGCAATCTCAATGAAGAGAGCCTGTCAACACCCAAAGTTATGCTCTGGCCTCCACAAGCATGTACACACAGTCATGAGTATACCCTGCATACACACAAATGAGAAAACTGAAAAACATGTACATATTTGTGTGAATCTCTGTGTGTGAACACGCAGTCAGACCCATATCATTGCATGTAGAGGCACACAGTCAAAAACCATGTGGGCAGTGTTGTCGTGGCCCACACCTAATCCACACAGAAACCCATGGCTTACTAAATGCATCCTCTAAAAAGGTGGCTTAGGCCTTTGTCTTTAAAGCTTCCCATTCCATGCCTCCATCCAGGCAGCAGGGGTTCACGCAGGGCCTAGGGGTAAGCCAGTCCTTGTCTTGATTGTTGGGGAGATAGTATGACAAAAATGAATGGTAATTCACTAGAGGAACTCAACAGTAAGATAAGCAAGTGAAATATTTAGTGGGCTAGATGAGAAAAGGTGCAAATGAAAACAGGAGTGATGAGGGAGGGAGGGAGGGAGGGAGGGGCACGCTTTTGTCTGCTAGCAGGGCTGAGGGTGAAAGAGTCTACCAGACAGCCAAGACAAGACCCCGAGATCCTACGAGAGACATCTGCCACATAGTGCTTTACCTTCCTCTACAGCCACTTAAAGGCGCTCAAACACACATAGTCAAATATAGCTGATGTCTAAAGCCACAAGGCACTGTAGAGTGAGGGGTTGGGTGAGCACACCCCTCTGTGCTAGACACCGGCTGTGGTCTTCGGATGCTCTGCTTTGTAGCACTGGGCAAACTGCACGAGGCTTCACACACACAAAGTTCTTGCTGCCCTGGACAAAGGACATTCTGCAGAACTCATGGCACATAAGGACACCATCAGCCCTCGCCTCCACATCTGCAATTCTGCACATGCAAAAGGGATTCCAGTTAATCCCAGAAAAGCTAGAGTGGGGCCTGTGGAACACAGCTCTCCTCAAAACAGCTTTCTACAATCCCCCCTAGCATGCTGGAAAACATATCCTAAAGCCACTTAGGCGATTTCTTTTTAATGTAACTGTTAGACTTTGAGGGATTTAATCAAAACCTTCATAAAAGGGCATTCTCCTCCGACTCAGCTTTTCCATTTCAGGGGCAGAAATGCTGTGCACAACAGAAGAAGAAAAAAGTAATTTTAAAACGCCATGGAGCTGAATCTGCTTTGCTGCCCTAGAGCCATATTTCTTAGGGAAACACAGGCTGCTAGAGCCCCCTAGGGAGCAACACCCGAGCTGGTCGCATTTTAGATGGCAGCTTGAGAGGACAAATTTGTCATCCTATTCGGGAGCATTACCAGGGTTTTAAATAAGTTTGCAGCCTGCAACCGTGAGTGCGGTAGGCTCCCTGGGGTGGATGAGGTAGACTGGGGCAATGGAGGGGTGCTCATCTTTACTGTGGTCCTCCGTATTAATCTTGGACGGTGAAGGAGGGGTGGGTCTGTAATAGATGGGCTGCTGGGAATGGGCAATTAGTGAAAAGAAACTAATCATTAGTGACTACAGCAAAAGAGCAATAGCTTGGGTTTTCACCAGGTTTGCTTCATCTCATGTCTCACTGGTTAATTAATTCAATCGTGTGTGTATGTTTCTGTGTGTGTGTGTGTGTGTGTGTGTGTGTGTGTGTGTGTGTGTGTGTG
>NW_026596440.1:277549-368006 GCF_907164565.1 Psammomys obesus | reverse complement strand
GTGTGTGTGTGTGTGTGTGTGTGTGTGTGTGTGTGTGTGTGTGTGTGCAACCCGGAAGCTGATATGCACATCCTTCAATTGTTCTCCACCTCATTTTTTTCCTGAGGTTTCTCACTGGACCTGGAGCTCACTGATCCTGCTAGATGGCTGGTGAGCGAGCCCTGCGGTTCCCCTCTCTCTACCTTTCCAGCACAAAATTCCAGATTATGAGCACAGCAGCTCATGGCTTTTTATGTTGGTGATGGGAACTGGAACTCAGATCCTCATGCTTATGCAACTACACTGTCTTCTCAGCCCCAATGATGTCAGTTCTTCCGTGAGCTCTCTGAGGTTGGCAATGCTTGTCTCAGAAATGGTTAGGGTGACACAGGAGGTTTGTATCTTGGGCCAGAGCACAAAGCTAGTAAGCACAGAGGCAATATTTTTGTACAGGATTCCTAAGCCAGTTTATGTTTTGTGTTGTTTTTTTTGTTTTTAGCTCATTTCTATGGTTTGGATATTAAATGTCTCACAAAGCTCATGTGTTGGAGGCTAGGTCTCTCAATGATGGCTCTCTTGGGAGGTGGAGGAAATGTAAGAAGCTGGGCCTAATAAGGTAGATAAGTGGGGGTGCAGCCTCGAAAGCAGTTCCATCCCCTTGCTCTCTCTGCTTTTGCTTCCCAGGCACAGTGGGGTAAAAAGACTCTGCACCACACATTTGCAGTAGAACTTGCAGCACCATGGGATCAAATGACTGTTGCATGGAAACCACCAATCAGAACAAACTCTTCCTCCCTCTTGGTTGGTTTAAGGTAGGTAAACTGTTGTCAGTGACAGAAAGCAGACTGTCACAAAATATAAAACACCCTAAGGGCATCAACATCCATCAACCATCTCAGTCCAATCCTGCTATAACATGGAGTGGGTATCCATAGAAAAACAGGAACGTCCAAAGTTAAGGCTGTGGCTGGGTCTGCGTCTGGTAAGGGCCTGTTGCCATTGTCATACATGGCACTTTCTTGTGTGTTCTTGTGGAGGGAGAAGTGAGAACCCTCTGAGGCCTCTCTTATGAAGGTGTGAATCCACCTCATGGCCTAAGCCTGCCCTCCCCAGGAGGGCCCACTCCTAAAGCCATCACCGTGGGGTCGGGGAGAATAAGGTTTCTGCACACACTTCTGGGGATGGGGCGCAAACACTCAGAAGGGAGAACCAGCATAGGAACCACTGCTACAGCAGTGCTGACAGCTTGAGTGAGCCGTGGGTCTACCTCAGTCGACTTCTCAGCAAACCTGATTTAGAATTCACCCTTATTATCCAAATGGCTTTTTTTTTTCAGTCCTGCTGCTGGTTAAAACCAACCCATGTTCTCCTGAGGAGTATACATTAGTGCCACAGGAAGCTAATGGTCAGGAGAATTTGGAGATGCGTTTTACCACCCTTGTTGCTCTTGAGACAATCTTTTTTTTTTCTTTTTTAAATTTTTTAATTTTATTAACTACAGTTTATTTACTTTGTATACTACCTGTAGCTCTCACCCTCTTCCCCTCCCAATCCCACCCTCCCTCTTCTCCATGGCTGCCCCTCCCCCAGTCCACTGATCCTAGTTTATCAGGTCCTCCTTCCCTTCCATCTGATCCTAGTTTATCAGGTCTCATCAGGAGTGGCTGCATTGTCTTCCGCTGTGGCCTGGTAAGGCTGTGTCCCACTCACGGGATGGTGATCAAAGAGCAGGCCAATCAGTTCATGTCAGAGACAGTCCCTGTTCCCATTACTAGGAAGCCTACTTGGAGACTGAGCTGCCAAGGGCTACATCTGTGCAGGGGTTCTAGGTTATCTCCATGATTGGTCCTTGGTTGGAGTATCAGTCTCAGAAAACACCCGTGACCAGATTTTTTGGTTCTGTTGCTCCCCTTGTGGAGTTCCTGTCCCTTCCAGGTCTTTTTATCTCCCCTTCTTTCATAAGATTCCCTGTACTCTGTCCAAAGTCTTGTTATGAGTCTCAGCATCTGCTTTGATATCCTGCAGGGTAAAATCTTTCAGAGGCCTTCTGTGGTAGGCTCCTGTCCTGTTCCCTGTTTTCTCCTTCTTCTAATGTCCATCCTCTTTGCCTTTCTGAATGAGGATTGAGTATCTTACTCAGAGTCCTATTGAGACAATCTTATCAGCAGTGGTTTTGTTTGCATGTTTTTCTTTACTATATTAGTAAGGCTTCAGGAATTAACCTTGTTTGTGGCTCTGGCTGCTAAAATTGTGCCACATTAATGTAGTAGGGCAGGCTGTAGGAATTCTTTTTCTGTAAGGTGATGGACAGTAATGTTTTTTAGGTGTTGTGGGTTACCTAGTCTCTGTCAAAACTACTCAACTCAATGAGGTAACCATAGACAAATTAAAGTTAATGGTAGTAGGCCTATGTTCTAATAAAACTTTATTTAAAAGGAAGGGAGCAGAATGTAACCACAGCTGAAGGCAGAGTCTTCTCTGCCATGGCCAAGGGCTTACAAAGCAGTGAATAAGCTTTAAGTTTACAATCTTAAAAATAGACTCTAGTAAAGGTATAATGAAAAAACAAGTGGGAAAGAAGCACAATGGGAAGAATAACAATGCCAAAGTGGCAGAGCCTAAAGAATCTGTGCTGGAAACAGATATTAGCCATACAATATAGGGCAGCCATCTACAGACCTAGAGAAGCTAAACACTAAGGAGGACCCTACGGAGGATGCTTAAATCTCATTCAGAATGGCAAACAGGATAAACACCAGAAATGATGGAAGAGAGGAAACAGGATGGGAGTTTACTGTAGAGGGTCCTCTGAAAGGCTCCACCCAACAGGGTATCAAAGCAGATGCTGAGACTCATGACCAAACTTTGGACAGAGTGCAGGGAGTCTTATGGAAGAAGAGAGGGGTAGGAATAGAGTGACATGGAGGGGATAGAAGCCCCACAAGGAGACCAACAAAGTTAAAGGATCTGAGCCCAGGGGGTCCTATAGAGACTGATGCACCAATGGAGGACCATGCATGGAGAGAACTTAGACCCCCTGCTCAGATGTGGCTGATTGGCAGCTCAGTCTCCATGTGGATCTCTGAGTGAGGGGATCAGGGGCTGCCTCTGTCATGAACTCAGTTGCTTGCTCTCTGATCACTTGCCCCTGATGCTGCAGCCTTGCCAGGCCACAGAAGAAGAGGATCCAAGCAGTCCTGATGAGACTTAACAAGCAGATAGCAATAGTGGAAAACTGCCCCTTTCAGTGGACTAGGGGAAGGGGAGGAGGGGAAGAGGGAGGGATGGTGGGACTGGGGGATCCAAAGGAGGGGGCTTCCATAGGGATATATAATGAATATATTGGGAAAAATAATAAAAGATATACATATTTAAAAAAAAAAGAATCTCTGCTGTAAAAAGTACTGGACCTGCACAGACTAAATAAAAAGGTGAAGCGCAGACAGAGTGTAAGAGATGTACAGACTCCATCAGCGCCTGGGAACCTAAAAATAATTCATATGACCCAGAGTTAATGGAAATATTTCTTAATTTTCAAGCCATTGTAAAAGAAAAGGCTCATACAAAAAGAAAATGTTGATCCAACAATGAATCCGATGCTAACAAATACAAGGAGAAAAGAGAAGCTGCTGACAAAGCACAAGGCTGTTCCGAAGGTCTTGGTGCTCAAGGAGTGCGGAGAAGCAGCAGACAGCCATGAGAGATGATGATCTCATAGGTGGAAGGGCTCAGATGAGGCATGCTTTGTGCCAGCAGAAGCTGCAGGTAGACATGAACTGTCCTGAGATTTTAACTGCTCTTCAGTAAGAGACTGAGTTGGCATTCTTGTCCAGAAAGAGAAATTCAATAATTGTGTGTGTGTGTGTGTGTGTGTGTGTGTGTGTGTGTGTGTGTGTGTAAAATTTGATATCTTAGTTTTTGAGCTGTTAGTGTGAAAAAATAACTACATTCTAAAGGAAATCAGGTTTGATAAGTGGGTTTTGAAAGTATTAACCGTTGCTGGGATTTGTTTTACTTGCATGGAAAGGCATTCTACTTTATGTAGAGGAAAGCTTCCTGTAGCTGCTTATCAGACAGAGTACCTGACATCCCAGTTTATTTAATGTGCATTGAAAGGCAGCTTTTCTCAGTGTTGGGAAGTTCTTTAGCCATTATTCAATCAGAACTTAGTTTTGACTAGTACAAGAAAGAACCTTCTACTATTTTTATCCATGTGTGTATACATAAGATATCTATAGACACAGATTTTGTTCTTAAGTATCCACTGAAGCCACCTCTAGTTAAGTTCAAAACATACCTAAAGCATTACCTTTTCAAATTAAATAGTTGATTCGGTAGTTACTCAGGCTGTTTAGGTACAATGACTCAAAAGCAGCTGTATCACATTTTATATCTATATCGTCACAGATATGAAACTACTTATTTACAAAACTCCTTCAAGGCAAGCAGTTACCACTACTAACAATCCCCACCCAGACCAGGGAGCAGACAGATCTCGGTTTAACTAACTAAGCAAGGCTTAAGTGGATATTTGAGGTTCCTCCAGGGAACCACTCCTTCATGCACAGTTGAAATCTGTGTACTGAATAGCTAAGGTCTCTCATGGAAATGTAGTCATGTGATCAGAGGAGCTGCTGATTTAGTACCCACTAGTGTAAATGGGAAACAGATTTTTACATTGAAGCTGTTAATCTGCATAATTTTCCTTTGTCCCAACTCATTCTGTCAAGGGGATCTTGCTCTGGTGTCCCTGCAGGTGTCTGGTCTGTGTGGTTTCCACTGGAATAATTTAGACAAGACATACAACAAGCAATGTAGGAGACAGGCAGAGGAGAGGCGAGCACATGCTCGGGGCCTGAGAATGGACTGTGGCTAGTGAGAAGATTGCCCTGGTCTGCACTTACGAAGGCTCTGTACTGTTTCTAAAGTCTCTGGAACAAACACCTTTCCCAAAGGCCTTTCAGTCCAAATGATTGGCAGCCTGCCTGGTTTGGCTTTGGGGGTGGGGCGGGGTGAGGTATGTCCTCAGTTTTCATTAGAAAGCCATCTGCTTTGTAGTAATTTTATAAACTTTAGGGCTGCTGGAGTCAGACATAGATGATTATCTATAAATGACCTTCCAGGCAGGCGGAGGATGCAACGTCTCCTCCCAGGGCCAGAGCTTCACTGGGTGTCCCTCCTGTTCCTCTGCTCAGACATTAGAGTCCTGCATTTGCAGCTGTAGAGGCTGTCATGGGAGAGGAGTCCGGCCCTAACGCCTTCTGGTCATGGAATATCTAACTGCCTTCCTAACACGTCCTTCTACATAGCCCAGTCTGCACAGTATTTGGGTTAGTGGTTCACCAGAAGCTAGGAAGATAATTTTATAGTAATCAAAATATTATCTAGCTATACATTGCTTACTTTATTATAAATAATGGAACAGTGGTCAGTAAATAGTTTCATATTCATGTAGCCAGAATCCTTAGCTTTATCCTACAGGTTAGCCTCTGTCTCTGATATTTATCTTGCCCCGTCTGCTTATGTTTTTAATCATAGTTCTTTGAGGGCACCTGGAGAGCATTTCAGACCCCCTCAAGATGATGTGCTATGAAAGTTTTCACTACATTAGAATCCAGACACATTGTCTATGCTTTCAATAAAACATCACCGGCCTTAAACACCAAGATTATATTGTCTCTTTATCTCATTCTGTGCACTAAGCCTATGCTATAATCATAAAAGCTGGCTACCATATAGGCCTTTACACTTCAAATGTAAAATTATTCAATAAATGAAACTATTTACAGATATAGTTTATATATTTGGCTAGCTTTAGAGACAGGGTCTCATGATGTAGCCCGAATTGGCCTTAAACGCTCAATCATCCCACCTTTAGACTCATGAGTTCTGGAAAGACAGACGCGTACCAACATGCCTGGCCAAGCAGTTTAAGGATGTAATTCATAAAAAAAAGGAAATGAAGTCCGTGGCAGCAATGAGGTTAGAAAGCATACCTATCCACCCCAATCCCTTCTCAAAACTCCAGCAGATACCCGAGGCTTGGGGTCACAGACCTTGCCTACAGCCCAAGACCAGCAAGTGTGCTGTGTTACTAAGCCAGAATCTAGCCACAGGCCCCAGCCCAGCTCTCTCTCCACTCCATGCTCACACTCTTTGTGCTGGCAGCTTTACACAAACTAAAGTCATTTGAGAAGGAACCTCAATTAAGAAAATGTCTCCATAAGATCAGATCATATCTCCATAAGATATGCAAACCTACAGAGCATATTCTTTATTAGTGATTGATGGGGGTGGACCCAGCCCACTGTGGGAGGTACCACCCCTAGGCTGGTGATCCTGGGTGCTACAAGAAAGCAGGCTGTGAGCAAAGTCACGAGGAACAAGCCAGGAAGGAGCCCCCCTCCGTGGCCTGTGCATCAGCTCCTGCCTCCAGGTTCCTGCCATGCGTGAATTCCTGTCCTCACTGATTTTTTATATGAACTGTGAGTGGAATAAACCCTTTCCTCCCCAACTTGCTTTTGGTTGTGGTGTTTCATCACAGCAGTAGTAACCCTAGGACTCTCATTGTTGCTGCCCTTTAGAGAACAGATGTTTCCCAGACCCTGTACCCTGCAGGCACTGTAACTGGGCTTAGGGCTTGTTTCCACTGTTACTCCTGACCTGATGCAGACAAGACCCCAGGGAGCTGAGCCATCGTAAGTAGAGCAGCGCAGGCACTCCAGTGACATCCCAACAGTCCCTGAGCAGAAAGGCTGACCCAGTGTTTTTGTAGTAGTCACTTGTTTTTTAGGGAGCTAACAGCTAGTGGCTTCTCCACTGTTCCCAGAGAGGCACCGCTGGCCTGCTCACCAGGAATGGCTCTGATGGCCAAATCCTTTTGTGCACACGCCTCTTCCCTCCCACACCCAGAGTACATTCCACCTCCATCGGGCTCACACCTGCCCATCCTCACTTCCTGCGGTGTCTACACCCGTGGTTGTCTTGGC
Source organism: Psammomys obesus (assembly GCF_907164565.1). Lineage (NCBI taxonomy): Eukaryota > Metazoa > Chordata > Mammalia > Rodentia > Muridae > Psammomys > Psammomys obesus. The sequence goes on along the minus strand of NW_026596440.1, from coordinate 361,038 downwards.
CATACCCTTGGTGTCCTTGTGCCTCAACTGAAGGCCTCTCTTTTGCCTGCTAACCATGCCTGCTCCACTAGTTCCAGTGTGCCACACTCCAGCTGCTTTACAAGCAGTGATAAGCGGCCCTGCCTCCTGCCTCGGACTTGTACTCAGTCCTAGCAACTGGCAAGCGTAGAGCCCCGAACCAATGCCTGGAGCAACCCCACAACTGTAAGCCAGGGGGCTTCCAAGCCTCCACAGTCCCGAAACCTGACCTAGCTCCTCCAGGGTCTGCAGCTCAGTACAGCTTGTCCTTGGCGCCATCCTCCTAACATCCCTCACAGGGTAACCCCACCTCCTACCTTGTCTCCAGCTCTTAGTTAGTTGCCCCTGGCACCATCCTAAGCACTCAGTCCGTTCTTTTTTTTCTGATTATTATATGTTTTAATTGCTACAATTTATTCTGTAGCCCCCATTCTTGTCCCCTCCCAGTCCCACTCTTCCTCCCTCTTCTCCCATGCCCCTCCCCAAGTTCACTGATAGGGGAGGTCCTCCTCCTGACCCTAGCCTATCAGGTCTCTTCGGGACTGGCTGCATTGTTTTCCTCTGTGGCCTGTTAAGGCTGGAGTCCCCTCCGAGGGAGGTGATCAAAGACCCAGCCACTGAGTTCAGCGCTCAGCCCTTTCTAACCCTCTCACCACAGCGTTACTACCCCTAAAGCCTGCCCCATTACTGTCTGAACAACCCGGAAATGTGGCCCCGTCCTAGGCCTCTCCTTAGCCCTGAAGCCCCACCCCCATCATATTCCTTACGGACCGTAGGCCCCTCCCTGATAACACAGGCCCCGCCCTTCCCCTCACCTTGCTCTCCCGTAAGAAGTAGCTGAGCTCTTTGGGTTCCTGACGCCGTGTTGGGATGTAGCTGAAAGCTGGTGTCGCTGAAATGGGAAGAGTTCGGGGCTTGCCCCGCAGTGTGGAGGCGGTGATTTCCTCCTCGTCCTCCTCTACCTCCTCTTTCACATCTCTGGGGTCCATCGCCCCCTGTTCAGTCTTGGCTGGTCCCTCTGCCTAGGAAGCCCAGGCCTGAAGCATCGGGTCGCGAGGCTTCTGCGTCCCTTCGGGCGTCTGCGCTCGGCCGTTGCCTGGCAACTGCGCCTTGGCCTCAGCATCCGTTGAGTGACGGAGGTTGGGACGTTCCTTGACGCCTCTTTCTAAGTCATTATGGCCACACCCTGAGAGAGACCAAGCAACGGTTGTGTGTGGCTTTTTAGGTAGGAGCCGCCTCAGGGACCACACCCATTCCACTACATGTGTGTGCTATCCCAGCGCAGTTCATTCTAAGTCTCAGACACTCGTTGGCTTTGCAGATCATGGCAGAAAGCTACTATGCATCAGAGTCTGACGGTACAGCCCTGAAACCAGCAGCCCTTAGGGCACAGAGAGCTTACATCCTAGAGAAGTCAGATGACAAAGATGGGAAAGGCTTCAGAGGTCCAGGACAGCGCAATCCCACAGAATCATGGGGCCACATGTGTAACGTTCAGAGTGCAAGATTAAAGGCTCAGGACTATGGGCCACACACATGGGCCTCAACTTGTGGTGGTAGCTGCATTTCATATGTGGGCTGAGCAAGTCATAGGAACCGATGAGAGTGACCACGGCATAAAGTCAAGTTCATCGGATTTAAGGCAGCTCTGATGCTGCTCCACCCTCAGCTCCAGGAATCCCACTTCCTCCTTTCCTCTCTTCTCCCCTGGCAGATTGCCTGAGTAGACCGTGAGTCGGGGGGGGGGGGGAAAGCCCAAGAACTTTCCCACCATGAGGCAAAGTCTCAAGGGCTTTCTTCTTACTGGGAACCACTTGGCCAAGTGGACATCTCCCTGGAGCTTGGGGATGTGAAAAAATCGGGGCTATCACCTCCCTCCCATGAACAGAAGTTGCAAAGCATGCCTGGTAATGTTTTCAACCCCATGAAAATGTTAGCAAAGTAAAATAAAATAGAGAGCCCTCTGTAATGTACTGTCAACCTTTCCCACCACTCCCAGCCTTACCAACGGCAGAGAAAGAGAGGTCAGTTGAGAGCCATGAGGCCTTGCAAACCTTCTATAGATGATAAAGTGCACACACTTGGAACTGTGGAAGGGGTTGACACCAACGATGATGAGAACTCAGCTCCAGTATAGCCTAGACTGAAATAGTTCCATCAAGGAAATCCTTTTCACAGCCATTCAGACATAACTTTGCTAGCTGCCATTTCATTAGTACCATTTTGTAATTGTAAAGGAAAACTATCCTAGTAACACTTTAGTTAAACACAGTGTGTAGTTACCTTTAACTCCACATAGGCTGGAGTCACCTGAGGAAGCAATCTCAGTTGAAGGATTGCCCCATCAGTGGCCTCTTGGCAGATCTGTGGGGATCATCTTAATTGTTAACTGATGTAGGAGGAGCCAGCCTACTGCACAAATGCCGTTCCCTGGGAAGATGGTTCTGCACTGTATTTCTTCTTGTAGCTAAGCATGAATCCGCAAGCAATTCAGCTAGCAGCATTCCTCTATGGCTTCTACTTTGAATTCCTGTCCTGAATTCTCCCAAGGATGGACTGGGGCCTGAAGTGTAAACCAAATAAAACCTTTCCTCCCCTAAGCTGCTTTTGTTCAGAGTACAGAGAGGAAACCAGCACGCAAAGGAAGGTTTTATTCAGGGCTGTGACTGTAGTAATAGGGAGCACGAAGAGGGTCTTTCAGCCTGAGCTCAATAGCAGGCTCAACTCCAAATACAGTCAGGCTCAGCAAGTGAAACCTTGGAGCCAAGGAGCAGGGTTGATGGTATGGATAAGAAAGGAAAGGGGGAGGGGGGGAGGTATAGAGGATCTGGCTGAACCCACCTAGCAGAACACCTGCTGAATACAGACCAGGTGACTGGGTACCTCCTGGAGGATTGTTGGGGGCACAGATCTAGTGAGAAAGACTGACCATATACAGGGTTGGGGCCAGTGGTTCTTGCTACACTAACTTTGGGTTCTTTTGCTAAAACTGAATTGTGCAAGGAAAGCACACAGAATAGCCTGAGGAGATGACAAGTGAGACAGAAAACAAAGAACTGCTCACCTCAGATGGTGAACCAAAGTAACAATGACATCTAAGTCCAACTTGAAGAATAAATGAATTTATTGGGGTTACTTACAGGAGTATACATAAAGGGTTACTAAAGAAGCAGAGACAACTAAAGTCACCTGTATCGCCAAAAAGCCAACACAGACAATTCCAGCTCCAACTCTGGAGACCTCCATGCTTTACAGACATCTCCCCAGGTTATGGAGCCTTTTCCAGGCAGCCCAGCTTACTCTTTTTACCCCCAGCAATTTCCATAACCTTGGAGAGATGCCCCATATATCTTGTTAGTTCCGGGAACTTTGAAAGACTTGTTAGCTGTTTGTTTCCTGAGCTTATGAGCATTTTTCTCTTCTTTCCTGGAGGGAATATTGGAATGTAGAACTATAAAGGGACCTCTCCAGAATGGAATGTTTGAGCCCACTGAAAATTGCTAAACACTAGGAGAAGATTAATGATGCTGACCAAAGTTGGCCAAGCAAAGATGTTGTGATTTTACTAGACTGAAAGCTCTCGACAGCGTGGCCACTTGGATCTTTTTTATCATGGACAACTCAGCAGATTTCCAGCAAGTATTTCATGACAAATAAAATTGTTGCTTTACCTGGAGTTTCCTGGAACAGGTGGGTCTAACCAGGGATTGGATTCTCAGGAGTTATCTGGAGTAAATCCAGGGAGTGGGAGAAAGGGCCCAGGAGGACTGAGAGGTGGGAGAAGCCATATCAGCCCATGGTGTTGGGCTGGAACCTGGAAAGTGAAGAGCCCAGAACACTAAGATTGGCATCTGAAGTTCAGGCTGATCTGATCCACATGTGGAGCTTGGTGGTGCCCAGGTATTTTCTGAGGAGCCCAGAGAGGTTGTATGAGATCAGCATAGAAGCATGCTGCATCTCCAGTGCTCACATTTCCAATTTGAGTCATATCCCCTGTCCATGCCCATGGAATGAGCCAGCACTTGAATCCAATGTAAGGCTAAGTAGGCAAGGGAGGCTAGGAGAGGTGGACACAACAGCAGCAAGACAACCAGAACTTTCAACTGTTGAGGCTTTGAATATTAAAAAATAACTTATGTGTGATCCCACTGTATATTCCAGGTACCTAATGGACTTCCAGGGAAAGCAAACAAATTCAATGTGGTTTATATCTCTCACGCCTTAACTTGCAAAGCTCTATGACAGAAGGCAAACTGGGTATTTGTGAGTACATAGGAATCAGATCAGCCTGCATTTCAAATCTTGGTGTTTGGGTTGTGCAATTTCTGGATCCCAGCCCAACACCATGCACTCCTCTCAGAGCTGCAACTTGCATCTTACTTATCTAGCTGGCTCAGGGCTGTCATCCTATACTTCCTTCTACACCGCTCTTGCCTATATGGGAACTGTGCATACTAATAGCTGTGTGCACAGCACTGTAGTGCTATGAAGCAGAACTCTGTTGTCTGCATGTCCCCAAAGAGAGGGATGAGCCAGTATTTCACAGAGGCACCGTGAATTCAGGAGAACAGGTAGGTCAAGGGAGGTCAGGAGATGGGGACCAAAAAGCAGTGGAGAGCCTGTACTGTTTCTTTTGGGAGACTAGGTTAGAAGCCTTTCTGCTAACCCAAGGCAGAGAGGGAGAAACAAGAGGAAAATGCTGTCAGGTCATATTAGCTGTAGCTTCAGCATTCTTGAGCAGCATGAAATCTGTATATACTGTGTTCTCATACACTCTCCGTAAGTCTAGGAAAACCCATCTAGCTCATTAGCTTGAAGACAAATCTGAGACCTGGGGAAGCTACATGACTGGATACAGACAATTATTCTGTTTTAAAATAGCAACATAAACTCATTTCAAGTAGCCCAATGTAACTGGACTTTAATTCACAGCAGCTAACATATCTTAAAGTTAATTGCTGCAAGCATGCCTCTGCGTTTGGTTTGTATCCTGATGGTCTTAAGGAATGGACCCGTATTTGTTCATGTTTGTGGCTCAGAGAAGGGCTGACCAGCTATGTGTCTCTGCAAGTTCAGAGAGCAACACAAAGTCAAAAGTACACGTACAATAACACATCAGCACTGGTCTCCAACGCTGTGTCAAGGCCATGGAAAAATGAGGACTAACACCTAAGAAGAAAGCCACTGTCCACCAAAATCATCTCAACTAAATCAGGATATGGGCCAGGATCCATGGTGTGGCTGAACAAGCTTTTGCCTTATTAGATTTCCCATTCTTGATAACGATAATGATAACAAAAGACATAGATACTGTCAATGGTGTAGAGTGACAATGACTTTTATAGTAGGCCGAATCACCGAACTGATCAAGTCCCTATGGCAACCTTAAGTGTCTTTCTTCTTTATAAACAAATACAAGGTAATCAAAAGGAATGATAGAACTAGGAAAACTTTTTTTTTTTTGGCAGCAGTTAGTGGAATAATGGATCTAAGCTAAATCAACACAGGCTAAAACCATTAGGGAAAGGTTAATGGAGTGGAGAGACAGACAGAGAAAGAGAAAAAAAGAGAGAAAGAAGAGAAAAGGAGAGAGATAACTGACTGAAGGTGGCCTTAAACAGAGACTCTGGATGTCACCTTCAGTTCCTAGGGAATTATAGCAGATACAGGGTCAAGTCAGATGACGGTGAATTAACAATGTTGGCCATTCTATAGGCTAACTTGATTAATTTCTCCAATAAATTAATGTTCTGAAAGCCAAATGGAGAAGGGGCAGCTCTATTTATCAAATACTTAAGTGCTTCATAACTACAAACAATATGAGAACTTTGCATCCTGATTCAAGTACAATACAGCATAGAAACAGCACAGGAACCATGACATTGTCCTGATATGAAACTGTAGAAAGTAATTATTAATTTTGTTAGTTTCAGTAGTGGCTAAATGGCTCAAAAATGATCATAAATGCACACTGAGGTATTTAGGGCAAAATGATATAATAGCTTGATTTTTCTAGAAGCATTACAATAAGAAGGGAAATAGATGGAACATGACTGGAAAATTATGGTAATTTCTCATGCTGAATAAAAAGGCTCAACCATTAAACAATTGTTTCAGCTCTTATAGGTGCTCAAAATTTTTCCATACTAAGAGTTAAAAACAGTAGGGTTACCAAGAGATTGTTTCTTACAAACACCAGAGCCCAAAATCAGTTCAACCCATAAATAGTCTTTGTTATGTGCGGGAGACTGTGGGAGTTGTTGTGAAAAGATGTTTGTTTTTCTGAGAGACGAGATTACAAGTATATGAGGACAAAGTTTCTTTTGGTGGACCTCAACAGCCAAAGAACGTTAGTATAAAGTTCGATTTTCTGATGGCGGGGCCAGTGAGCAAGGGAAGTTGCATATCAGAGGCCAATCAAGCATTCTGTGGGATCTGGAAAAAGGCAGGAAGCCATAAAACCCACTGACATGGGCTGAGCAGACGGAGCAGAACCACTTGTGTGAATGAATACTTAGCCATCCCGGGGTGACTCTACAACTGTAAAAGGTTCAGTGTCTGGTCAGGAAATTGAGGCTACCTCTGTGTGAGAGTGTCCCATGTAGCTCAGATCCTGCAGGCCACGGCAGGACATCCCACACATGCTCAGATCCTGCAGGTCAGTGGAGAGAGTTCTACTTTATCCGTCTGGTTTCAAACAGCACAGGGTTTCCGGCACTGTGTCCTCAGTGCTCTCATAAAGGAAGTTATCAGAGGTTTACAGTGGTGCCCTGCACATCCTAAGCAGTAAGCAGTTGTGTTCCTCATGAAAGACCTTCATGAGCCCTCACACATACATACAGCAAATTATACAGTATAATACAGCAAATCTTAAAAGATGGCGTGTAGCAGCCGCAGACAGCAGGAGCTGACAGGTTCAGAGGACCTTCTAGGTGCACGCTCATGCTTTATCTCACTGTCCTACCCTAGGTTTTGCTCCACAGGAATGTGATGAGTTCTACTTGGGGAAATCTCAGACTTTAGAAACTAGTCTTTCTAGTTTCTCCACAATGAAGCCAAGACCTTCCCCTCAATCTGCAATCCTCTAGCAAGTGCGTTGTGGGATTTTTGTTATTGATGTTGTTTTAAAGGGACCTGGTTACTTATTTCCCTAAAATTCTTCCAAATATGAATTTCCTTTCTATTTTTTTCTCCCTTCTGAAAAACACTAACGAATCAAACAGCAAGATTTGGAAGGCAGGATCCCTGTATTCAAAGATCTCCCATCCAGCAGACACCACTTCATCCCAGTGTAATTCCTGCTCCCTCGTGTACAAGCCTGGTTCGGGCAAAAGACGGCAAACGAGGAAACTGACTTTAGTTGTCCATGCCTTGCACATCTGACCATTTTCCTCAGCATGCAATACACACACATGCTCGCTCTCTTTCTCTCTTTCCTTCTCTCTCTCTCTCTCTCTCTCTCTCTCTCTCTCTCTCTCTCACACACACACACACACACACACACACACACACACAGAGGTGGGGGCATCTGTTTTCATCCTGGTTTCCCCTGTAGCTGAGCCAATGTCATAACTTGGCTGACCCCTAGTGGTAACCCAAGAGAATATCACTGCAGCTTCCAGAGTCCACTTGCCTAACAATTTTCACCTATTTTCCTTTTTCACTGTACTTTTAAAAATATCACACGATTAGACTTTACTCAAAATTGTTAGCTACTGAGAAGTATAACCTGTATATGCTTGCTGTAACAGCAAAAACACAAAGATTCAAAGGCATGAAAATCCAATGTATAGATACCTAAGTACAGCAGCGCCAAATTCATGCCCTTTGGTGAAGCCAAAAACTGTGCTTATTCACCTATTTTTATAACATACACAAACATTCTCCTGATTAAAACTTGTTTTAAACATAGCCAGGGTTAATTCTAGCCTCTTTTCCTGGGAATGTCCCCTTCGCTTTGTGCCAAGCACAGCAACCAGGGTCCATGGGCCCCAGATGTCCACACTGGTCTACAACTCAGCCTACAAATCATTCTGGGCCTTTGCAGGTGGGTTCCACATGTGCTTCCAGGGTGCCACTGCTCTTCCCTGCCTGCTCTGTGTGGACTGTGATTTGTCTTGTGTACTTTGCAGGTTTAACTTTCTTGGGGTGAGCCTTAGCATGGCTGGAATCCTTACAAGAACAAGTGGACAGAGGCTATCAAGGAGAACGCCACAAAAAGACTAGGACACAGCACCATGCATGGAAACAGAAACACAGACCTCAAAGAGATGCTCATGTAAGAGGCAATGACCCAGACATGGCCCAGTGGGAAGGCAGCCATTTGAAAGGCAACAACACGTGTACATACACGCTCACACACACACACACACACACACACACACACACACACATGTGCACACAAACACTTGCATTTGTTGCTCGTGCCAATGGGAAGCAGGTCATGTGTAGATGCCAGGAAGAATAAGGCTCTCCAGGGCACTACAAACCACATGAAGTGGTAAAGCATTCTCTCGTAAGTCTTCAAAAGTGCCTGTCTTACTGACACCATGACTCTGGACTCCTAGCCTCGAACATGAGGGCTGATACTTTATTCCACTGCTGTGACCCACACATTTCGCAGTACTGTTACAGTATCCCTAAGAGCATAAAACCTGTCCTAACTTCCTTTCTATCGCTGTAGTAAACCCATGACCAAAAGCAGCTCAGGGTAGCTTTAAGGTCACATCCATCATCGAGAAGCCAGGGTGGGAGCTCAAGCAGGAGCCCAGAGGCCAAGGACAAAGATGCTTACTGGCTTGCTCCTTGGTTCTCTGCTCAGCTAGCTTTAATATACGGCACGGGAACGTCACTGCGCACAGTGGGCTGGGCCCATCTACATCAATGAGTAATTAAGAAAGTGTCCCATTGACATGCCCAAAGGCAAACATATTTGAGTAAGTGAGGTTCCCTCTTCCCAGGTTACTCTGTCAACTGAGGGTGCTTCTCTTTGTCAGTGTCCCATGTGGCTCAGATCCTACAGGCCACAGAGGGCTGATCCACTACCACAGGACTTTGCCAGGGAATTGAAACCCGAGACCATATCAGCAGTGAGGAAGAGAAAATGAATGCAGACTTCAGGATTCCTGAACCACAATTCTTACTATGCTGTATTGCTTCTCAAGATCACACTGGAACAGTATGCTTCTAACTATCATAGAAATCACCTCTGACCCCGTGCACTACACAGCACTACAGGGCAAAACGGAAAACAGCCTAAACCAGAAGGCATTGAAGACACAAGAGTATGCTGTCAGAATGTCCATCGGGGTGGTGAATGGGGAGCTGCAAACTGCCCCTGTGGGAGGATCCAGCTTTCTAGGCTGCCTGGCAGGGTGAGACAAAGTGGGGCCACCAACGCAGTGCACTCCTTACTCCCTCCAAGTGTCCCTCCATGTCCCCTAAACAGCTCCGCTTGAGTCTCGCTTCCCTCCTTCTTAACAAATATCACTCCTACTAGTAAGACAGACCATTAACACTTACTCGTTACAGTGCTTTATTGTATTTGAATGATCCTGTGCGATGCGGTGAAAGCATCTATGACACTAGTTTCAGGTTAATTTTAAATTTACCACCATTCACATATACATGGTATAAGGAAAACCACAGACCCTTTTCAGATCCCACGTCTGTAAACATATTTCCATATAGTGGCTAATTCACAGATTAAACTGTTTTTCTTACAAATACAAGCTTTTTCACTCTGAATCCTGAAGCCAGTTTCCCTCGTTACCAATGGACAGTGGTGTTTTGAGAAAACATCTTTCTCTGTAAGTATTCCACCAGTTCCAGCCGCGATGTAAGCAGCTCCAGGTCATGATAGGGAATCTGTGAAAGGAAACAGCTGTTACAACCTGCCACCATCCCAGGTGACTCTGCTGTTCAGAAACTGAAGCTATTCTAGTAACTTAATAATTCTGAAGGCAGGGTTAAGCACATTGATAAGATAATAGGTATATATCACTTTGGAAAACAACAAGCTTGAAAAATCTAACTATAAAATGTGAGTCAAGTAATTGAAGCCTAATCAACAAACTCCTAAGATATAAACTAGCAGAACCATTTGTGGTCTGCTGGAGGTGTCAGACCAGTTACTGTTAAAATATCTTAAAATGGAGGCTGGACCTATAAAACCTGTGGGTAGTGATGGTTCAATCACAATGACAGTGAGAGTTCAGGAACTGACCCTACCCTTGCTCAGATAGTAGATGCAATCAATACCCAGCTTGGGCCTTTTCTTGTATATAGAACCAACAGAACAGACCTTAAGCTAGCACAGCAAAACTAAACTAGGGGCGTTCCTAGAAGACTTCCAATAGACAATAGGAAAGTCTTTATCAATGGATCATCCTTTCCAAGTCACTCATCTGGGGAACCCCTAAATCTCTCCTGGTTTGATTCTACTCTCTTCATGGGCTATAATTCACTCACGTAAAGTCTCTAGAGTATACTGTGTCAGTGTTCTTAACTGAAAAAGCAAATTTTTGTAATAGAGACTGTTTCCTTGAAGGAAGAAAAAAAAAAAAGTGATAATATACCTGAACAACCTGGTAACCAAGTAACCGCAGGTGTCTTTGTTTAATAGCCTCTTTTCCGAGTAAGTGTTTACTGTCAGAGCAAAATCGCTGCGGCCCATCGATGCACAGTGCCACCCTGAGAAAGCAAACGGAATGTTCATTTACAAAACAAGTCTTTACCTACAAGAAATTATTTTGAATTTGTTTATTCCTATGTGTCAATGTTATTTTTAAATAAATCATGAATAGACTGTCCTTTAGCCTACTGAAAACATTTAATCCTTTTACTGTTTAACCAAATTAAAGGATTTTTCCACAACTGATAAGCTTACCATTTAGTTTCTTTTATTGAAAATAGATTCTTTTCTCACAACATATCCTGATTTTGGTTGCCCCCTCCACTCTTCCCAGTTCCACTCCACCTCCCCTCCATTCCAGTCTTTCATTAGAAAAGAACAGGCTTCCAAGAGATAACAACAAAACATGACAAAAGAAATCTGAGTCAGTCAGGAGTCCCATCTGGTACAGACCCAGGCAGGCTCTGAGCGTGCCACTTCAGTCTCCGGGAAGCCCACGATTTTAACTTCCAGATGCACGCTGTCTATCTTAAAAGCATCAGGCTGCGAACTTACGTCCCTAACTTTAAGCCCACAACGTGCTTTACCTTTTATGGATATCCTCATCCACTGTAAAGGGCAATACAAATCCATCTTCATCTAATTTAATTTCAACATCTGGCAAAAAAAAAAAAAAAAGAAAAAATTCCTCCTGTGATACCCTCCACAACACCATCTTCCTGCGTCCCTTCCGCTGGATCATTTCTTCCATATTTCCTTATCAGAGGCCGAGGCTGCAAAGTAACAGCCATAACCAATGGTGAGAATGGTTATTTAATTGGCCCTACAGACTAAGCAAGACAGCTTTGAGCTAAAAAGTCTCAATTACTCTGAAAGAGAGGTGTCTCAAGCAAACGACAGAATGCCAAGAACCATGTACACCCTCTCTTCTTCCTGTGCAACAGAGGCCTGGACCCTTAAATTCAGAGTGAAGAAAGCCCTTTAAGCTGAGCTGACACCTAGGCAACTGCGGACCTCACCTCTGCTTTCAGCTGTACTCTCTTCATGTGTAAGGAAAGTATCCCACACCCAACACGTGGCTCCTGAGCATGTGCATATCCCCTTCTTTCCCTCAGACACTACCATCCACTTTGTAAAGAGAGCCCGTAAAAGAGAGAGGTAAAATGTGTCAATACGCTATCACCTTTCATGTGATTATTTTCTTTTACTCAGCAATCTGAAAGAACAATTAGGGCAGAAGGACACAGACTCCTCCATGAGCGCTATACAATACAAGTCTGCAGCAGGTGAGGATTTATACCAGTGCCATCTAATTTAATCTTCTAATAAGCCAAGTGTCTCCTGAACACCTGAAATGTGGCTGGAGTGCCAGTGTGATGAGGAACTGAAAACTTGTATTTAAATATCGACATATCCTAATGGTACTATAGACAGCACACGCCTAAATTACAGCAGCAGTTAGGAACACCATTGAGCACTTACTATTTTACTTAGTACGCCAGTCTCAGAAGTATTGTTATTTTCTCTCTCTCATTTTGCAGATGAGGGATCAAGCAAAAAACAGTTGAGATCCTCTGCCCAAGACACGACTATGTGAAACCGAAGCTCGGTCCTAGCTCTATAGTAACTGTGCTAACCTCCCCTTCTGCTTGCCTCCAGCTGAGGGAAGCTTCCATCCTCCGGCTACTAAGTCTCGCACATGCTCAAGACGAACAGGATGCTTCTGACCAAAACAAGCTCCTGGGCTACTTACCTATGGTGTAACAATAGGGCGTCAACACTTTTGAAGCAAAATACGATCTTGATCCTAACAGATCAATTAGTCCAATCACCACAGACTTGTAGAGGTGGAGATCCACCGGGGTTTCTAGGGAGCAGCATGGAGTGAGGAATGACGTCACTTGGTATTTAGGAAGAAGTTTGGGGCCCTAAAATTCAAGAAAACTCAAATGTGAGCCCAAAGAGCAAGTTGAAGGCTGCTGGGATAAAAACTGACACAAAACTACTTTATACACATGTCATGTTTCTAAGACATGGGCACATCTTTTTCTCAAAATGACAATACACAAGATGGCTGCTAAAGCTCATGTTTTTAAAACGAGTAAAACACACACAAGAGCACTCAGATTAAAAGAGCCTCTGGAATACTTAGAGTTGCTTCAAGGTCACAATCATTTACAACTAAAGTGTTGGTTTGTTTGTTTTCGAGACATGATCTCTTGGTGTACCTGACTGTTCTGGCCTCCAAAGGCCGGCCTCTACCTCCTGAGTACTGCCACCACCACTTGGCTCGCAACTCAAGTTTTTAACAGTAGTATTCTAGTTTGCTTTTCCTTTGCTGTGATAGACACCATGACCCAAAGCAACTTAATGGAGGAAGGTTTATTTGAGTTTTTACTTCCCAGTGGTCCCAGTCCACTGCTAAATGAAGTAAGGGCAGAAACGCAAGCAGGAACTGAATCAGAAAGCACCAAGGAACTCTGCTTACTAGCTTGCTTGCTGGCTTGTGCTCAGCTAGCTTTCTTATACAGCCCCACCTAGAGAGGGAGCTACCCAAGGTAGGCCAGCCCCTCCCACATCAATCAGCAAGAGAAGCCCTCAAGGATATGGCCAATCTTATTGAGATAATCCTTCAACTGAGGTTGTGTCTTCCGAGGTTGTGTGACTGATAAAGACTAACCACGATAGGTGGAAAATGTGGTAAAAGTGACGTCTCAATTTCTAAAGAAAAGGGAGAGGGATAAACCACAACAAACTGGCCATCATCTGGAAAACAACTTAACCTCTTATCATCCACAGCAGAATACAAGTCCCCCGTGGTAAAGATGACTACAGTTAACACATGCCTCCTGTGTATCCTGTTCCATGTACTTACCACACACATACATACACACAGCAGACTGTGAGACAGGCATGTTGACATTTACTGAGGAGTGGACACATACGCAGATTCCAACACAAACAAATAACAGGACACACACAAGTTCCTAACTTGTAAGTATGTTGAGATAAGAAATATCATTTTAAAAGTTGAGTCAAATGGGTGGCAGAACAGAAATAAGATATTACTGAGAGAGGAAAATCAAGTCACAGAGATCTGTATGCAAAAAATTTTAAAACTTCTGCACAGCAAACCATTAATATTGCCTTAAAAAATAATAAAAAGTAAAGACAAAAAGAAAACATGTACAACAGTCCTAACTGTTAACAATTGTCTCATACTGAGTTCTTAAACCTGCAGAAGGGCGACTTGCAGGAAATATGAATGAACAAAACACCTGAAAACATGTTCAAGGCCATTAATTACTGCTCATCAGAATGCAACTGAAACATGTGGCATGGAAGCCCTTCTCAGGAGAGAAAGGACAAGGATTCAAAGGACCAGCAGCGCTGCAGCTGCAGCGTGGAAGACATGGCAATCAACTTCCTTTACTGTCAGGCAAAGATGATGCGAATCCGTACTAGGGGAAATGCATCAAACAAAATTCATTAGGAACTGCCCCTCCTCCCCAATTAAGAATCTAGTTCACAGACTTTTAAAAAGGCTGTAGAATGATAGACATCATGCAAGGATGTTCATTATAGCATTGTTGACAAAGACAAACCAGCAAAAACCTGAAATGCTCTGAGTGGAACGGCAAAACAAATGCCACAAACATCAAAGCTCTGCATCCAGTACTTGGGGATGGCTGCAAGGTGCGGGACAGAAAAACAAACCACACTTCCTTTAGTCAGCCCCAGCCCTTCAAGTAGGAACAAAGTAGACAGGGCACACACATTTGTTTACCTAAACCAGGGCAAAGAAATTGCTGTTAACACTACTCTTTCGAGGGTGTAAGGGGTAGAGGGAACTTCCATCCTGACAGACATCAGAGCAGTCCAAGCAGCTTTAAAAACTAGAGTCATGTTTATATTCTTGGATGTTCCTCTTCCAATCAGACACACTCGGCTGCTAGAGCACAGAGGGGCAGATGTGGTAGCCAGGCCTGGAGATGACATTTCTAATTCTACACAAGGTGTATGAATTTTCACAACAGTGCTGTGAGGGAAAGGCAAAGAGCAGCTAAACTACAGCAAAATGTTGGCTTGGCTTAAGGAGATAGTCAGAAAGAATTCTGCATTTGTTCAGTCCAGACAGCGACACTCCTAACAACAGCTATGTGGGGTGTGAAAGCCTGCCAGGAACTCTGGAATAGTGAACCTCATATTTGATGAAATCTAAGGAACTACATGACAGGACGTTTTCCAAAGACAAGCCCATATGATGGAACCAGTCCAGGCTAAGACAAAGTTCTGCTGTCTGAGTGCAAAATCAAAGGAAATCAAAGATTTGGAGAGGACAAAAGATGAACATTCTGGGGTCATAAAGCCATATACACCCATGTCTATGGTCTCACCTTGTAGAAAGGACACTCTAGGACTGAGGTGAGGAAAAGCTGGGTCAGCTGTGCCAGGCTCAACCTGTCCAAATATGACTCTTTACCTGAAAAATAAAAAAATTGTTGAGTTTGAATTTTGGCATGCAAAACAATTATGATCATAAAACAATCCATTCACTCAAGTGAACAGTTTTTAAATGGCACTAGAGTCATGAGTCAATGTAAACAGTACCCAAGTACATCCCAAGTCACAACAGTTAATTTTTTAACCGCCTCACCTTGCAGCTTCTGAAGAAAAAATGGACTGAATATTTTTGACATAAAATTAACTGGATGGCGTTCAATCAGCGAACATGAATGCAGAAGTCTCAATAGCATTTTTGGTGGAAAACTATGTAAATGAACAAATAGCACATTTTCTACCTTCCTAAACAGAGCAGGAGCATTTGGTGGCAAATAATTGAGTTTTCCAAATGGTTCAATTAATTCAGAAATCTGACTAGGTGAAAGTTTTTCTGACTTGGAGACAAAAGTCTCTGCAACTGCATCGAAGATGGGCTTGGAAAGAACCCGCTTTCTACTGCAGTACTCCATCACGGTGCTGGCAAAATCAGGGTCCAAGGAGAAGCTCAGGGCAGCTACGTGTTGCTCTAAAGCCTCAATGAGAAACCTGTCATTGTGTCCAAAGTATACTAACCCCTCCAAGATCTTCCGGAGTTCTTCATTAGTAAAACGAGGGATGTATCTCACCATGTGCTTACCCAACTTGATAACCAGTGGAAGTGCATGAGTCTGGTTAAGAACCACCAACGCAGTAAGCACTTGGCTAATGGACTGAGGGCTCAGACAGGAAACTATTGAAAGGGCAAAGCTGTTCACTTTGTCTAAAAAGGACTGATGTTTGTCTATCTTTTCAGAACACGCCTGCAGGATTCTATAAATGGCCACAATATCCTGTGGGGCAAACATTTCCAAATTTTCACTTTGCAGCTGACTGAGGACCAGTTCCAGAGTCTCACAACTTGGACCTTGAAGTCTAGCCAGACTTTCCCCAAGAACACAAAGATGGTGGACTTCCAGGCTGCCCCTTCGGAGACGACTCTGGCATTCTGCCATGAGGCTCAGCATCAGGCTACTTTGAGGATCCACAGGCAACACAGGCAGAGACTGCAGAACTGTCACTAGAGCAGCATTGGTCAGGTGCGAGGGATTCTGCTCACACCGAAGGCATAGAGCTTGGAAGATTCGGTTCTCCAGGATTCCGTTTGGCAGCCTTTGCTCACCATCTCTCTTCCCCACCTCACAGATCTTGAGCAAAGCTGCTGCTGCCAGAGTGACAGGCAGAGTGTCCAGTGTACTTACGAAGCTCAACACTTCCTCTGGGGAGGTGTAGCTGTTTAGTCTCCCGTAAAGGATCTCTTCATCCTCGTTTTTAAGACTCTGTTCCAGCTGGTTCCATTCCTGTACTTGAGAGAACCACGGCTCAGCAACTGGATGAAGGTCATTTCCGTTCTCTGAATGGAAGTTTTTACAGTAGGCATGATGGAATCTGATCCTGAACAGCTCAGGTTGTAGGCAACAGGACAAAACACGGAGACGATCTTTGACTCCCTTTTGGACATGATTGGCAGGGTGAGTTTTCAGCGTGGCCACAGCTCCAGGTATATGACAAAAGTTTCTCCGCAGGGTGATTAACGCCATGCCATCAGATTCACAACTTTGCCTTAGCATGAGAAAAAAAAAATGGCCAAATGTTGAGAACAACATCAATGTTTACAAAACTGAGTATCCCATAACAAAGATTTAAAAACAAGAACATCTCTAAAATATTAAAAATGCAAGGTTTCCTCTTCCTATTGAGCCAGGAAATAGAGACACCCTGGGAAGGGGCTTCCCACTGGTCTTGACCTCCATATTTAATTGGCTTACCACCCAACAATTTCACCATAACTACCTGCAAAGACCTGCACACTCCTTTCTAAGCAGTGTCACAAAGATTTTTTTTTTTAATGAACTATGCCTTAAATATAAACTCGTTGCATCACATGTGTACGTAAGGATCTTAGATTAATGTTTTACATCTGGTACCACGCCCTTCTGTAATGCACAGCCACACAATATACCTTTACAAAGGTTTCCCCTTCAAGGACCGAGTTCTATGGATAAAGAGAAGGCAGTACACCAACACACACCTCTTTTAATATGTACGTTAAATAGCTCCAAAACTCCCATAATCATACACATCTTTGACTGCTCAGGCTTTCAGGCCCACGTCTCTTAACTGTCTTCAAGAGATCCTGTCTTTCTGATTCATCAGAACTCACGGACTTTGCTTTACTCGGGCTCATACTAAAATTTCTTTTCTGTGGCCCTTAGCGGAGCCCTGTGGAACTCTGAGGATCATCAGATGTGCTGTGGCATACAGGGCTGCCTTCTTGTGGGCTATGTCAGAGCAAAATGCCGGTCAGGGCTCCTGACCGTAAGCGCGATCGCTGCCCAGGCCTTACCGTCAGTCCCGTCTACGGGCTAGGTTACAGTAATTCACTTCCTTTGACAGATGCTTTTCCACCTAAGAAACCGAGGCACAGGGAAGCTGTCTCACAGTTAAGCTGCGAACCACAGAAAGAGCTGGAATTCAAATTCTACTTCCAAATCTGGAGACTCGCGTGTTGGCGGGAAAGTCATTGTATATATTTAAGAGTGGGGAGCAGCAGCGGTAAAATTCAAACTCGGGGTACGAGCCGGGCAACGCGTGGTAACACGTGCCGAGAAGCCGGAGAGGTGGCTGGGGCTGGAGCGCCGTAGACATTAAATCAATTAGAGAAAAGGCAGCGGAGCAGCGCAACAGCTGAGGTAGTCGCCGGGCATCCACACCGGAGCCCACGGAGCACGAGTGTGGGAGTCAGAACGGCGATCGCGACGAAGGAGCCGGTGACCGAACCCCGCGGAACTTACCGAGCGGATCCGAGCCGCGCTCGGGACACACACGGAGCTTCCGAGCCCTGGGATCGTCCGTCCGCTAACACTGTCCGTCACATGTAGGACAGCCCGGCGCGTGCGCGGCGCTGAGGCCACGCCCACATCCGGCAATCAACGATTGGCCCAGGTCCGCCGACATTTCTAGTGGTGCGAGCGGAGCATTTCGTGGTGTGCCTGTGCGCGTGCGCAGTGTTGCCGGACGGAGTCACAGGAAAGCGGCTGCCCGCACTGGCGTTGGCGCCCCGAGGTACTCGGCTCAGGGTGGCGGGGAGCGACCGACGCGACGGGGCGCCGGGACTGGCGCCGGCTCAGTAAGGATGCTGTCTTTCGTCTCCCGGGCCGCGGGTCCCTAACACGGTGCCGTGGGGAGGAGTCTTCTTCGTCACCTTTCCCCCTAAACGCCGAGGGCCCCACACGTGTCGCGTTGCGATTCACCCATTGGTCCTGTCAACTCGGTAGCAGTGTTTCGTGTTAATTTTTGCATCCCAGGTCCCCAGCAGATGAGCCACGAGAGCATAAAACTATAGTTGCCTCACTCACCGAAAGAGTTCCCTACAGATCGACAACCATTTGGCGCTAGCACTACATAGAATGCCGGTGTGTGGAATCGCAGTGCCCTTTATTCCCTTCATTTTACTCTAGGTTATCTGCGGGGTCTCTGGGTGTAAGTCCGTGTACACTAACTACTGGTTTATACAATAGTGGAAACTTTCAGGAAACAGGAATTGCATGATTTGAAGGGAACATCATACAGTTACAATTTTTTTGAAAGGCAGAAACAAAAACCTTTGAAAGTGACACAGTGTTTGAGCTTTGCCAGGCCCTTCACCGTTGCCATCCTTCATCATTCAGGCTTATGATCCTAATTCCGAGTACAAATGAGCAGTCAGGCCACTCTCCTACAAGTATGCACTTCTGAATGACACTTGCAAGACTCAGAAGTAGCTGGAAGTCTGGAGTGGATTTCTGGGCAATGCAGTCAAGAGTCTCACTTTTGTATACTTCCCATCTTAATCCTCTCACACTGTGGTTCATTTAAAATGAGTGCTCAGAAGCAAGTTTAGAGACAGCTATTTCAAATTGTGTGTGTGTATCCTTGAATTCTTTTTTTTTTTTTTTTTTTGGAAGACTGATGGTAGAATTAAAAACCTGCAGGTTACCCACTCCATTAAACAGTATACCCTTTTCCCTTTCTGTTTTTAGTCTGGCCTTTTGTTCAAGTTACTGCTGATGACCTGAAGTGATGAGAAGGTTTTTGTTACTGTATGCTACTCAGCGAGGACAGGCAAAGGCCATAGCGGAAGAAATAAGTGAGCAGGCTGTGTCTCACGGGTTTTCTGCAGATCTTCACTGTATTAGTGAGTCGGAAAAGGTAAGGGCAGCTGTTACTGTGACTTTATCTGTTTTTGTGCTATGACATAATCTGTTGTGGAATGAGGCTATATATCCATCCCTTCCTACTTATTTGTTTCACGGATTTTCCCACACTAGTCTTGAACTCACAATAGCCCAGACAAAACTTGAACTTGGGATCCTCCTGCCAACTACTTGAGATTAAACATAAAGTAAAGCATACGTTTGAACTAGTTTAAAAATTTCAGAAACTGAAGCAGACAGATACTACCTCGTTGTAAGTGCTAACAGTGGTGTCTGCTTCCTTTATTTCAAGTGGCTGTGAGAACAAATGTGATGGCTTTGCTTTTGTATGCATTTGTCTGCCCTTCTGTTTTTTCCACCTTACAAACTCAGTGCCCCTTTGGGTTCCCTCAAAAGACTATGCCATTCATTGTAGAGTTCCTCCAAATGAAAGGCTATTTGGCTTCCTTAATGAGCTGAAATTTAAAGATGTGTCTTCAGGATCCAGTAAGCCTGCTGCAGTCAAGGACTACTAGTCTGTATGGGTCACAGTTTCTCTGAGAAGTCCCTATGTGAGTTGATAAGCACGTGGCCACACTGTGCCCCATCCTCCATCTGAGGTATCCAGAATGGATGGTTCCCAGAAGTTCAAGCAAAATGCTTGTGCTACTCTTAGCCCTCAAATTCAGTCCATTACCGCAGAAGCTATCTGAACAGTGTTCCTCCCATACTCCAGCTCAGTTTGCTCTGGCCTCACAAACCAGTTTCACTAGGCTGGACCATCAGCGACATGGTAAATCATTAATTATGCTTACAGAAGGAGACATCGCCTTCATGCAGCTCTGCCAGTGTGGCTGTGGCTGAGATTCCCAGGTTACCACCAATGAGACTGACCTTTCACTCAGCAGTAGCTCGGAGTAAACATTCCACAATGCTCATGCTGCTATTCCTAGATTCTGTAATAGCAGCGAATGTGTCATAAAGCCAGCCCTGTTGGGCCTATTATTTGACCTTACTAGCTGGGCTGGCATCCGTTTGGCAGGAAGGTCACTGATATTTTTTAGGTTTTTTCTTTTAATGCTGCGTGAACCAAGCTGTTTGTTCCCCATGACTGAATGGTTTTGCGAGTTGTTCATGATCTAAGTGAAAAGGATAGCCCTCTGTTTTCTACCTCACAGTAGTCCTATTAATGGTAGCATGCTTCCTGTAGTGCCTTGTTAACATTTAACAGCCTAGTAGGAAGTTATCCCAAGTCCTTATCCATAGGCATGAAAAAAAAAGTGAAGGCTGGTCAGGCCCTGTGTTAAATCAGGCACAAAAAAAACAAAAAACAAAAAAAAAACCAAACAGTGTTGGGAATGTAGTACAATTAGCAGAGTGCTTGCCTAGCATGTACAAAGTCCTGCGTTTGGTCATTAGCACTGCACATAAGCTGGGTGTGGTGGCATGCACCTGCAATCCAGGTATTTGGGACATGGAGGCAGGAGGATCAGAAATTCAAAACCAGCCCTGAATGCATAGTGACTTTGAGGCGACATGTAAAGTAAATTTTTTGTTTTGTTTTGTTATTGTTTTGTTTTGTGGTATTTTGAGACAGGGTTTCCCTGTGTAGTCTTTGCTGTCCTGTACTCTCTTTGTAGACCAGGCTGACCTCAAACTCACAACAAACTGCCTGCCTCTGTCTTCAGGAGTACTGGGATCACAGGCATGCACCACCATGCCCAGCATTAAAGTTAATTCTTTGAATCTAAACTAGGCAATGCTCATAAGCAGTAGAAGAAACCTCAAAAGAATTAACATGAGCCATATCCTCTTGCCCTTGATAATATTCCAAACATGAAGGAAACACTGATTCTGACAGGCAGCTGTTAGCAAAAGGCAGCACTTAATTTTCCCCTTTAAAATAATGTTCTGTTCATCTGTGTGTCATTGCCTCTGTTTCATTTGTAATACATGTGACTGTTCAGATGTGATAAAGATTCCAGAGCTGCAGCTTGCACTGTATGCTGGGCTATCTCGTGTTGCTACTATGTTCTGACATTTTTTAAAAAGTGTATTTATTGAGGCAGGGCTCACTGTGCAGCCTCCACTGACCTGGAACTCCCTTTGTAGACCAGGCTAGCCTTGAATTCAGCACTGCCTGCCTCTTCCTTCTAAGTAATGAGATTGAAGGCATAAATTACCACATCTAGCCCTGTTCTGATGTTTTAATCTTGGGTACACTGTGTCTGTTATCGTTGTTTCTGACTCACCTTGACCCCATAAAACCCCTTTGCTCTTTTTACTTTCATGTGTGTATATATTTATGACCTACCCATTTTACCCCTTCCTTCTCAGGATGTCCTCCAGACAGTTTGATGGGCCTTTTTACTTCTCATGCTTTCCTGAAGAATTCAATGGCAGCCTGAGAGGCTTTTCTTAGTGAACCATGTGGAGCAAAGATGTGTTAAACTCTCCTAGCCTCCATCATGGTGAACATCTGCAAAAGTGAACTAAAAGGCAGTGTTTCTTTTCTTTATTGGGAAGCATGATTGAGGCCCCTGGTCACAGTACTGGTCACTGGTATGTGTTTACAATAACTTGGCCAGAGGGAAATTAAAAGGAAACATGCAAGACAGGAAAGGAGGCTGATTGCCTTAGTTTGTTTTGGCTTGCTCTTGCTGGTGTATTAAATCACACATTCATGCAATGCTGTATCCTGATTTGCTCTCCGTTTTGTAGTATGATCTGAAAACTGAAACTGCTCCTCTGGTGGTGGTTGTATCCACTACGGGTACCGGAGATCCACCTGACACAGCCCGCAAGTTTGTTAAAGAAATACAGGACAAGACACTACCCACAGACTTCTTTGCTCACCTGCGATATGGATTATTGGGTAATTATTTTAATTTTACTGCTTTGATGTGTGAATATATCTTTCAAAATCTTGAAATATAATTATATGAGTGTTTTTATATAACTATTATGTCTATATAAAATACAGAAATGTCAATCATTCTCCAGTTTATGCCGCAAAGCAATGCTCTGATCCTTTCCTCTCCCTGTCCTGGATATATCTGGAGGATCAAACCCAAGCCCTTGCACCCTAGCGGAACACTTTACCACTCAGCTACACTGCCGAGAACTCTGCAGAACCCCACCAGTAGCCATGGCATGTTTGTAGAAATGTAATGTCTAGGTCTCACTCCAAACCTAAGACAGAACTCTTGAAGGAGCAAGAACTTGGGATATTTAGTTGTTTAAGAAAATAGCAGGTCACAGAATCAAGCTCTGTTCTTAGTTATATTCATAACTTCAGAATTCTGGTTTTCAGCCCCTAGCACATCAGAACCAGCTAGGGAGTTTTAGTAATTCCTTTACATTGACTTGGCCTGCCAGCAGTGACTCTGATATTCAGAGGTGGGGCTCTGTTGTCCATAGTTAGTAATACCTCTTTGCTGATAGTCATATCTATCACATGTTAAGAAAATGGCCTGGGTCTTTGTAGAGCATAGCTTACACAGGTTATGACAAGGACCAGAAGGGCCAGCATAGGACCAGTAAGACAGGTTGGCAGGTAAAGCAGCTTGCCACCAAGCCTGATGACCTGAATCAACCTTCAAGACCTACATGACAGAATCCTGCAGATAATGCTTTAACATTCCTGTTATACCATGATGCCTGCGTGTGTGTTTGTATGCACAGAATAAATTTTAACTAAAAACCAGAGGTTCCTGCATAGAGAACAGTGGTACTGGAAAGGAAGTATGGCTTCATTTTCTGACCTGTGGTTTGTGTGATTTATCTGTGAAGAATATGCTTAGGAGAGTAGCACAGATAAACCTGCATTGCTCAGATGTTTCTTTTTAACCCATCCACAGTGTATAAATCGTGTTTTAGATTTTTCTTAGTGTTTTTCTATAAAGATCATATTGAAGCCTAATCCAGCCATTCTAGGCAGTGTTGGGTCCATGTATGGACCTATGACATGTTCACTCAGTTGTCAAGTCAAGCAGATATGAAACATTAGCTTTCTCAGTGTGCAAGACTGGAACAATTCTTTACATTGACCTGACAGAAGCAGGCACAGCGTGACTCACAGGTATGTCTGGTGTACAGTTCAGAAGTGCAAATACTGTTGGGGGTGGATCAGTATTTGATGCCTTCTAGGTTACATAGTCTATCATAGCTGCTGGACATTGTTGTTGTGGCTTCAAAACCACCATGACTTGTAAGCAAACAGATGCGGCTGTGTTCCGAGAAACCTTCCTTACAAAGATTGAACGCATTTGCTTCACGGGCTGTCCCTACCTGTTGAGTTCAGGGCTAGGAAAGTGTACAGTACAGATACTGGGTTTCAAAGCCAGGTTAACCTGTTTCTTCAGTTCCTGTATTGTTACATTAACTCTTGGAAACAGAAATGTTAAACATGTATTTATTTGACCAGTAGCCAGTCTTTGTTTTGTTTCTATCTGTGCCTTTATGGTGTACAGTAGAAGAACATTACTGAAAAAAACAATAAGAAAATGTAAATGTATATATTATTTCTTGCTGTGTATGTAAGAGTGTGGGAAAGTATTTAGACATTTTGTCTCTGTCTATGATATTGTTGAGCCTTTGTATGCCCCTGAGCACCTGTTTGGGTTCTTCAGGTTTGGGTGACTCAGAATACACATACTTCTGCAATGGAGGGAAAGTGATTGACAAACGACTTCAGGAGCTTGGAGCCCAGCATTTCTATGACACCGGACATGCCGATGACTGTGTAGGGTAAGGGCAATGCATGTCTGCTTTTTCAGTGCGCTCTTACATGTGATGAAAGTTGGTGAGCTTATAAAAAACGTTTGCTTTGGCTTAGCACTGACAGTCATCTGAGACGCTGCTCATCATGATTTCAGTATTTTAGCTCTGGGACCCAGGAAGGTCAGATGACTGGAGGGAGAATGATTAGTCTGTGTCATCCATCGTCTGTGCCCCATCCCTGCCCTCCAGTATCTGTTAATGGAAAGAGGGAAGGATCCAGCACAGTGACAGACGTCTCAGAGTATAGACATATTTATAAAAGTGCAAATTGTCTCTGGTCACATTGGTATTGCCTATATGTCTGCTCTCCGCCTTGCACACAGGGGCCCTGTTTGCATCTCCTCTATCTCCTCTAGTGGAAGGAGCCCTGCAGGCCAAGCAACACTGACCATAGCGTTCTCAGCTGTTGCTTTCCATCTTAATGGCATGCACTATTAGCCTTTTTTTTTCCATTTTTATTTTTGCAGCTTAGTATTTTAGCCTGTGCACAGCCTTCCAAATCCTCGTAACGTATTTCCTTCTGATGTCACAATCAACTGGTTAGCCTTTAACTATCATTGTTGTAGCCAGATAATAGTACGTGTTTTGTTGGTGGTGTTTTGTTTTGACTAGGTAAAAATATTGAATGGCTTTTCAGACACTGTGTTAGGAAATAACCTGTTTATGGAAATAATGACATCACCAGTGTCCTGCTTCTCTGGAGAATTCTCCTGTTTCCTCACATCATGCCTGATGCCCATGCCTTCCATGGGCTGTGGCTGGGTATGGTTCCTGACTCTGCTGCATAGTTTCTTTGTGGTGACAAAGTTCTGACATTTCCACCTGTTGCCTACTCATTCTGTGGCTTTATTTTCAGCTGTTTTTGTGCACTATGTTTAATTGTAGGATAATGCTTGTATCAATCCTTTAGGCTCATTTCCTAGGTTACTGCACTTCTTCAGAAGGTCTTGGGTCATATATTCAATCAAGTATTAATATTCCTGAATGTGTTTCAGTAGTTAGCACATCTAAAGTGTTCAGCCTCACAGCTTTCTGAAGTTAAAGTGCTTTGTGGAAGATATTCCTGTCTGAGGTCTCTCCAGGCTGAAACCAAGAATGCACTTGCACTCAAGTGCCTGCGTTGAAATCTTCCATCCCCACTTTATGACCAAAACTTTGGTCAATTCATCTTTGTGTGCCTGTGATAGATAATGGCAGGATCAACTGTGAAGCTTCTGGGCATGGTCAGACTGGTCGGTGTTCCTGGCCTTCAGGACCGTGCTTCTTCACGGTGGGCACTGAGTGGACATCAGCTCCTTCCACCACTACTGGTAGTGTCATCTTACTGTTGCTTAAGTACAGGAGTGATGCTTATATGTGTAACTTCCCAGTAAACGTGTCTTCGTGAAGACTTCTCAGGATCGATGCAGTATATAGCCCATGGATTTACAGTCTGAGATGAGCCTCCAGATAGCAACTTAACCTAGTGATTAGGATTTGATGCTGCCTTTCAGTGAAGATGAGAAGTGATATTTTTTTTTCTTCAGTGTTCTGACACTGTCTTGTCCTAGCCCTCTCCTCACTGCTGCTCCTGGCATATCAGGGACATTGTAGCCTGCTTTACACTTGTTAGTTCTAGCTGAGCTTCTACAAGTTAGGAATGAATGTATGATTAATTCAGCTTTCCTTTAAAAAAAAATTACTTCTGAGATCAGATTTTCTCTGAAAAATCTCGAAAAAAATTAATTGATTAAAAAATGTTAAAAGATAGGTTTAAAAATTGGTAGAAAGGGAAGGAAACATTTAGTGAAACATGTAGTTTTGAGGATGATTTCTTGATGAGACCTGCAGGAGAAAGGTCAGTAAATTCAAGAGACAAAATTAGGTGGTGCCATCAACTGCTAGAGTGATCATTTATAAAATGAGTGTAGCTAAGCTCTGTCAGAGACATTGGGACTAAACACACCTGTAAAATGCTGGCTCCCTAATTGCAGGTGGCCAACCATAAGAGTAATTATGTTCCTCTCATCAGGGCCAAGCAGCTTCGCATCTCAGCTCATTTGCTCTGTTCTGATTACACAGAGTGATAATCAACACAATGCTATGCTTTTGAAAATTAATCTGTTTTTTTAAGTCTATTTAGTCTTTCTAACAGTTGCATACAGTGCTCTGCCAAATGAACAGACTATTGTTGTCTCATTGTTGAACTCAAGTGGACAACTTAAGCATCTGTTTGTTTGTTTGTTTGTTTGTTTGTTTGTTTTTCCTTTTTATCCCATACCAGTCTAGAGCTTGTGGTAGAGCCATGGATTGCTGGACTCTGGGCTGCTCTCACAAAGCACTTTAAGTCACTCGCAGGACAAGAAAAGATGGGGGACACACTCCCACGGGCATCAGATGCCCCCTTGAGCGCTGCCGTGAAGCCAGAGTTGTTACCCATCCAATCACAAGTTGAACTTCTGAGATTAGAGGACTTGGGAAAAAAGGATTCTGAGCTTTGGGAACAAAATAAGACGAACAAGAGTCAACCAAGTCTGATTGAAGACTTTGAATCTTCACTCATCCATTCAGTTCCCCCACTCTCACAAACCTCCCTAAGTGTTCCTGCTTTGCCCCCAGAATATTTAGAGGTCCATCTTCAGGAGTCTCTTGGCCAGGTGAGAGATTTCCTTCATGCTCTATGCTTCATATGCCATTGAACTGTGAGTGTTTGCTTTCTCACATCTGAACAGAGGTCCGCAACTCATGGACCAAGTGCAGCATCTCCTCTGCTCTAACTCCTGTTCCTCAGCAGCCATGCCTGTTGTGCTATGTAGTTGCTGTAGCTGCTTTTGTGGGCTGTTGCTGCTCACCAGAGGGCTGCAAAGAAGAAAGAATTTTACTGACCTTTCCAGAAAAGCTGTGCCCATCTCTGTCTTACAAATGGCTTGATGTTCCTTAAGTTCTTTTTTATATCTCTAACATAGCCAGCCTTTCATAGCACCATTCTTGTTCTGTCTTCATTTTCAGTTGCCAAGATAATCACATCATGTCTGAGGTACTCTAAGCTCATCTAGCTCTGTGGTACAGAACCTCAGCATTCCATCTTGTCCATACTCTTTCTGCTCTGCATTTACATTACTCTCACGCTGCAGCTCCACCTTCCATCTGTGACTGTGGAAGGTCTCAGCACCCAGATGGGTACCCTATTCCAGCATCTCGTTTTAGCAGTCTGCTTAGACTACTCTAGCAGTGAATGTCACTGATCCCAGGAGTCAAACTGTGAGATGTTTTTCTTGACAGTTGTGTGGAAGCTGAAGGGATAAAAGCAGGATTAGACACAATGAGAAGCTGAACTGTGGTATATTCTCAGCAAAGGCCTCAACATCCCATGCGATATTGGAAAACTGACTGATTCTGCAGTTGGGATGCAGGGCCTGGGTTTATAGTCATTGTGCTCATTGGATTTAGGCTGCTTTCAAAGGAGACGTGGCTGAGACAGGGTATGACCTTGAAGGCCTAGTGCTTCCTACAGAGCTAGCTGAGGGCTGAGCTGGTACTGATGGTATATCCTCTAAGGGTCACGTTCCAGAGATACCGCCCACCACACACACACACACACCTATTAAAATGTTCTCTATTTTTAAATGTATATAAAAATCAGGTTAGAAGAGAAATTGGAAATATAAGGAATTAGGTTTCTGTGCTATCCTTACTGGGACCACTAGTTACAAATACCTCTGAGGTAACTAGAACTAAGAGTACCCTTCCTACATCAGGCCTACTCACCTGGCTTGGCTGGATGGGCACAAGCTCTAGGGTTCTGTCTGTCTCAGCAACTTTTAATGTGGTTCTGGGAATTGTGTTTATACTTTGCTGACCAGCCCATCTCCCCTGCTTATGCATCTCATTATATTTTAACCCATTTGTTTCTCAAGGAGGAAAGCCAGGTATCTGTGACCTCAGTGGATCCAGTTTTTGAAGTTCCAGTTTCAAAAGCTGTTCAGCTCACTACAAATGATGCCGTCAAGACTACTCTGCTGCTGGAGTTGGACGTTTCCGTAAGTTGTTGCACAGTTTCTTCTCAGCATGGCTGTATCTGAAACTATTTGGGCCCTTGGGGTGCCTCGTCACTACACCCAGGAGCAGGAGACATCTCTGGCAAGATGTCTGGTCATTTTATTCTTGATCTGTCCTGATCTTCTCCTTTCCATGTCAGAGAAGAGGTGAGATGAGACGTGACTGGTACTGATATGGCAGAGCGAGGCACTGTTGCCTGATCCTAAGGTACAGGAGAGTCATGGAGTCCAGATGGCATTTCACCTGTGACAGGCCAAAAAAAAGAAGCTGTTCCCCTAAGATCATCCAGCGAGGCAGAAATAAAGTTCAGGCTCCATAGTCAGGAAAGCGTTAACTTCTCAGAGCAGTAGTTCTGATTCTTTAGATGATCTGTAAAGGTTTGGAACCTGTCCAGAAAAGTGATAGTAAGAGGACATTTGCCTGTGGTGTCAAGGGGCTGTGCATAGTCATTTGAACTCCATTCATGAGACCAAATGCATCTGCTCATGCAATGAAGGACCCTTCAGTCACTGATTCAGCCCTTTCTTGAAGAATGTCCCAAGAAATTAAGTGGGTTGTATAATATTAACTTTTATTTGCCTGGTTCAGTTGTTGTCTGGGGGCTTACTGCCTCTGTCGCTAACCTAAGCCTGGAATGTTTTCAGCCTCTGAGACTCACTGCTTCTGAGCTCTGGCCTGGCTAGTCTAACTCAGCTGTTCTGGCTCAAATTCCTCTTCCAGCTGACATATTCAGTATGGTCTATGAATTGTTCTGCTTGGCCTCAAACTAACAATCTCCTCTAATCTGGTTCCTGCTCCTTCTCTGACTCATTCGGGCTTCACCTGAGTTCTCTCTCTCTCTCTCTCTCTCTCTCTCTCTCTCTCTCTCTCTCCCCAGCATGTCTCTCTGTTATTTTCCTGGTAAAACTACCTCCTCTCTCTCTTTGCCCCTTAAGTAGCTTCCTTTTCCTCTCTCTTCTCGTGAGAGTTGGACATATCTTAGTCTGTCGAGTCTTTCTCTAATTCATCACTATTTCTGCCACTCAGTAGACATCACTTTCAAACATGGGTGCTTCCGCTTCCTTCTACAAATGAACTTTACCTTCATTGTTTGGGATTAAGGGCGTGTACCACCATACCTCAACCTAAGCTTTTCCTTACCTGAAACTTGCTCTATACCAGGCTGGTCTTGAACTCAGGTCTGCTTTCCTCTGTCTCCTGAATTAAAGGCGTTTTTTTATTTCAGCTGGATCATACAAACATAGAAGATCTTTGGATATGATTTCTTGCCAGCTGGATCACATAGACCTAGAAGGTCTTTGGATGTGATCCCTTGCCAGAACAACCACGTTCTAAAGTAAAATTCCTCTGTTGGGTTGGTTTTTGAGAGAAATGAGAGCACTTCAAGTTGTCTGAAGGTTCAGAAGAGCTTCTTGATAGAAAAACAGAAATGACAAGCTTAAGCCTAGGGGTATTGTGTGTGTGTAAGTGAGAAAGTTAGCAATTCAGAAAAGACTAGAATGGGTGAGCTTATTCATCAGTAAGTCTCAGGATGAAAACATTCTAGGCCTAGATTAGATTGTACGGAGGCTAGAAGGTACCAGGACTAGGCCTACACTAGCCAGACGGAGGCAGTAAGACACCAAGATTACATCTGGTGAAATAAAAGTTAGTTTTACAAGAATCTTCCTGGAATACTCTTCCATCTCATTCATTGAGCCAGGGTCTCTCAGTCAAAGCCGGAGCTCTCCAGTACCACTGACCTCTTTAAGCGGCTTGCTGTTGGGTGGGCATGCCCTGTCTCCACCTTCCGAGGCTGGATTTTCAGGTGGGCACACATCCCGACAGCATTTGTGTGGATTCTGGGGATCTGCAGACTTACTGGTTAGAACTTTATCCGATCCTGGCATGTTTTTGTTTGTTCTTTAAAATTATGTCTCACTCTGTAGACCAAGCTGCTCTCAGAATTTAGGAGACCTGAGGGCCTCTGGCTCCCAAGCAATGAGATAAAGGTGTGAACCAGCACACCCAGCATGCCCTTCACCCACCTCCCACATTCACACACACACACATACACACACAGTCTTTTCTGGAGTAACTATTAATAAAAAGTGGGTTTGTTTGACTAATTGGATTGGATCTTGGTTTTGATTAGTATTGGTTTGTGAGTTTCTGCACTTAAGTAGCCATAACAGAAATATCTTTTGTTACTTTATACCTTAAGCTTTTTAATGCACAGGATTTTTTTCTATTTTACCTTGGTCCTTCTCTAGAAAACAGAGTTTTCCCATCAACCTGGAGATTCCTTCAATGTGATCTGTCCAAACAATGATTCAGAAGTACAAAGCCTGCTTCAAAGGCTGCAGCTGGCTGATAAACAAGCGCACTGTGTTGTCTTGAAAATTAAGACGGACACTAAGAAGAAAGGTAGGATGCGTGCTGGACATGCCAGCTCAGCCACATGGGGTATGTGCATACACACAAACACACACACACTAAGCACAAACAGACCCTGGTGCTGACAGGTTCCTGGTGCTGTTCTCACGTTAATGAGTAGTGTGGTGATGGACCTTATGTGTATTGGACAGTGTGGGTATGAAAGGAGCCTACAGCCTTCATGTAAAATTCCTGTTATGTTTACTTCTCATAGTAATATTTTATTATGGAAAAATAATTTTCTCTAAATAAAAGAAGTTATTTATTATTTAAAGTATTAATATTACTTGCATATAATCTTGAGCTTATTTAGTCCTAAAATTCCTACTTTTCAGAGAGTTATTTTTATTTTTGGGTTGGTGGTGTGTGTGTGTGTGTGTGTCTATACCATATTGTGCTGGTACCTGGTTAAGGCCAGCAAAGGGTACTGGGTCCCCTAGAACAGGAGTTACAGGCATGTAGGCTCTGGGAACTGAGCTGGAGTCCTCTGGAAAAGCAGCTAGCATGCGTACTAACTGAGCTGTCTCTCCAGCCACTGAGGTTAGTTCTCATTTTAATGGGATACAGACATCTTTTGCCATTTTGTTGTTTAATTTTAGATAATTTTATTTGGTACATTTTGAATTCATCATTCTTTTACTTTTGTAAAGTGGCTGTTTTGTCCTGACATACTTATTTCAGCAAGTTGTTGCTTGAACATTACCATAAGCAATAGTAGCATAAAGTGCAAAGTGTTGCAGCCAGCTGTATTTTGGTGAATGCAAAGCATGTTCTAAAAATGTATTTGTGGTCATGTCTTTCCTCTGGCCTAACACTCTTTCTGCCTCAAGGAGCTGCCGTTCCGCAGCATGTACCTGAGGGACGTTCTCTTGAGTTCATTCTCACCTGGTGTCTTGAAATACGAGCAGTTCCTAAAAAGGTATTTCTCTTTGTCTTCTCTGAGTAACTCTGAACATGGGCAGAGCTCTGTTTATGTCTTTTAGATAAGCCTGGTATCTGGCACCATGTTCAGATGTATCTCTACAGTCTCCTGTGAAAATGGGTCTCCTCAGTTGCCTCTTCACCTGACATTAG
Organism: Psammomys obesus; assembly: GCF_907164565.1. Lineage (NCBI taxonomy): Eukaryota > Metazoa > Chordata > Mammalia > Rodentia > Muridae > Psammomys > Psammomys obesus. The sequence goes on along the minus strand of NW_026596440.1, from coordinate 329,364 downwards.
GGTCACACAGTGCCAGGTTGCAGCCTGGCCTGTCCAGTGCACAGTGCCCGCTTCACTCCATGACAGGACTCTGAGAGAGTGCGGGATTTCACCCCCTCTCTGTCACCTACTGTTACTACAGAGCCTCTGTGTAGTGCTGCTTGGTCACTGCTGAATGGAAAGTCTGAGAAATGGAAGGGTTTGGCAGTGTGTATTGATGTTTAGAGAAAATTTTTAATAGACTGAGCCACTAGAGGTCAGTATTACATAAGGAACAGTACTTAAAATGCCACCAAGTAGCATGCATGGAGATAACCTAGAACCCCTGCACAGATGTAGCCCATGGCAGTTCAGTGTCCAGATGGGTTCCATAGTAATGGGAACAGGGACTGCCTCTGACATGAACTGATTGACCTGCTCTTTGATCACCATCCCCTGAGAGGGGAGCAGCCTTTCCAGGCCACAGAGGAAGACAATGCAGCCATTCCTGATGAGACCTAACAGACTAGGTTCAGAAGGAAGGAAAAGAAGCCCTCCCCTATCAGTGTACTTGGGGAGGGGCATACATGGAGAAGGGGAAGAAGGGAAGAATTGGGAGGGGAGGAGGGAGGGAACTACAGGGGGGATACAAAGTAAATAAAGTGTAATTAATAAAAAAAAAATTTAAGTTAAAAAAAATGCTTGCAGCTGACTTTTTTTCTAAACATTCCTCTGAATGGATACAGTTTTCTAAACTGCTTTACTAGACTTGAATTATCTAAGCAGAAAGATTGTGGTAATTAAAGACAGACTTCCACTCTGCTTTGTAAATGTGTCCTACTGTACTGCTGGTCTTGGGAAGCAAGCCACCTGAGAGAAAGGCTTAAGACATGATTCATTTTGATGAGAACGTCTTCTTAAGTTTAATTAATTCAGTTTTGTTTTAACTTTACCAATTGTTTTAATTTTACAAAGTTTATGTAAAAGTAACTACACAAAATATGCTATATTAAAATATCTATATGGATGGGCATAGGAAGTAAAAGATTTATTATTACATCCTTGGTGTTTAATTCTGGAGTCTAATTCCTGTTCCACAGCAAGACATCTAGTCTGCATGTTCTGGTGTAGAAAGACCCCCCAGTCTTATGTTTTTATTTTAATGGATGCACCATAATTTCTTGATTTGATCATAAATATTTGGGCTTTTTCTAGATTTTCTATGGGGAAAAATAATGCATGAGCAGAAATATCTGTACTGTGATAGTCTTTGCACACATGTTTGAAATGTTTGTGGAGTAAGTTTTATTTAAAACCTTGCAGTGTTTTTTTTTTTTTTTTTTTTTTTTTTTTGCTATTTGAGCTTGTTCTTTCTCTTTCATGTCTTTGATCATTCATTCATTCATTTATTCATTTGAGACAAGATCTCACAGCGTAACTGTGGCTGGCCTGGAACTCACAGAGCTAACCCTAACCATAGGGTAGCTCATAGCTGATGTCTTTCCTCAGGCATTTTTGCGTGCCCTTGTGGAATGTACCAGCAGTGCTACTGAAAAGCGGAGGCTACAGGAGCTGTGCAGTAAACAGGGAGCAGCTGATTACAACTGTTTCATCCGGGATGCCAATGTCTGCCTGCTAGACCTCCTCCTTGCCTTCCCATCCTGCCAGCCTCCGCTCAGCCTCCTGTTTGGTGAGTTGCTCCTTCTGCAGCCCCCGTCCTTCATGCATTGTCAGATGAGCCTCTGTTGTAAAGGAGATGGGCTGTCTGCCCAGACCTCCCTGGGAAGTCTATGCAGACACAGTGTGGAAGGAGCTAAATCGGGCTGGTGGCGACGAGTAGGTAGAAGTCCATCTTGTATTTTGTTTTCAGGTTATAGTGACGTCTGGGCACCATTCTAGAAGTTGGAGTCCCTCTTCCACATGTTTTGATTTTTTTGTTTTTTCCTGTTTTTCTTTCAGTGATTGTCACTATCATTTTTCTCTATTAACTTAGCCATTTTTTTTTAAACTTAGAATTTACCATCTTTTCTAGTTTGTTTTTTCAGTGAGGTCATTTGGTTGAATTTTATCAAACAGTGGATATTCAAAGGGAAAGAATGATTTTCACCAAAGCCAGTGAGCATGTGGTATAATTGAATGAAACATGTGCTCTGGGTAGAATGCAGAAATAGATCCTCTGTGTGCATTCAGAAGCAAGGTGTTCAGGAGCAAAAGCGGCCTTTGTAATACAGTTTGACACAACCAGGGCACAGGTAGCTGACTCGGGGGGCTGGCACTGTTTCCTGGAGTGATGGTCATGAGTACTCTGTAGGATCCTGTAGCCTTGCTTATGTTCCTGCATTTGCTTTCCTGTGGTGGCTCAGGGCCAGATGTTAGCATTCACACATATGGCATGAAAGCCTGTAGTCCTCTTGGTAAGCCATCAGGAACACTTTCGAGGCCTGTGCAGGGAACAGCTAGTCGTGCTTTCTCTCCCCATGATTTCTTAGTGTTCTTTTCTCTCATCTTCCTCCCAAATGTGGTTTTAAAAAAAAAAAAAAAATCTATGTGGGCTTGCCCCATTCTGCCTAAGCCAGCTGGCTAGTGCTTTCTGGCTCAGTGGGATTATGGAGATGGTAGAGACTGCTGCCTGGCCAAATAAAAGTTGGGGACTGCAGGGAGTCATTGGGACCTACAAAATCTAATTTTTTTTCTTTAAAAAATTAAAACATCTAAAACTTGAAATGAACTCTATAATAAATTTTGTTTATCTGCTTTACTAAAAGCTGGTTTAGAAGGAATATTTCAAAGTTTTGCCCAAATAACTAAGAAATAGCATGTTATTCACAAAAACTACAAACTTTGTAAGCAGATAATTAAATATGGATCGTATGTGTTGCTTTTATACAAGTCCCTGTGCATTTTGAAACCACTGGGATTCTAAAGGAGTTGCTTTGAGAATGTCTCCCACTGTGTGCATAGGCTTTATTAAGTATATAAACACAAGAAGGAAAAGCATATCGTCCTCCTAGGTTTTTCCTAAAGTCTGTCTTTGATATTTTTGAGGCCTTGACTTTATTTCCCTCTGAAAACTCTGGCACATGTCCCTGCAGGTGGACCTTACGTACATGAGAGCCATGGGTCTGTTGACTGTAGTCTGTTCATGCTCTGTTGTTACTACCCTTACCCTGACACCACCATTGGTTCTGACTTTAGAGTTGAGCAGTGTATCACTGCGTTATATACTAGTGAAATACTTCAAGTGAGAAGTTGCCGTTTTGAATATTCTAAATAAGAAAGTTGAGTAAAAACCTGAATTTTCTTCTGTTCATATTTCAGTAGACCTGAGTGAATTGTTTGTTTGTTTGTTTGTTTGTTTGTTTTTCTAGAGCACCTACCTAAACTCCAGCCTCGCCCATACTCATGTGCAAGGTATGAATACTTAACTAGCATAATATGAAGCTCCAAAGTCCTGGGACCTGAGCTTCAAGCCCTCTAGTGACAAGGCCAGTTGCTGCAAACTCCCCTGCTTTGGAGAGCATGGTGCAGTCTGAAGAGCCCCAAAACCTCTGTCTTGTGGCATTCACAGTGAAGGTCCAGATGGATCTGACCATCCGATATTCCCCTGTTTAAGGCAGTAGGCTCTATTCTCACCATCCCTGGGCAGCTGAGGGCCTGACAGGGAGGTTCAGCTATGGAGCATGAGTGAGTGCTGGCCTAGACCGTCCAATGCCCCACCCCTGACTTTCCCAGCAGGCCTGTGCCTCAGTGACAGTGCAGCAAGTGCTGTGTAAGTGAGTTCTCCTGCATTTCTCACATTGTTAGCATACAGCAGAACTTAGGTTGAGGTTCATGAAAGTGTCTCCTGGTGATTCTGAACTTTGTGTCTTCTTTACCTACTTTCAAATCTGTTGGCTAAATAAATAATATCCAGTGTATTTGTTCCTTGTCATTTCATGATAATAAAATCAGTCAGGTAAATACTGAGTGGTGAGTCTTGAAGAAAGAGCCTTGCGACTTCTCACTTTCTACAGAATTACTGAAATATTGAAGGGAGGCAAGGGTTAAGGTGGCTCTTATCTAGGGTAGTGGCAAGGTAGATGAGGCCCCTATGCCCAGTACGGTAAGAAAGAGACATCCAGGCTTGCCTGTGTCTTTGCAGCTCCAGCTTAGTCCATCCAGACAAGCTTCGTCTCGTGTTTAACATCATAGAGTTTCCGTCTAACACCACAGCAGCCACGCTGCGGAAGGGGGTCTGCACAGGCTGGCTGGCCACATTGGCTGCTCCGTTTCTTCAGCCAAATACAGAAGCTTCGCATGCAGACAGTGGTGCAGCCCTGGCTCCTAAGGTACTGAGATGGTGTGATTTCAGTTCTCACCTGAAGAATAGTGTACTCACATCTTAAACTTGGAGGCATTTGGCAAGCTGCTGTTGCTTGTCTAGTCTGTAGAAAATAATGCCTTTTCTGTGACTGGTATTGACGGTGGGGCCAGTGATGAGCTCAGAACACCAGAGGGGTGGCAGTGGGGCCGTGCTATTTGCTCTGCCAATTTTAAAACATTTTTTTTTCATTCTTTGCAACATTTATTCTTTACAATTTATTTTGATTATAGCCACTCTCCACCCCCAACTCCAGCACCCCTCAGGACATCCCCAATCACATCTCCATCCCAACATCAACTTCATGTCCTTATTTATGTATTCATTCGTTCATTGATTTAACTGACTGAGTTCCATCAGTGCTGTCCATATGCTTGTGAGTGTGCGCCATCCACTGGGCCATGGGGAACATCCCAGGGGGCCACAGACTCGAGGGAACATGGCTCTCTCTCCAATTGTGCTCACTAAAGACACTTCTTCTTCTGTAGTCTGAGACGTGGTCATGCTTTAGAGGTCTGATGCTGCTGTTAACCTAAAGATGCTTCTCTCGGGGGGATGGCAGGTGTGCATCCTCACACAGATTGTCTTGCTTATCTGCTCTTGTGTGCTTGCCTAGGTTTTCCTTTAAACTCACCAAAGCTGTTTCAACATTCCAGATACTTATCTCTCCTCGAGCAACAAATTCTTTCCACTTACCAGATGACCTTTCCGCCCCCATCATAATGGTGGGTCCAGGAACTGGCATAGCCCCCTTTGTCGGCTTCCTCCAGCACAGGTGTGTGTTCAGTGCGGGAATGTGCTCCTTGTCATCACAGACAGAAACAGAATCACACATTTTATGTTTAAGTAATTGAGTGTTGGCTGTAAAATTTTTACCTTAAAAAGTTCTTACCTACTATCAGGTGCTGTAGTGATTTGTCACTGTGGGGAAAGGAAACAGCATTTTTCAGTCTAGAGGGCTGCTGTGTCATTCAAGTGGAACATCTGCTCAGGAAATAAGAGCCCAGGGTCAGTCCTTAGTGCTATAGCATGAAAACCCAGACAGTATTCAAGCAAAGCAAATGCTGATATTTTAAATGAGTCATTTGGAACAGTGTAACGATGAACTGTTTGTTGGTACTATTTCCTGATAAAAGATACTTGTTTCTGTGCTCACTATATCAAATATTGCCTTTCTGCATTAGAGAGAAACTACAAGAACAACACCCAGATGGAAATTTTGGAGCAATGTGGCTGTTTTTTGGCTGCAGACATAAGGACAGAGACTATTTGTTCAGGTACAGAGTGTTTCTTTGTGATTAGACAGTTGTAACCTGCAGACCTTGTCATCTTTAAACCACCACCCATCCCTGACCATGCTGTATTACGTTACAGGGAAGAGCTCAGGCATTTCGTCAAGACTGGGGTCTTGACTCACCTGAAGGTCTCCTTCTCCAGAGATACCACACCCAAGGAGGAGGAGGACCCTCCAAAGTATGTGCAAGACAACCTCCAGCGGCACAGCCAGCAGGTGGCCAGGCTCCTCCTGCGAGAGAATGGCTACATCTACCTGTGTGGGTATGTGGCCAGACAGGAACACAGAACTGCTGCTACTGTTGATAGACTGAGGGGCCAGGAATCACATAACTGTGGTTTTGTTTTCACATATATCATGCACACAGTGAACAATTCAGTATACAGTTAATAGCCAGGATTTCTTTTCAAGAAAGCAGTGGCTCATGCTGACTGTTGCTTCAGGGAATGCTTTGCTTTGGGTACATCTTTTTAGCACCTGAAAATTCATATGAGAACCTTAATCACTTCAAGTTTGTTGTGTAGAAGAATTTGTGATTCGCAGCATTGAGTCAGCAAGAGGGAAGTAGGGTTTGACTCTGAGAATGTATATCAGGTTGGAGTCCTTTTACTCTAGGGCAAAGTTTGTGGTGGACAAACAGGAAGAAGGCGGGAGTCACTTGCACTGTCACTAAACTTTGTGTGTGCTCTGGCAGTTTCTGTCGCAGAAACTCAAAGGCGGCACCTTGTGGAAAATAAAAATTTTTAAAACTCAACTCTTAAACTTTCAGCTAGATAAGGAAATTTTGAAATAAGAAATTTACCCTAAAACATGCTGAGCATTTATCTTCAGCCAAGCCCTTCCCTCTTTTAACTGTGATGCAGATGAAATGTTGGCCATGACTGTGTGATGTCACAGCAGGACAGATGGAATGGCACTTGCTAGTCACACTTACCTGGGGACATACTGCCTGCCTTCCTTTAACTTTATAGTTTTAGCTTTTGGTTTTTTGAGACAGGGTTTCTCTGTGTATCATTGGCTGTCCTGGATTCACTTTGTAGACCAGGCTGCCCTCAAATCACAGAGATCCTCCTGCTTCTGCCGCTCCAAGTGCTGGAATTACAGTTGTGTGCTACCACACCCAGTTTAATTTTAGCTTTTAAAAGCTGGTTTTGGCTGTCTAGATGATCTCATGGCCCTAATAGCTTCTGGCTCTCAGCTAAAGAGCACTGCAGAAATTCATGCACTATGTTGGTTTATGCTTTTCATTTAGCTCATGTTGAAGTTCTTGACATTCATGTTGGAGGAGGGCATTTTGGCTAAAGTGTCAGACTTGTAAGAAGCAGGTGCAGCTACTCACACAGATTCTCCAGTGACTAGTGATTGAGAACATGGAGATACCACTGGTGTCTCCAGACTCTTAAGTCCTCCTGCGATAGCCTCTCCCAGATGCTAAGTCTTTACTGTCCTATAGAGCACTAGTGGAGTGTGCTGAGATGAAAGCTCAGAGTCACCTCCCCAGTCACAAATGCATTCAGGGAGCAGGGAACACTGAATGAGGAGGGACCTGTCCAAAGCCAACTCAAGAGTCAAGTGAGGTGAAGGCAAAGAAGACCTGTAGGTTTGACTGGGGGTCAGGCTATGGGGATAAATGGTTGAGGGAAAGATGAGGATTAAGACAGATGACACAGCTACTTAGGGGGAAACTGACTGGATAGGCCGTGTTCTAGTCATCTTTTCCAGTTTCTTTATCCAAACACTGGAGCCACTGCTGAGTGCTTTGCACTGTTCGAGCACTGGGAGGTACAAAGAGAAATGAGGTCAACTCCCCGCCCTCAGAAGCAGTGGTGCTTAACATGGAGCTAGCAAGGGACAGTGACACAAGTGTGGTGCCTCCCCTGCCCTCAAAAACTAAGATCTGTCCTCAGAGAAGGGCTCTGTCACTTCATGTGAACTACTTGGAAGTATTAGGGTGTGTGGGTCTACTATGTGCTTTTGGGGGGTGGGAGCAATGGCAGGGAGAAGCCAGGCACATGAGCCAGAGCCCAGCTCCCTCCTGGGATAAAGCTGTAGGCTGCTCTGGGAATACTGCCGTCTAGGGAGGATTGTAGGATGGAACTGTGTGGTCAGCTCTATTTAGGGGTGAGGTCTTGGTGTGTAAGTGAGGTTGGATATCTGTGGAAAACAAAATGGCAGTGTCAGAGAAAACTAGGAATGTCATTAATTAAAAAGAGGATTTGATGAAAAACAAATTTCTGTCTTGTAAAGTATGTTATTTGTTTTCTAGAGATGCCAAGAACATGGCTAAGGATGTGAATGACACCCTTGTAGAAATCATAAGCAGAGAAGCTGGAGTTGACAAACTACAAGCAATGAAGACCCTGGCAGCCTTAAAGCAAGAGAAACGTTACCTGCAGGATATTTGGTCATAAAACTGGGAAGAAGACATTGAAGGTTTTTTGGTTTGCTTTGTTTTTCTTCAAAAGGCCAAAAGACAATTTTACAGAAGCTGAGTTTAAAAATTGTTGAGCATTTCTTGGAGAAGGTTGTGTTGGAAACAGGTTGTTTATGCATACAACAAAACTATCTGATGCAATCTCAAGGTTGTCTCCCACTCTTTATCTGTGGCCCTGCCCAGCACCTCACTATGTGGAAGGGAAGAGGCATCTGTCACCTGGCACCCCATTGCACGTAGGCTCCCCGATAGGACAGGTAATCGATGGCTTGCTTACCTGTGCCTGAGCACATCATGGAAACCTTATGGACACACCTTTCTATGAAGTATATCCAAAGAATATTTATACTGATATTTAAATTAATACAAATATAAAACATACTTTTTGCACGTCTATTTAATTTAATTGTGGTTTGCTATCAGAATTATATTCCTGATAAACTTTTAATTTTGAGGTAAATTAAGGGAGGGTGGTACTAGAAATATATTTTGAAATATATTTGAAATTTCCTGCCTTTTTCATCATGATTCTTTGTAGTGTCACAATTTGATAGCGTAGGGGCATTTGCAGTCCCCTTGCAGAAGATATCATGTGTACATTTCAGTCACGTTACGTCCTGTTCTCCTGGATCCTTTCATCACTGATAGAGTTGGTTTGCCCTAACACCTGACTTTTATGACAGCTCAGATTGTATCCTAGCCTTAAAATACTCCAGTTAGATTTCTAATGCCAAATAAAGTACATAGAAGGATTCTGCATTAGTTGTGTGTATTGTTAAAACCAGGACAAAGCAACTCAAAAGAGCAGTGTTTTAGCTCACAGTTCCAGTGCACAGGCCAAGGTGATTGGGAAGTCATAATGGCAGAAAATGAAGGCAACTGGTCACATCACATCCACAGGCAGGAAGGAAAAGATGCCTGTGCCTGGCTAGCTTGCTGCTTTTCATACAGTCTAGAACCCCTACCCATGGAATGGGTCTGCCTAGAGTTAGTGTGGGTCTTCCACCTCGGTTAGCCTAGTCTAAAGACCCTTTTGCAGACGTGCCCAGTGATCTGTCTCCAAGGTGATTCTAGATCTTGTCAACTTGACTGTCAATGTAACCATCACAGTTATAATAAACTTTATCTAATGTATATTGTCTTGTTTAATAATTCAACATTAAAAACAAATAACCTGGTGAAATGTTCCTTGGTCATTATGAGAATTAAACATCTGAAAAAAGGTAATATGGTAGTATTAAATGAGGCTTTGTGGCTTCTTGTTCTACTTTTCCCATCTTACATAGCCTATTTTCACTATTACGTGTTTTCTATGCAATAAATAAGATCAGGGTTAGGAAAACACACCACCCAAATACTGTCTGTACCCTGTGACATTTGTAGGTTATATGCATCAGCCACAGTAGACAAAGGCAAAACAGAAAAGCACAAAGAACAGTGTTCCTTGGGTAATGGTAAGGTGCCTGCCTGCCCTGTGCTCTATAACACATAACCACAACTGAAAGATCCAAAGGCAAAACTGAGCAGCAGTTTATTGTAGTTGCTGTTGAGACCAGTCAAGACTAGGTCTCTGCACAGGATATCTGGGTTCTCTCTAGGTCCAGTGAGGTTTAAGACTTGGGGTGTCACTGTTACCAGACATTCCCCATGGCCTTATTAGCGGTTGATAATGAAATGCAAGCACACAGATTTAAAAAAAAAAAAAACATGAATGGTGATGGGTAAAGCTTCCAGTAACCTGCTGTGTGAGCTCAATGAAGTCCGAGCACTGGCTGTACATGACCTACCTTGAAAGAAGTATGTTCTGACGTGAGACCAAGAACCATCTGGAGTTGGGGTGGGCTTTTTGTGTGAGCAGTTCTACACCTGGTTACCTGGTTGTTACCTGGTTATAGTTTTTCCTATTAAAAAAAATAAATAAATAAAAAAATAAAACAAAAAAACCTGTGTTAGAAACAGACCAGCATGATAGTCTGGCTCACAGCCCAGATTATGTCCCTGACCAGTTTTTGTTCCGCATTCAATAAACTTCCATCAATCTTAGTCTGGTGTTTGGTCTGTATGCAGCTATTCCTGAATCCGTAACAATGGAAAGTATAATTCTCATTTATGCTATCATTTATACAACTGTCCATTATTTTTAAAAGTTTACAAATTATTGTTCTTAATAAGTAAATTTGCCAAGACTGTAGTAGGGTCAATACATAAAACTTTTGGTCCTCCACAGCTTTGAGATGAGACTAGGCCTACAAAAAGTTGGAACATGACACCGTCATCAGGAATTTCAGACCATTCCCAACCTCTAGAGAGAGAAGCAAGCTGCAGACCCTACTCATCTGTCAACTGGTCATCAGCCATTCCTATGTAATGAAGCCCAGGGTTTGAGGAGCTTCTGGGTTGGTGATGTACCTTGGTGGTAGACAGTAATGCAACCAGGGAAAACTGGTAAAGCCTGAACTGTTCCTTCCCATTTCACTCCTCACCTCATGCAGCTCTTGCTCTTTCCATAGTCTGTGCCTGAGCTGTAACCATCTAAGAAGCTATCTGTGGCTAAGGACTTTCCTACTGCCTGTGAACTGTTCGACAGATTGCCAGGCCTGAAGAGAGACTGGGAACCACTGGTTTGTAACATGGCTCAGATGTACATGTGACAGCCTAGCACCTGTGAGAGATGTCTGAAGTAGAAACAGTCTGTTGGTTCAAGCCCTGAGCTTGTGGCTTCCACATTATTTCTGGTCATAGTCAAACTGAATTGAATTGTAGGGCATTGTTTTTGGTATCTGGAGAACTGATAATTACTGAGGGAAAAAAGACCTTACACATTTGGTGCCAAGGGGGTTACAAATAAAACATGGCTTAGTTATCAATTCTTTAATTAAGGAACATACAACCAAATGGAGGGCAGCATTTTGAGCCAAGCCCACCTGTAACTATAAATTTATAGCTTGCAACATAAAGAACCTTAAATAAGGCTCAAATCTAGATTTCTTCTTGAATTTCAGGGCAGTTCTTTTACTTCTCATTATGTTTCAGATACATTGGACTAACTTGAGTGTCCCCTTCCATGAAAAGTGCTTAATATCTTAGCTATGTCAAACCCCACATTCCTGGAATGTGCTTTATTGAATGTGACTTGGCTTTAATACAATTTTCCAAGATTGCTCTCACCAAAGAATTACACTGCCTTTTCATCTTGAATCACTTCATTAGACAAAAGTGAAATATTGAGGATATCCATGTTTAGGCTCTAAGTTTTATAGTCACAGCATTTCTTCCACTATTAAATTATCTTCTTGGACCTGCAGTTTTGCTATGAGTGAGTATTTTACCCTTTACTCACCTATCGACCTATTATCTATCTGTTATCTATTTCCCTATTATCAATTTATCATCTACTTACCTATTATCTATCAATATATCCTTCACCCATCTAGTTAAGTGCTTTGTCTATTCCCGCTTACATAGATTTGAGTTTGCTTCATCTTCTTCCCTTCTTCCTTCCCTAGTTTTTGGTTTTGGATATTGGCATGTGCCATTAGGCTTCAGGATATAGTTAAAGAGCATTGTTGTGTGAATGAAAGGAAAGAGGGTTTGAAGTCAGGAACTTGAAGCTGCAGTTCCTTAGAAAGCAGAAAGCATTGTAGATGAAAAAAAAAAAACAAACAAACAAACAAAAAAAAAAACATGGTTGATATGCCCAGTTATGCATTCAAGACCTGCTTTTCCTACCCAACTCCTACCCTTGGATAAGTTGCTTAACCTCATTTTGTCCAGGGCTGTTAAATGGTGACTGTATTAAATGATTTAATCTGTAAAACTCACGTAAGGTAGTCCCTGGCATTCAGCAGGCCACACAAATAAACCACCATTCCTTTTCATTACAACTTCATATGTAGGTTTTGCTTCATGCATATTATGTATTTTCTTTCTATAAATCAAAGCCAAGATAGAAAGTAGGAAAGCTTGGAGCCCATAATGTTATTTTTATTTTGCTTCTGGAATATTAATGATAAATATTTTAAAGGTTCACATATAAAAATGACAATTCATGAATCTGGACATTTTTAACCAAATCTACTCGAAACCAGAGCTGATAAATTAAGCATGGTGTCATGACGAATATCCCAGCACACACCCTGACAGCCATGTAGGGCCAAGTGCTGAAGTCTGGTCTGGTCTGTCTCCCTCATCTTTTGAGTCACAGTCAGCCTCACTCAGGTGGTGGGTGTAATTTGTAATTTTGATGTATACATCAAAATAGGTTATTTCCAACAAAGTTGAAAGGGAGATAATTTAAACATATTTGTAGTATGTGGATGACTGGGTAAGCCTCCCCTATTTGGAAAGGGGCATCAGCTCAAAGCTAATGAAAGTAATGTTACTTATATGGACATAAATCAGCTCTTCCTGCTTTATGTTTTATTTAATGCCAACATTTTTCTTTTTTTCTTTTTTAATATATTTTTTATTTATTTCAATTTATTCACTTTTTATCCTAGCTGTAGCCCTGTCCCTCTTTCCCTCTCAGTCCCACCCTCCCTCCCTGTTCTCCACCTATGTCTCTCCCCTAGTCCACTGATAGGGGAGGTCCTCCTCTTCTTCCGTCTGACCCTAGCCTACCAGGTCTCATCAGGACTGGCTGCATTTTCTTACTTGGTGGCCTGGTAAGACGGCTCCCCCCTCAGGGGGAGGTGATCAAAGAGCCAGCCCATGAGTTCATGTCAGAGCTAGCCCCTGTTCCCCTTACTAGGATACCCACTTGGACACTGAGCTGCCATGGGCTACATCTAGGCAGGGGTTCTAGGTTATCTCTATGAATGGTCCTTGGTTGGATTATCAGTGTCAGAAAAGACCCCTGGGCCCAGATTTTTCTCCTTGTGGAGCTCCTTTCCCCTCCAGGTCTTTCTATCTCCCCATTCTTTCATGAGATTCCCTGCACTCTGCCCAAAGTTTGGCTATGAGTTCAGCATCTGCTTTAATGCCCTGCTGGGTAGAGTCTTTCAGTCCCACTGTGATAGGCTCCTGTCCTATTCCCTGTTTTCTCCCTCTTACAATGTCTATCCCACTTGCCTTTCTGAATGAAGATTGAGCATCTTATCCAGGGTCCTCCTTCTTGCTTAACCTCTTTAGGTGTACACATTTTTCTTTTTAAATGAGGTTGGTTGACATTTTATGGAAATCCAAATGCTGCTTTTGACACCTATTAAATTTTCATGACTATTGGGTGTGGTGTGTTTTCTTAAGTTAGGGCCATTTTCATTTTTAAAGTATTCTTTTAGTGCATGAGTGTGTTAAACTAGAATTAGCTGAGGTAGTTGGATGCGGTGTCTGATCCATGTCATAACAGCATTTATTTATCACATTGGGATACCAGAATGTGTTCCCTGTTATTCTCAGCAATGACTCAGGCAGAGAAGAGAAAGCTAGGTTCAAATCTGGAGGTCCCCAAGGGCTTCCTACCTTATCTTGCTTCCTCCAAAGAACATAGGGGTGTTGTGGACTCCTATGTGTCCAGCACAGAGTCAGAAACTCTTCAAGGGTCCACTGAAACTGAGAAAGCAGTTGTCATTGTGACTTAAAAAGCCCACCTTCTCCAAGGCTATGTGACAACTGGAGCAACTGGCCTCAGTGTCGGGCTTTTGGCCTCCAAGTCACTCATCTTTTATGAAAAAACATTTTTACAAAATTTCACTCACAAACTCGTAACTGTGCTAAGATATGCTGGCTGACTCATCTTGTATTATTTTTCTCTGGATAAGGTTGATGTCTTCTTCATTCCTTATAAGTTCTCAAAACCAGCTTGACAAGTTCATCACGCACTCAGATTTTAAGTCCTCAATGTCCTGGAACCAGTGAGTTGTGAAGGAACTGAAATCTTTGCCATGTTGTGGCTTGCTGCCTGTAAAATGGTATTGCTCTCCATTTTGGTGCCTATCCCTGTAAGGTCTTGGAGTACTGTTACAGTCTTACACACTCAAGCTTTACCCATCTTCTGTCGGCCACAGAAGGATTAGCTGTTTGGGGATGCCTAGGCTGTTTCAATACTTTAAATAAATGACTCTTTGTAATTTGGAAATCTGCCTTGAGGGAGTGTGAATTAGATAAAGCCAATCACCACAACACAGTTATTCATCAAATGCTGTTAAATAATTCACTAAGCGATTCAATAATTTTGTAGGATTAATTCTGTTGAGTTTTTTTTAAGTTAAACTCCAAGTCTTATTTCATTTGTGCATTTTCCCACTAACATTTTTCTAACTATTCATGCATCTTTTGCATCCCGTGAAAAGACTTGCTAATAAATTAAATGAATTCAATGCAGTTGACAAGAGAGATGGCAGGTCTTGCTGTGTGGTCACTGACCATGGGCAGACAAAGATCATTCTGACAAATACACATTGTGGGAAGTATAGATTGAAGACACTGAAATGCAGTTCATTACGGTGCAGCACAAATTTGCCTTTGAAAATCTGTTACTGGTTTTAAAAGAAACCACTACTTTTAAATTTTAATATTTATTTCTTTTTAGCCAGCGTCATTCTTCCATAGCTACTCATAAAGTTCAAAAAAAGGAAATTTCCATTTTCTATGTTGCCATTATTAATATGTATGTGTCTCATTATATAACTGCCATTGAAAACCAGAGGACAGTGATTAACCAAGTGTGCTCAGGTACCAAAAGGGTTGGGTCAGAGCATGGGTGAAAGAGACAAATCATAGGAAGGTCAGAAGGAAGAGCCTTCTGCTGAACAGGAGAAGGGCTTAAGAAACAGGGTTAGAATACAAAGATATTAAAAGATTTCACCATTGCCATCATGTACTGTTTTCTATACTTAAATACTGAAACTGGAACACAGAACATTCCTTCCACCATTTTCATTTTTTGTTTGTTTTTTTTGTTTTGTTTTGTTTTGTTTTGTTTTGTTTTGTTTTTCGAGACAGGGTTTTTCTGTGTAACAGAGCCCTGGCTGTCCTGAAACTCACTTTGTATATCAGGCTGGCCTCAAACACATGAAGACCCACTTACTTCTGGCTCCCGAGTGCTGGGATTGAAGGCGTGCACCACCAGGCCCAGCACTGTATCCACTTTTAAAATGTGCTGCTCCTTACATTCTCAGGACCTCTCACTGCTTAGAAATACCCAGAACTGAGTGGGAGGTAATATTGTTTCATGGCTGATGTCATGGGGCAGGAAACAGAAAATGAAGGGATTTGGCTCACAGTGGCAGAGTCTGTTTTGCAGAGAATGTGGAATATTTATCAATTTTGGCAATTTATCTAACCAAAACAACTATGAATTCTGATGGTGGCTCATTAGAGTAAGACAGATTGGATACACGGAGCTAGCTACATCTGACAGAAAACCATTCAGCTTGGATAGTGGCCACACCTTGTTTCTACTCCCATTCACAACTGCTTCTCCAGCAAGCGGCACCCAGGGGACTCTATCTTCTTCATGGGCATGTTCTGAATTTTGGAATCGTGTATGATGTACAGCAAGGTCGTTTTCTTAATTCCTCTTGCCTGCAGCTGTGCTGTCATGCGGCTTCCTCATAGGTGTCAGCCTTTGTGGTCCTTGATTCAACAGCATTTAACTCAGCACCTTTCCTGTGGAAAAGAACAAGTTCTAAAAGGGACTAGCTCACCATTCTCTTTTTCCAGGTGGAAGGCTTTAACAAAGGGCCTTGACTCTACTGTGGATAAGAGCACTTAAATCGTGCCTTTATCTGGAGCATATCTGTATGTTATTAAGGATTTTTATTTCTGTGTTTTCTAGGGGAAATAAGAAGAGCAGCCTTTCTTTTTATTAAGTACTTTCTCAATGAGAGAGATGTGACCTTCTACCTCATGACCTTCATGAGGGATGCTGCCACGTGGGTATATCTTGTGCAATTATAGATTTGCACCATTTTTAATAGTGGCTACACATAAATAGCTTTCACTCTCCTGCAGTTTCTCCTTGACCTATACTTATAGTTTTGGCTAAGGAAGCATTCACATAGAGCTAGATCGGAAGATAGCAGAGGTTGAAAATTCCAGAGTTGATTGACAGGGACTAAGGGTGGAGTCCTTCAGAGATGCACTGAAGAGCTTTCATAATTGTAACCCCAATGGAGAGTGTGTGCCATAATTCTATGGAAGAAAGTGGCACAGTTTTGATGTAAAAGGTAGGAGGAAAATGAACAGGAGGTACCTCCTGCCCTTCCTTGGCCTTAGGACAGCATCGCTACAGTGTGCTTGCTGGCTGAATGCAGCTCAAACAGCTAAGACATATGGAGCCGCCTTGTCCCAGCATGCTTTCTGTTGCTGTGTTAAAACCACGACAAAAAACAGTTTGTGGAGGAAAGGGTTTATCTCAAATTACAGATTACCAAGGCAGATTACCAAGGAACTCAAGGCAGAAGCTCACAGCAGAGACCACAGAGGAACATGCTGGCTGGGTCACTCGCAGGCTTTGTGCAGTGAAATCAGCCAAGTCCCTTACAACCAGGGTGGAGAATACACCCCAGGTGGCCCTCATGGAGCCCTCACAAGTGGGTCAGCCTAAGAAAGTCAGTGAGTTTCTAGAATAATCAGAGTGTCCATAAAGAATTCTGGATTAAACCAGCCTTTTTTAAAAATTGACATTCATCACCTTTGCTCTAAACTTCAGGCTGACATGGACCACACCACTATGTCTTTCCACGGATGTGAATAGCATGCACTGGGCGGTCCAGAAACATTCGCAGGAAATGGAATAGATGGCCTGGTCTATGCCTCACTCATAAGGAAGATCCAGGAACTAACACTCTGTTTCCTCCTCACCCAACAGAGAACTGCCAATTGATATGTCTAGGTATGTCATAGCAATAAAAACTGGAGACACTGTGGTATGTGAGACCATCACAGGAGCTTGAAGTCAGACTCTTATAAAAAGTGGATTCCGAAGTGAAAGAGCAAGACTGGGTGGCTACCAAGCATCAGGGTAAAGTTTCTGTGACATGAGAAGGGTGGAAATCACGAAGGGGACAAGGCCACCCACAGAACCACAAGAGTCAAAATACTGAAGAAAAGAACAAAGGAGCTGTAGAAGAGATGGCAGCTATTAAACTCCAGCTAGGAACTGAGAGAATAGTCCTCTCAATGGTTGTAATGTCTATGCCAATGTCTGAAGGGCATTCAGACAAACGGACATAACCAAAGAGGAATAGAGACTGGGACAAGTGAGAAGGCGCCCAAGGCGCCTTGCCTTGCAAATACAGGTTTGCAAGGGTAACATTGACACGGCCTTTGAAGGTCTTCTGCTACTTTGTAGTGGATGCAAGTGCTTTTTTTTAGCTCTTAGAACTGAGCTCTGTGGGTAGTGGAGTGGAAAACGGCAGCAGTATAGTTTAACGCTCAGTTTGAAATTCACATCTGAGCACAGTTTGGGAGGTGGATTGGGTGGCACATGCCTGAAAAACCCCAAGGCCTCCTCATGTTGTCCACACTGCAATGCCGGGCCACCACTCCTTAGAATGGAGCCCTGAAGTGAGCCACATGCTCAATTTAAAGACAATTAGGGAGATTTCCAGAAGGAGGGAGGTAACCTTTCATTTGTTTGATTGACTCAGGAGGTTTGGTGGATTTACAATTGGCTAAATATTTAGGAACTTTCCAGAACTACGGGCTTTTCCTCAGGTTTGCTAAATCACTATACTTAGCTCAGGCCCATGTGTTAATCTTTAAGTTGACTGGCTCCCTGCGAGTTGCTGTTTTTTCCAGAAACTGATTTTATACATTCTGAGAGTGGAATCAGATTAGCCAAACAGATTGGGGCCTTCTGGGGGTCTCTTGGAGGCTTTGGGGTTATTAGACCTTTCAGTAGATGATTAGTCTCAATCATAAGACAGCTTCAAGTCAGCAGACACAAACCCTGATGGGGCTCCAACCAGCCAGAGCATGGCAAGCACAAGCCTGAGCATGGCAAACATGGCAGACAGCTTTTGCCCTTTTAACCCTTTCCTCCTCCTTGCTGAAAAAAACAAAACAAAACAAAAAAAAAAAAAAAAACATTGCATTCCTAAAGTTAACCCCCAAGGTCCATTCCCTTATTTGGCCACTCTTCACCTTATTCCTCTTCTACCGCCTGAGACTGACAAGCTGGAGACAGTCTTGGGTCTCAAGCATCATGTATTCATTTTGTGTCTGACTAGTACCCGATTCAGCTATCTCAGGAGCACAGTGGCCCTGAAGCAGCTGTGAGCACCCCTGTGCATGTTGATGGCAGCCAGTGCCAAGTCAGCTGTTCTCTGGACTGACACGGTTACATGGAACTTGAGATTGACTCCAATCGGAGAAGAATTCTATGACAATGGGTGGCAGAGACTACATTCTGTCATTCCAATACATGATGGATTGGGGTTTTCCAGTCCTTGCTTCTGTATGCTTCGGACTGCCACAGGCAACAAGCTCTCTCCTGAATGACTGTCTCTGAGATGGAATGTGGGAGTCCTTTAAGGGCCTGGAAGGAACAGCAGAAGAAGGTGAAATTGAACCTGACACGGTCTGAGCCAGGTGTGCAAGGCCTGCATAGGCTGTGGAGATATGAGTTAGACATACAGAAATCCCACCATCCTCAGACAGGTCTTTTAGGCACTGGTGTTGGCACCACCATATGAAAGACAGAATGGATCTTACCTTAGAGCCATTAGGTACAAGCAGAAGTGTGCTAAAGGACCTTAGGATGCTTACAAAGAGACAAGGTAAATGCTTTGTCTTGTTTGTTGAGAAATCCATCAAAATGTGTAAATGTTATTCGTTTATTCACTTCATATCCTGATTGCAACCTCCCTTCCTCTCCTTCCAGTCTCTGCCCCCTCACACATCTTTCCTCCCCATTCTCCCCTCTGCTTCTCAGAGAATGAGGAGGTCCCTCATGGGTACCAACCGACCCAGGCACATGAAGTCGCTGTAGGACTAGGTGCATCCTCTTCCCCTGAGGCAGACAGGGAAGCTCAATTAGGGAAACAGGATCCAATGGGAGGAAATCCATCAAATTTTGAAAAAGAGTTTCTGCATTCCAGCTAATGGCCAATCTCAGCAGAAAACCTTATTATCAGCAAAAAAGCACAGTAAATGAAATCAGAAGAGACGGAACAGACACTGTTCCCGCTCCAGAAAATGTGCTCCTATTGAGACCTAAGCTGTTTTTAGTTGCATGAGACACATAGACGGAATGAAGATGTCAGCTGGCCGCAGCCTCCCCAGGCACCTGCGGGAATAATTCATCTGATTAATGGCGTCCATCTGCATACGGAGACCACCGTACACCTTGCGTTCACAGCCATGAAATATGAGTTTTCAGTGCAGCAGAAGCTGTTATCAGCATGTGAAACTGACCCAGGAGAGGCCTCCCAGCTAACATGGAGAGAAAGGAGAGAGAGCTCTGGTGAGATCAGCCTTGCTTATCTTCACTGCCTCATCCATCTTCAGTAAAAACAACATCACCCTAACGGCTGCTGTAAAAGGGTGCTTTACGTAATTCCGAGGTCACGAGCTGCCCTCCACAGTCCCCATGACAAAGCAGAAAATGCCAAGACTTATGAGCTCACTTTATGGTGTTGCCACGCAGTGAATGAGCTAGCACTGAAGCCAGAGAGAAGCGAATGCTTGCGAAACAGTTCTCGTGTGACCCTGAGATTGTCCAGCTGATAGTGCTGAAGGCCCTGGGCACCTGTGCTGGAAACTGCCTCTCTGTTTGTAATCCCAGTGTGCTTAGGCACGTGTGTTCCTCACGGCTGACTGAGCCCAAGAGAAGGTTCAACCTTGGTTCACTGTGCCACTCCAGGAGGGAGCTCAGTCTCTCAGGGCCATGAATTCTCAGCATGCAGTATTCAGAAGCAGAAAGGGGCCCGGCACGGAAAAGAGCTCAGGGTTTGGGGGTACATGAAGGCCCTTCAACTTCTAACACACTGCAGACAGGGCACTGAGGAACTCTCCGGGCTCTGGGTGCTCAGCCACCTAGTCACCCCAGGTGCATGGGGAGCAGGAAGGACTCAACAAAATCATGAGGTCAGTAAGGCAAGCAGTCCAGGCCCCATGTGCAAGAACAGACCTGCACACTCTGATGTCCCAGAGGAACACAGGGAGGCTTTGCTCTGACCCCAGCAACAGTGCTGACGCCCACCAGGCATTCTGCACCCCGGTGGCAGATGCGTCCCACTGGAAAGTCTCCTCGCCCTAGTGCGCTGGGACAGCCATCCCAGCCAGGGCTGCACCCCTCATAAACCTTTCTGTGAACGCTAGAACCCAATCTGAGCCCCTCCCCTCGTGTCTGCCTGTTATGTGCCCAGGGCAGAATTGTTCAGGGAGGGGTGGGAAAGAGTGAAGTGGGGATGAGGAAGAAGATGCGGAGAGCTGGCACAGTTTCTCGTGCAATGCTGCGCCACAAGCCGCTCATCACAGGAGGGCTTCCCTTTTCCTATACATAGGTCTATCCCAAGTGTCACCACCACTGAGCCTTGCTGGGCCTGCAGGAGAAACTGTGGTGCATCACTTGGATGCACCTAGATCATAAATGGGGCGAAAGCAATAAGTGAGGATCGATCAGGTGTACAGCTTTGCCTCACCTCCCAACGGACTGTCTTCAGGTCCAGAGTGATTGTGAGCAAGACTGGCAGTTCCGAAAAATGACTCTAGATGGCAGCCTGGGACAACTTTTGCCTAGTTTTCAATCGTGTCTTCTTTTTACCCCCAGCACCAAAAAAAAAAAAAAAAAAAAAAAAAAAAAAAAAAGGTGTATATAAGGTGGCTTTTCACATTGCTGGTGTGAACTGGGGTGTTCTTCCCCCCACCCACCCCCGGCCGCGTAAAGCACTTGTTTTCAAAGCAGACGTTTTGTGTTCCCTAGGTCCCTAGGATGCAGAAATGGAACAGGCATCAGGTGTGGACTCAGGGTCAGCCTAAATGGGGCCAGCTCCCACCCCAGTAACCTGCATCTGTTCTTTGATGAGCTGGAGGTGATGGTGCCAGCACTCTAACAGTGTTGTGGGGACTGGGTGAGTTCATCTAGATAATGGACGCCTGTTAAGCTGCAGTGTCTCTCCGAGGGACAGGATGGTTGTTAGCGCAGGAGTCTCAGAAGCAAGTTAGCCTGTAAAGGCTATTATTAGCTGCTTAGTTTCCTTGGATCTCAGCTTCTTCCCCTGTACAGGGATATAACACTTGCCTTCCCACACTGCTCTAAGTCCTAAGTGGCTGAAAAAGCTTTAAGGGTTCATGAAGCCCATGCTCAGCAATGTAGCTTGTGTTGAATTTGTGCCCACACAGGAGGAAGCAGAATCCCGACGGAGATCTGCATCTGTCCTCCTCGGGGTCACACCAAGACCGGGTAAAGGAAATACGAAAATATGTATTGGACAACTCGTGTCAGATCTGGATTGAAGGCTGCGCCAGGCGTTGTTTCTTATTTTCCAAGACCTCTCGGTGCAAACTTTCTGCTGGTGATGTAGTTTGAACTCTCACTACTGTCACCGTCTTGATAAAGAAATGTTTTAGACAGAACTAGGTGCAGCAACTAGTGTACAAGCCATGGAAACACAGCCAGAAAGGAATGTGATCATTTGAAATTTGATGCATTGCCTGAAAAGGTTTTTGTTCGTTTGTTTGTTTGTTTTTAGAGGTTCTGTGTTGTGGCCCCCTGTGGGATTGAAATCGAGTTGTTTGTCTATTCACCTGCATTGGACAGCATGGCTTACATTCTCTGTATCATCGCTTGAAATCAATAGTTTTCTGTGTAATTTTTGTTTTGCCGTTATGATACATTCCACACTTCTCTTGGGAGTTTAATGTGCAGAAAGACTTGGAGAACAGATAAATGGTCTCCAATTTAGTAACTAAATAAGCCCAAAGAGAAGTGAGTCGTCTGGGATGATATAAAATGAGAAATCTATTTTCCCTGGGAAGACTTTGTAGTCAGTCTCTGGCATAATCTGCTAGGTGATTTCTTTCATGTTGCTCCCAGGAACTTAACAATGCAAACTTGATTTTAAAAGAATGAAAGAAAATCTTTATGTCTCCAAAAGAAACTCTATCCCAGTGTGTGCTTGGTAGGCCTGATCACACCAATGAATTCTAGCTGCTTCTGTGTTTCTGTTCTCATTACTGCGGCATGAGCTTATGACTCTCCACCCTTCCAGAATCTCAGAATGAGGCATGATACATTGCAAGCACACTGGAAGCCCCATTCTTGCCAAAACTCACATCCACTGAAACAAAAATCTATAGGGCACACAGTTAAAATTCAGCGTGTAGTTCAAGATCATGGCAGCAGTGAACTGAAGAGCATGGCTGGTCATGGTGTGGGATTTATAGTTGTAACCATGACAAGAGGATTCTCTTTCATTTGTTTTCTTCTTTTCTTTTCTCTTTTCCCTTCCTCCCTCCCTTCCAATCTCTCCTCTCCTGTCCCTTCTCTTCCCTCCCCTGTCTTTCTTTGCAATTATAATTTAGCCACAATGTAAAAAGTATTTAGTTAGTTGAACACCTTTATGCTTTTACGGATAAGCTGTATTAATCATACTTTATCGAGACCCCTGCTCACACAATGCCTGTAGTCATTCATAGAATAAAGAAATCAACTACTGCCAATCTCCCACCTCCCTCTGTCTGGGTGACACTGTGGGTTCTCAGAAAACAGCTCATTTACACATGGAGTGGTTCTCACCCAGGGATTCCACCTGCCTGGACCAGCTCAGTCGTGACCCACCAAGACCCTCTGCTGTGGTCCGAGGCAGTGACTGTCATCACTGTGGGGTGAGCAAGGGAACAGGGAACAGACAATGCGGGATGCAACAGGTGACCTGCAGCTTTCAGTGAAGCTGGGCTTTCAGCTTCCATGGCATCCCAGGGAGCTCCTGGCCATGCTATGGGCTTGGATGGTGGCCTGCTTGTACAATAGGAATGTGCCAGAGAGCCTGTCTTAGCATTGGGTAGACACCACAACCCTTCCTTTCCTCAGAGAAAAATCTTAAGCATTTATGATGTTGGTTATGGAAAGTATGGAAAGCTACCATCTGAGTATGTGTGCATGTGTGCATATGTGTGAGTGTGTGTATATATGTCTGTGAGAGTTTGGTGTGTGCATGTGTGTGAATGTGTATGTGTATGAGTGTGTGAGTGGGGTGTGTGTGTGTGTGTGTGTGTGTGTGTGTGTGTGTGTGTGTGTGAATGCTTTGGAATTTCAGAAGTGCAAGCCAGGCCAAGTGGCACTCTCTCCCTGCCACCTCCTGATCCAGATGTTGAACTCTGAGCTGCCTCTCCAGCACCATTTCTGTCTGCATGCTGCCATGACAATAACAGATTAAACCTCTGAACTATAAACCAATTATATGTGTTTTTTTTTTTTCTTTAATGCTGCTGTGGTCATGGTGTCTCTTCACAGCACCAAAACCCTAAGACAAAGGCTCATCCCTGGGAGAGGTTAGACCTTCCTCTCCCTGCACTAACTGGTTGCCTATAGTTCTTTGTCCAGGGGTGGGACCCTGAAAGACTCTCCCCTCCCGTGATGCAGTGTCCGTTGATAACCAACCCCAGCAACGCCCATCAAGACTTTCTGTGAAGGTGCAACAGCATGTTGGCATTTTCATGCTGGTGGAACCAACAGCGGTCTAATTGGATTGAAGGCCAGGAAAACAAGAGGAAAATCACACCTAGACAACTGTCCAGGGCTATCAAGGTCATGGACATTGGGAAATAATACACTACCACTGCTTTGCTAGAGCAGCATAATTCCTTGCTGCATTCTAAATCTTATTCGTACAGCTACAGCCAAGGGTAATCACCACCCTTCTTTAGAAAGTCAAATTTACCAGGTGGTCTCTTGATTGTTCCATGGTTTTAGTATAAATCCTGTAGGTGCTTTAGGTCAGTTTCTTTTTGAAAAATCATTTATTGATTTTCTCTTTTACAATTACATACACACACACACATACACACACTGATCTTTGATCAAAATCTCACCTGACAACATTCCTTCTATTTCTTTCCCAATTTTATTTTTCCATTTTTCTTCTCAAGTCCCCCTCTTCCTTTCATGTTTCTTCTTCTCCCTCTATCTCTGTCTCTCTCTTCCTTTCCCCACCTCCTCTCTCTATCTCTATGTGTGTATGTGTGTCTAAGTATGCAAATAACTCTTTGGGTGTAAGTGTATGTGCATGTTTGTGTGACAGTGTGTTTGAGAGTGTGAGTGTATATGTTTGAGTGTGTGTGTATATATGCATGTGAGTGTGTGTGTGTGTGTGTTTGTGACAATGTGTGCTTTTCTTTCTCTTCCTCCTCATGCTTCTTCTCCCTTTCTCCCTCCCCCTCTCCCTCCATCTTTTCAGAAGTAGTTTTCGGTGCTGGTCCTTTCACAACGTGGCTAGCTTGAAATGCCTTTGCTGAGATGATTCCATCTTCCCAGGGCAGTGAATCAGGCTTTTAGAAAGGGGACATCACCATGTCCCATCAGTTGGCAGTGAGCACACCTGCTAATTGCAACTCTCATCACATAAATACCTATCTCGGCTTCCAACTTCCACGTGCATTTCTGTGAAGTCATTAATATAAGAGTTCCTAAATGTCAACAAATTTGGTGGAAAGGATGTTCAAGTAAATCGTGAATTTTAGCAGCATCATGAAAATGTTTCAGCGGACTCTTCTGAAGGTCACTGTGTGTGTGTGTATATGCATAGAGGTATTTAATTGTAATGAATTTTTAAAACTATGAAAGAGGCAGATGTGGGTATAACACCAATGTAAGGTGAGTATGGGAGGGGGTTAGTGGGGATGTTTTTAAGGTCTGACACTAGGAATATGTAGGGTTCATTCTTTGTTTGGAGAAAAACTCAGCAGGTAAATGGGCTCACAATAGAATAAGATGCATATAAAGACACCTTATGCCAACTCTCAAGCAGACAGTTTTCAGGAATCTTATGAAAGAAGAGGGAAATAGTAAGATCTGGAGAGGACAGGAACTCCACAAGGAGAGCAACAGAACAAGAAAATTTGAACACCGGGGTCTTTCCAGAGACTCATACTCCAACCAAGTACCACGCATGGAGATAATCTAGAACCCCTCCAGAGATGTAGGCCATGGCAGTTTAGTGTCCAAGTGGGTTCCATAGTAATGGGAAGAGGGACTGCCTCTGACATAATCTGATTGGCCTGCTCTTTGATCACCTCCCCCTGAGGGGGGAAGCAGCCTTACCAGGCCACAGAAGATGATAATGCAGCCACTCCTGATGAGAATCTGATAGACTAAGATCAGAAGGAAGGAGAGGAGGACCTCCTCTACCAGTGGACTTGGGAAGGGGCATGTGTGAAGAAGGGGGAAGGAAGGTGGGATTAGGACGGGAGGAGGGAAGGGCTTATAGGAGGATACAAAGTGAATAAAGTGTAATTAATTAAATAGATAGATAGATAGATAGATAGATAGATAGATAGATAGATACCTTTAGACGCAGGCATGTGCTGAGGTAGAATTATGCTACAGTCAAGCCTTGTTGCTGTGTCATTTGCTAGGTATTTTATAAATTGGGAGTTAATGCTGGCTATTTTCAAAGGTTTTTTGTTTTGTTTTGTCTTCTTTTAAGAGTTATTGGATTTTAACTGTTTCTAGAAGCATGCTGCTCTGAGACCAAACTCTGAAGATTTATACTTGTAAAAATAAAGAAATTCAGCTGGTTTGGGGGAAAAAAAAAGAAAATAAACTGGACACTTCAGAGTAGTAAAAAATTAAATAAACCGAGAAGACAATTAGGAACCCCGTCTGATCTGGAACAGTGTGTAACGGGGTCATGTGACCGGTGAGGGGAAGTCTGAAGTTTCAGAACTGACCTAGTATCACTGCATTCTCTCCCTTCAGAGACAGGGAGACAGGCTTTCCAGCGTCTGTGATTGAAGGGCTGTGACAGGGTCATTGGCAGTTTTTTGTTTTTTTTCAGACAATTTCCTGGATCTTCTTGGGCTCGTAACTAGGCTTCAATTTTGGCTTCATTGGAAGTGTGCTAAGGAGTCGTGAAAATCTGCACTTCCCCACAGCTGGCTACACTGCGGGGCAACGTCATCACCTCTGTGCTATGTAGGCTTGCT
This sequence comes from Psammomys obesus, assembly GCF_907164565.1. Classification (NCBI taxonomy): domain Eukaryota; kingdom Metazoa; phylum Chordata; class Mammalia; order Rodentia; family Muridae; genus Psammomys; species Psammomys obesus. The sequence continues at coordinate 303,225 of NW_026596440.1, read as the reverse complement.
GAAAAACCTGCTTGGGTTATTGTTTAAAAATAACACGTGGGAACAACAACAGCAGAACTGAAGTAATCTCTGTGTGCTCGGTATTTCAGCAGCTCTTCTTCCTCACAGTGTGGGATTTGTACAGCCGTCGTACCTCACATCTCACTGATTGTACCTCACAAAGAAGAGCCATGGGGACAAGCATCCATAGAGTGCCTTGTCTCAGAATCAAGAGAGCCTGAATGCATCCTGCTGCATCAGTGAATAAATCACAGACTGTAGCTGCTAGACAGCTACATCTAGCATGTAACCACACAATGACTTAGATGCCAGAGAGTTTAGAAAATTATATATCAGGGAAACTCAAGCCCACGTTTTGACATTACATCTTTGATATCTGTCATCTTATGATTTTTCCTGTGTAACACAGTTGATATGAATTATTTAAAAACCTTGATATGTTTAGAAGAAACAGCAGAGAAAAATTGCCTTCTAGGCTCTGTTCTAACAGCCACTTAGCACCTTTGAATGTGCTGTGTTGGGTAGCTTTGCTTCCCTTTTGTTCTTTCAAGAATAAAACCTAAACATACAGAGCCCTAGATTTTGCAACCAAAGGGATAAAGATAGCAATCTGGGGACCCACAGGTTTGCATTCCTCACTGGTAAGCTCATCTCATGTTCCTCAGTCACAGCAAACTGCTAGATGTCAATGCAAACATCTGGTTTTAATGTTTTTAAAATAATTGTTTATTTATTGTGCATGCATGTCTCTAACTCGTGTGTGTGTGTGTGTGTGTGTGTGTGTGTGTGTGTGTGTGTGTGTGCACATGAATACATAGTACAATCAGAGGACAACTTGCAGCACTCAGTTCTCTCCTACCAGCTTGTGAGTTTCAGGGATCAAAAGCAGTTTGTCAGCTTGGCTTCAACTGTCTTTACCTGCTAGGTGACCTTGATGACCTTCATTTTAACTAGACAACGGTCTCTTCTTCACCAAGTTAGGAATCACCAATTGTGATAGTTTGATTGAGAATGGCCTCCAAAGGCTTACATGTGTGGCCTTGTGTGTGTCACTAGGAGTGGGCCCTGAGGTTTCCAAAGCCCACAGCAGGCCCAGGCTCCCTTGGTCTCTGTTTCTAGATAAGATGCAGGCTCAGATACTGCTCCAATGCCATGCCGGTCTCCCAGCCGCCATGCTTCCTACCATGATTGCATAGACTAACTCTCTGAAACTGTAAGCAAGGTGCAAATTCAATGCTTTCTTTCACAAGTTGCATTGGTCGCGGTGTTCCACACAGTAGTAAGGAAGTAACTGAGATACCAATGTCTTATTTATATGAATTGCAGCAAGAGTTTGACCCTAGCCTGGTTCATAAACAGAACCAAAATCTGGTTGTCTTTGGAGCCAGTCTAGTGGCCCCTCTCAGTCCATCCTTGAGGAAACTAAAGAAGGTGTGGCAAAGTAAATGTCCAGGACAACAATCTTGCTGAGGCATGGGGCAGGGGCAGGAACAGGGCAGAAATGAGGCCTGGCCATCTTAGGCTAGGCTTAGTGCCCTTTTCTCTCTTGTACACAAAGTCCTGAATGAGGTAGCATTCTGTGCGTGAGGAGACCTGAGAACTCCTCTTCTACCAGTGCACCTTAGGTCTTTATACTGCCCCCATCTCAGCACAGCCAAGCAAGTGGGCAGTGGCTGGGTTCTGCATTTGACGGGTAAAACTGAGAAGCTGGTGGGTCTATTGCTGTTATCTCTGTTCACGACCATCTTCGTTCTGGTGCTGGCTTCTCACTGACAAGCTGGAGCTTCCAGCTGAGCTAAAAAGATCAGTCTACCTGGTCTCTTGGATTGGGTATACGAATACAAAGTGAGTTCTGTCACAGTGGGGTTGGCGTGGGATACTGCAGATGACCACAAGTGCTTCCTTCCCATTAAAGCTGGTGGCCTGGGCCAAGTACATTTTATTATTCAGCAATGCAGAAAGGAGGTCTGAGCTGCACAGTCGTGTATTTAAGGAGTAAGAATGAAGTTTTTCTTCTAAAAGTTCTGGAAGAATTATCTCTTTAAGTAGTCCGTTGTTGTCCTTCTGAAGACACAGGTCAAAAACTAATACTTTATAAGCAGAAACCACTGTGGAAGACCTGCCCTTCAAAACATCATCTCTTGAGTATTTACAGATTCAATGATGACAGCAAGTTCTGCCCTCCGGGAACATAATGCCCTCAATTTGGGACCCATGTGAAGATGGAAGGAGAGAACCAACTCCACAAGGTTGCCCACTGACCTCCATATGTACTGTAGCATGTGCACACCCTGACAAACACATAAAATTTAAATGGTTTTAAATGTGGAGAAAGAGCTCAATCTATACCCTTAACAATAAGTAGAATCTTCCTTGTCTTAATGACATTGCTACTTCCCAGAATCCATGAGCTGTCTCCTTGTGCAGTTGGTTCTCTCCTTCCACCTTCACATGGGTCCCAAATTGAATTCAGGTCTTCAGAGTCAGGAGTCAAGTGCCTACAACCACTGAGCTGCCTTGGCTCCTTACATATTTTGTGTTCAGCAAAGTACAAATGGCTTTTGGGAATGAGCTAAGGACACACTAGTTGGCAGCACTGCTGTGCTCTGTGCTGCATGCTTCTCCCACCCTGGAGAAGATAGTGCCTCTTCTCACATCAGAAGGACACGATCTGGTATTAGAGAAAAGCCTCACTTCAGATTCTGGGGAAGTGCTGGCCATGCTGTGCTAACAGTCTATCTTCCCACCCTGGGCAGGCATTCCTTCAGCGAGATCTTCTCCCACATCACCCTTTCTGGTAAATTTGCATGCAGTAAAACCAAGCTGGCCTTGGTGAAAGATGCAGGTATCTCATGCTGGGCCTTTGTGCTGTCAGGAATGAAGGTTAGAAAAGGAAAATGCTGCCTAGGAGCCAGCATTTCAGCCTTGGGGCAGAGACTGTTCACATTTAGAATGTTTATGGATCTGAGACATCCCCTAAATGAGGAAGAGTCAGCCCTCAGTGGAGTCCCTGCCCCTACCTCACCTCTCCCAGGAGCACAGACAGATAGTTTCAGAAAGACAGACCTCCCCGAGAACAGTAGTTGTGTTCAGACTGGAAGAAATTTTCCATATTTCTTTTTCTACCCAAGGGTGTGTTTAAACTCTACTTTAGTTGGCATGGCATCTCACACTTCCACTTACCACATTAGAAAGTGAGAAGCCGAGAACTATGATGAGTTCAGGATGGACCAATGGGAAGAATCCTTGTCCTTGGCCATCTGGCCTTTGTGGATGAATCAGTACACTCTGGGAATGATGATAATATAAATTGGGTGAGGTGCCAAGACTTTCGGTCTCTCACTTTTCCCTATGATGGAGCCCTGGGGATCTGGAGTTGTTATAGACCTGGGTCTTCATGCTTATGTTTTTCTCTCCAAGCCAACAGACATTTCTCCCAGCATGTCTTCCTTGACTCCTGTACCAAGGAGTCTGAAAGCCTGAGTGGGTTATAATTATGGCTTTCAAAAATAGTTTCTTGAGTATTTCTGTGGACAATTGGTATCCATTCACACTTTTACCGTAATATGAAGGAAATGTAATGGAAGGCACAAAAGCCAGACCTGAAGCTGTTGCCCTCAAGAGTCATGGGGGTGCTGCCATGTGTCTTCCTGGGGATCCCTGCCTCTCTTGCTCTAGATTTCTGCTTCTATCAAACCTGGTTAGCCCCTCAACACTATTGAATGTGATTCTTGGCTATTTTTTATATACCCAAGAATGCCACCCAATTTAAAAGCACTTTTAATTTTACTTTTTAAACAGATACAAAAGTGGAATCTGATCTTTAAGTAATTTGCCTAGTTGAGTAATTCTGTCCTAGCATCCCTGATTTTTTACTTTGTAGTGACTGAAGATCCATCACAGCAGAGAACAACAAAGCACTTTAACCTTTAAAAATGTAGAATCCTACAGATCAGTAACAAGCCTCAGAAGCACAGCTAATTAGACCATCCATACCTAACAAGCAGTATTCCACTACTGGTCTGTATGACTCCCCAATTATACGTTTCATTCAAGTTACTTTCTTTTATTTTAAAAAAGGACATTAACTTTAAAGTTACTGACATGAAATGTCTTTAAATTATTCTTAACTGAGCACATTTTTGACCAAGGTTTTTAATTGAGCACCTTCCTCACTGATTTGCATCTTAGAGCCACAGTTTCTGCCCAAAAGCTTTTTTTTTTTTTTGTTCAGTGCAGCATTAGTAAAATGAATGAGAAGAGCTGGGATGAGGACTGGCAATGATCCTCTGTGAAGATAGGGAGCACCTCCAGCGCCTTATGTTCAGGAGACTCATAGGGAGCACCTCTGCAATCTCATGTTCAGAAGACTCAGACTATTTGCCCAGGCCTGTGGACTTTTAGCTTGAACCTGTACTATAAAAGCTAATTTTAAATTCTAGAGTTCTAGGGACAGATTCACTAAGATCGATACATTTCTCAAATGATAGGAATCAACCCTCCAGTAGATTAGAAAAGGAACCATCCCCAACCCCAACACACACCGTTTGAGAGGCAGGAGCACACAGGGTCCCAGCCCAGTCTTCCCATCAGTTGACCTGTTTGTGATGTTGAATCCAGCAGTTTCTCTGTGTGGATGCATTATGTGACCTGATCATCCACTCAGGAAGCCAGCCTGCTCTCTTCAGCTCACACCATTGTCTCTACCAAACATTTCAGGAAGCCAAAGAAAAGTCAGTTTCTGTGGCCGAGACTTTGCCATGACTGAGATACTGTCTCCCTTGGCTTCTCAAGCTGGGAATGAGCAGCCTTCACTTAGTCTCCTTTGGGTGGTCTTCATTTATTTCCATGATGTCATCCACGTTATGATTACAACAACTGCAAAAACAATGCTGAGGGCGCAGTGGCACACGCCTATAATCCCAGCACATGGGAGGCACAGGCAGGCAGGTTGCTGTGAGTTTGAGGCCATCCTGGTCTCAAAAGTGAGTCTAGGGCAGCCAATGCTACACAGAGAAACAAAAAAAAAAAAAAAAAAAAAAAACCTGTTAAATTGAGTATGAAATTAATAAATAATGAGCTATCTCTAGAGGCTTCAGACGTATATTCATATAGTTCAGTTTCTGTCTTACTTTTTTGATTGAGTGATTTTGATTGACTAATTCATTTTTGACAGCTGCCACTTAAACTGGTTGTCTTTTTTCTAATATCAATGTTTTTAGTAAAAACCATTGATAAAAATGATGTCCAAGTTCTAGCCCATTTATTGACTCAGTTATTGCTTCTTTGCCTTGTAGAAGATCGGTATACCCAAACTGCCTACTATCAAGGAGATTTAGAAGGGGCAGTAGCTTTCACAGCTTCAGGAAATTCCATGGCTTCATAACTTCCATGGATTCACACTGAAGAAAATAGTTCTGGACTCTTGAGTGTATCCTGTAGAGAAATGATAATTCAGAACATAGCTGTTCTGACAAGAAATTACATCCAAAGACCTTCTAGGTCTGTGTGAACTGGCTGGAATACAAACACCCGTTTAATCCCAAAGACAGAGGCAAACAGGTCTGAGTTCAAGGTCAGCCTGGTATAGAGCAAGGATCAGATAAAGAAAAGCTTAGATCCAAGCATGGTGATATACACCTTTAATCCCAAACAATGAAGGTAAAGTTAGTTTGTAGAAGGAAGCATCTATGTTTGAAAGTGATGTCTAATTGAGTGGCAGAAAAAGTAATGAATCAGAGAAAGAGTTAACAGAATAGCATAAACCCAACTCTCATAAGAAGAGCGAGGAAAGGGAAGCTACTTAAGGAACAATACAGAGAGGAGAGGGGGCAGTTTTACTGGGAGAGTATTACAGAGAAGTTAAATGAGAAAGCAAGCTAGACACAGGTCTTCACAGAATGATCCAGAGAGTGAGAAGGAGGTAGAAGATTAGAAAAGATTGTTGGAGTTAGTTTGAGGCCAACAGAGCAATTCAAAGGCTGAGAGAAAAGCCAGATTGAGTAAGTCAGCTGGGAGAGGAGTTTGAGTCAAAACAGCTGAGTTAAACCAACCAGAGATCAGTAAGAACAAGAAAGGGTGAGTTTATTAAGCAGTAAGTCTCAGAGGTTGAAAACATTCCAGGCCTAGGTTAGATAGTACAAAGACTAGACCTAGGTTAGCAAACAGAGGCAGTAAGCCTACAGAAACAACAATTACCACAAGAGAATAAAAGTTTGTTTTACAGTATCCCTCACAGAGCCCTGTGGCTTTCTTTGATTAGTTCCCATGGTGGGGAAAACAGACACAAACTGATGATGTTTCAGTGTTTGGAGTGTGTATTGTGCTTATGCTATGCAAGTCTAAATTTTTTGCTCTTGTTGTTGCGTTTCTTCTCCTATAGGCAGATGGATAATTGATGCTTTGTCAATTGCTGGCATCACCAACCACTGGATGCATTGATTACTTATGCTCACAGTTCTTGAGAGACACTGTGCTTCCCCTATCCACGGCTGTGCTTTGGTCATGGGCAGGTGAGACAGGAAGCCACAGATGATCACTCATGACAGACGCTCTCCATCCTGAGTATGTTTCCCTCTTATCCTACTGACTGCTCAAATCTATGCAGAGATGGTATAGCTGGACCTCTGGCTTGACTCATCAGCAGGCATAATGTCTTTGCCTTCTCCGGGGTTCATGCTGAAATATAATGGCCAAAGCAGCAATGTTGGGAGATGTAGCTGTTGGGAGCATTCAGAGGCAGAGTCCTCGGGAAGGGGATTTCAGAGACTCTTAAAGGGATGGATGGGAGAAGTTTGACTCCCCACCTTCCACCAGGTGAAGAGCTAGCGACCCTCAAAGGGCAATAGATGAGAGCAGACTTCTGAGTCTCCATACCTGAGGTAAATTAGCTCGCAGACCTGTACGAGTTACCCAGACCTGTACGAGTTACCCAGCTAAGGTGTTGCTGTTACAGCAGCACTCAGCAGACTAAGAGAACCCCTATGGGTTAGAAAAGTAAGGAAAAATTTGGTCTTTGTCTAATCTGTTTACTCAATCCTCTTCATCCCCAGCTGGCAGAGAAAGCAAAACACATCACAGAGTGTGGCTTTAATAGTGTTGATAAGTAGTTGCAATTTATGACAGTAATTTAATTACGTTGTTGTTTTTACCAGTGGGTGGTCTGGCACACAGCTGGTTGTGAGTGAAAATAATATAGCCTATAAATTTGTTATTCATTCCAGCTTGAATTGCGGGGTCCTAACAGAGGGGGAAATTATGTATTCCAGCCACCAGGAACAGAGGGGCTTATTTCAGTTGCATAAGGAGTACCGATGTCGCATTTCTTTTCATTTGCTCATAAATATGAGTGTGAGGAGGAGAAGGAACGAGGCCACATTTCATCAGATTTAAGGTTCCTTAATATGAGGAAAGTAATGCTGGAGCAGCCGTCCAGAAATAAAGGAGCACAGCATGAATTTCTGTGTGAACCCACTTAGCCTCCGAGTGCTACTCAGTTACTCCTGGAAGCCTGACACTGGCCATCATTTGTGTCAGGAGTACAGGCAACGCCTATAAATCAGGTGACTTTCTTGTCAACATAAAAACATGCCCATGTCTGGGAGTCTCAGACATAATCGGTGCTTCTAAATTGATATTGTAAAGGGAGAATAAATTGGCTCTACCAAATAGCTATGTGGGAGGATACAGAGGAAGCTGCGTGCACATGACCTGATGGATAGAAAGGAGGGCGTCTGAGGGACACAAGGAATCTGCTGCTCACAAGGGAAGGGCATGTCTCGGGGTTTTGTCTCTCTACCACTTCACAGGACAGGGTCAGGTGCACTCTCTTGGCAACCTATCTGGAATGTCGCCTCACAGAAGAAAAATGTGTGACCTTAAAGACAAGGTATATCCGCTTTCCTGATATAAAACAGGATAATGAGACTTGGAACATTCTCCAGAAAACACAAATTTATTTTGGATGCATGAAAATGAAAAGCAAGAGACCAGAAGACAAGCTGTGTGGCACAAGCCCCTTCCTTTCGAGCTTCCTCCTCAGACCCTGTAGCTGCGCAATGTTGATGCCTATGAAGAACAAGATTGCCATCTATTAACTCCGTTTTAAGGAAGGAGTGATGGTTGCCAAGAAGGATGTCCATATGCCCAAACACCCGGAGCTGGCAGACAAGAATGTGTCCAGTCTTCATGTAATGAAGGCCATGAAGTCTCTCAGTCTCGAGGCTATGTGAAGAAGCAGTTTGCCTGGAGACATTTCTATTGGTGCCTTACGAACGAAGGCATCCTGTATCTCCAAGATGACTTCCACCTACCTCAGAGATCGTGCCCACCACCCCGCACCGCAGCCATCCTGAAACTGGCAGGCCTCGGTCCAAAGGTCCAGAGGATGAGAGACCTGCAAGATTCACAAGAGGGGCGGCAGACAGAGACACCTACAGAAGGTCCTGTATCCCCTGGTGCTGACAAGAAAGCTGAGGCTAGGGCTGGGGCTGGGGCTGCTGGCTCAGCAATGAAATTTCAGTTTAGAGGAGGCTTTGGTCGTGGACGTGGTCAGCCACCTGAGTGAAGATGCAGATTGTGTTGTGTTGGGTAAACTTTAAAGAAAAAAATATGCAAGGCCATAAATGCCACGAAGAAGTGAGTGAATTCATTTTACCTCCAAGAGGAGCCAAGTCTTCACATCTGTGTGCAGAGCAGCACAGGGTATGGTGTCTTCTGCTGGACGCCAAAGGCCAGTGTGGCCACATGAGAATTTGTATGTGAGTTGTGCTTGATCTGTTTTCCCCATGCCAGAGGTGGAGGGCAGGCTCATTAGCAGGATAAGGAGGACTATGCAAAGGAAGGTATGTTCTGAACCAGTACAGCTGTTTGCCTGTGTGATAACCACAGTGGAGGAGCTAGATGGAGTTGAAAGTGTCCTTCTCTGGACAGAAATGTAGCTCAAATTAGTGTGAGGCAGCAGAGTGCATTGGAGCTAGCTTCAGACACAGCTGGACACTGGAACTCAGACCCTCTGTTTCCTCACCCCTCTGCTTCTGTCTTCTTGGTGGGCACTGTGCTTCAGAATCCTGTCTCCACGCTGCAGCTGAGTGTCTTTCTGCCACCTGGAGACCTACCCTTCGGGCTTAAGCAGGATGGTGCTCCCAGGAATACAGATGTGATGCCCGGAGATGACGCAGCCATCCTGCCTGAAGAAGATGGAAGCCATAACCAAAGGGCAATAATGCAGAGCTGAAAGAGGGGCTTGCTTTCTTGGGTATTTGGAATCATGCTCTGAGAGAGAAAAAGAGGAGCTCGTTCTTGTCCAGTCAGTTTTGCTCAGGTGGGAGCATTGTCAAGAAGACTGGCGCCTTGCCAGTAGTCTCTCCCAAGGCGACCAGCACCTCGCTGGTGATCCCTCCCAGTTTTTGCAGGGGTCAAGAGCAGAAGTGGGAGTCTGGGGCTTTTATGACCCATGAGAATTCAGTCAAGCACATTTACAACAAGCAAATACTGTGATCATCAGTGGGGGCGTTTTACTCAACTAACAAGGTCTTTCACTTACTCAAAGAGCTGCAGGAATCAGCAGTCAGGGCTGACAGTTGAGGAATACTGAGAATTTCTCAAGCCGCCTGACTTGAAGAACATTGAGGAAATGCTTACCCTTCCAGATAAGAGCAATTGGTTTTGAGGGGCAAGCTTGTACAGAGCAGAACTCAGTGACTTTATGTTAAGAACGCACATTCTCTTCTGTTTAACCCTGTACTGCTGAGGTCAGAACCACTGGTAGAAGGACCCACGTGAAGCAGCATCTGTTTCCTTGGGAGTAAGTGCCGCTGGTGGACCTACGCCCCAGGGCTTGTTCTCTCAGCTGTGAAGGGTTTGGTGTCCCAGAGAAGACATTGCCAGGCCCTCCAGGAACTCAGAAACATCTCCCTCTGACCTCACAGGGGTTCGTGACAGCGCTGTGTATTTGAACATCACTCATGGCGTTTAACGAGCCACTCTTAATTAACTGTTGCTTTAGCCATGCCTCATGTCCTAGGGAAGAGAGCTACAGCAGCTGTGTGCTCTTACTCATGCTGCCCATCCGCCATTTCAAGCGGACTTCGCGGAAACAGCCCCTTTCACGCTAGCAGATAGCAGCATCACTATGTCCACACGACAGTGCGAATTGTTTTTTTAAATGCACGTGCACATTTTGAAATGAGGCATTCACCCCATGAGTTTGCAAAAATATTTACCTTTTAAAAGCACCTGCAGCAGGAGGAATTGCAGAAAGCAAATGTGTTCTTGTGAGAAGAGGCTTCTTCCTACCCTCCCACAGCTCACGGAATCCAGTGTTAAAAGAGCAGAGAAAACTCGAGGAATAATTTAGAGGCACTGATAATGAAAAGGAAGGGGCTCATTGAAATGTTATAACCTGGACAAGAAGCATTTTTTCAACATTCTAATGTCTGGCATTTTGTTTGAAACTCTGTCTTGTTTCATTGATGTACCCATAGCATAAAGATTCCTCATTAGCTGTCATCCCTGAAACAATGCTATCTGTATTGTCCTGGCATTATGGGAACATGTCAGTTCATGTCACTGAGTAATGTGATTTTTATAAAGACAAATGAAATAGAAAAAAAAAGCATATTTTAAAATAGGAGAAACCTGGAAGCAAAATAATTACTGCTAGTTAAATAGAAATGAAGAAATAGGTATCATTCTGGGCCCAGTGCACATAAGAGAACCTTAGACAAGTATCAGTAAACAGGGACTCCTGGTAATGATGCTTAAATGCAACCACATGACCTTGTCCCATTGTGCTAATATGACAGGAGCCCGCTTGATGAGCCAAGTGATTAAAAGCAAATAAAATCATAAACAATATTCTATATTATCCCCAAGCAATGCCTTCATTAGTTGCTATGAAGCGAGAGGAATATGTCGCTCTTCCTGTGAAAGAAAAGAATTATCAGAACATTTCTAATCAGCCTGGCCAAAAATTTTTAAAAACTGCCACAGTAGCAAAAGTTTTATCAAATTGCTTCATTACATTTCCTGGCCCAGACACCATTTTCTTCCCACACAGGAGGTGATACTGCTGCCAGTCCAGTCAGCAGAGCTACCGGCTGGTAGTTCTGAGAACTACGGCGTGGCTTTGAACACCTGCTTCCTCCTCCAAGCTCTGCTCTAAGTAGGCATTCGGGTGGGTGAGAGATGCACTCCTTCCTCATCTCAGCACTGAGATACTGTTTTTTGTCTCTCACATCTCGTGTCTAAGATGCAGGCCTTTCAGATCCACCCGTGCCCAGCCTCCCTCTGTGCACCCTGCTACACACAGCCTCCCTCTGTGCACACCTTGCACACTCTGTGCTTCCTGCCACCTGGTCCCCTGTTGTTATGCCTCCAAGGATCCCTGTTACATGTGGAGTGAATTTCCAGCCTCTCATGGACCTGTCTAAATCCTATGCAATCCAGAAAGGTCTTGTCCTTTCTTTGGCTCACCTGACACCTCCTTTCTTTACTCTCTGATGTTCAACCATATGGCCTGTTGGGCTCCTGGGAACTTTGGCACTTGCTACTCACCATGACTAGGTCACTCCGTTTCTCTTTACTTGCCTCCTTCCCTTCCTATCTCCACCTAAGCATCCCTTTGGCAAATGTCCTTGTCCTCTGGTCCTAACTGGTCCTTCTTGGGTATTCTTTCTCATACTTGCCCATTATTTTAACTTATAGTAAAAATTAAATTAATAAACACATTGGCTTTCTTGTGGGTTTTAGTATTTCTTGCCTGTTTGAAAGACATTTCTTAGAGACCAATAATGCATTCCTCCTGGTTTTTAAGGGTGTGTGGTTTGGACTCTTCATGGGGCTCTGCTCCATTTCTCTATGCATCATTTGAATGAATCCAGGACTGGAGCCCTGCTTCCACTGGACACCTATGGAACTGCAGTGCTTACCTTATGTCTAGGCCTCATTGTTCTGTAGACAGATTGCAAAATACTCTGCTTACTGTTTTGAATCCCAAAAAACTCTGGAGGCTAGGGAGATAATGATACCCACGCAAAGACAGGAACATGAAGTCAGAGATAAGATGGCTTGTCACGAGTTACACAAAGTGTGGCAGAGTCTCGAGTCCAGCTTAGTTCTTTAGGAATCTAAGCTAGTAATGGTTCTCAAGCAATAACCAGTTATGTAAACACTGCTCGAAGTCTAACTCACCATTGTCCCTAGCACCAAACAAATTTCTGATCCTTAATGGATAAAAGTGTGACGGGCAGGAAGGCAGCATCCACTTCCTGAGCAGCTGGCAACTGTCTCCAGGGTCAGCTGTCTTTAAAACTAGGTGATACTGACTTTCTCCTCCAAGGAAGATGCCAGGGCAGAATGATTCTTTTCCTTTCCAAAGTAAAGAACAAGGAAGACTCATCGTCATTTTTCTTTTGGGAGACAGATTCCGACAGGGAGCAGTTCTGCCCACTGTATCATTACCCATGGGTGGACGAATGGCTCTGCTCTGCCTGTCATAATCTGTATGATACCTGGGTAGGTAGCTCAATGTCCAGAGACCTGGCCATGAGTGGACGGACAGTTCAGCAACACTCCATGAATAATGGCAGCTCCCATCACCCTTACCTTACCCATTTTCTCCTACTGTAGTCTACCTTAGAACCTGCCAGGCAAGCCACAGAAATTCTTTCTCTTCTCCTCTGCAAATGGGATTGTAGCCACATCAGACCAGGCTACAGTCCAGCTTCCTCTGTGTAGGAAATAAATCACACTAAGGCTTCTAAGATGTGGGTGCTCCCTTTTTATTTCACTCTTCCAGTGGATAGACGCTGCTGCAGGTAGGGCCTTTGGGAATGGTGAGCTCCAAGATGAAAGGGTCCCCAGTGCTGAGACAATGTGAAAAGGAGTACTATACACCAAAGAACCATATCTTGGGCTGCAATATTTCTTAAAAAAAAAAACCTGTAATTTTCACTGCATGTGAATAATACATTTCAGGGCATAAAAAACTCTGACAACTTTGTTCTTCCTTGGTCCTGTGTTTGCTGGGCTGTTGACTTGAATGCCAGATACATTAATATGAACCCTAAAGATTTTGATATGGAGGAGTCATTTATGTCAATGATGAAAATGATCTCCCCATCTCAAAGGGTGAAAAGATTGTAGGAATCATAAGACCAGGAAGTCTGCTGTGTGGTTGTGTCTCCTAGAAATGTCAAAGAGAACACACCTATGAAATCTCTTCAGTATGGCTGCTTAAACAAGACCTGAACAATGATGTCATCAGTGGGTGTACTATCATGAATGAGGGAAAGCTAACAGGACCTCAACCTAGACAAAGAGCTACAGATAACAAGTGACTTCTCAGAGAAGGAGAATCAGTCTTCCCCAGGGATGAGCCCTTTTGGTTGTCTAATACCAGGTGGTTCACCCTGATGTCATAATCACATAACCAACACTAACCAGACTCAGCATGCTCGTCGCTGTTTTTTTTTTATTTTTATTTTTATTAATTACACTTTATTTACTTTGTATCTCCCCTGTAGTTCCCTCCTTCCTCCTCTCCTCTCATCGCTGTTTTTAAGCATTCCCTCAATGCTTCGATTTTCATGCTGAGGGAAGTTGGCGAGTCCAGATTTCAAAGATGAATTCAGCTCCAGCTTGGGAGCTCTTACTGCTGCATTTTCTGTTCTGAGGAAATATTATTTTGGCCCCTCTGCTATTAATGTATAGCAGAGTTAGGGTGGGAAAGCACTTTTCTGATGATGATTGATGATGATGATTGATAATGATAATGGTCATAATGATTGTGGTGATGATGGTGGTGGATATAATGATAATAGCTATGTTTTGCTTTGCACATTTATGCAATGGCTGCTACCTCCAGCATCTATTATCCTTTCAAGGATATGCGAGTTAAGTAACATGCATTTTTCAATACTGGAGATGAACATCAGGGACCCATATGTGCTAGGCAAGTGCTCTCTCTGCCTGAGTCATAGCCACAGCTCCCATTCATTTTAAAGAAACAAGAATCAGAGGGTAAAGGCTGAAATCCAAACTTGGCTCTGGCTGTCTCCAAAAGCCACAGGCTCAAATTTCTCTGCTATACTTAAGAACAGTACTGATCTCTTCAAGAAATTTCACAAAAGTAAGTGAACCTTGGGGGTACTAGGAAACAAGACAGACATTTTATCCACTTTGAAGCGTTAGAATCAATTCACCTGCTGTGTCCCACCTTGTCCATACTAATGAGAGTCCTCAATCTCTCTCTCTCTCCCTTCCCTTCCTCCTGCTGACTCTTTGATTCTCTGTCTCTCTCCTTCCATCCCTCTCTTCCTCTGGCCCTCCCTTTCTCCTGACATAATATTGTATACGGGAAAGTACTGTGGCTCTATCAGCATGACAGTTCTTTTGAGAAGTACGGGGTGGAGTTGAGACTTTAAGACTGAAAGGGCATCAAGGCAAGCTGGCCAGCAGCAGGTATTGATATGGAGAGAGCCTAGCCTCTGCCAGCAGGAATAACATGGAAAACAACCTCTTCCTCTATCTGCTATCACTTGTTCCTTGGAGGGAGCAGATGATTTGCTGTCTTTGAGCCAGTTGCTTCCAAGAGGCCAACATTATAACACAGCACTCCACCCATGTGTAGTGTTTTCACTCAGTCTTTATGAAGATCCTGACCAGACTGGAATCAGCACATTTCTGAGTGGTTATAAACATCTCCATGTAGGAACTTGCCATGTGCAGTTTGAAAATGGGACCACACTCTATCAAAGTCATTTTGCCCTTCCGTCTTCCTGGAGGGTGTTCCTCAGCTGACTCCTAAGGGGAGGGCGTTTTAGAACACTGCTCTGGCTGTGTTAACTACACTAAAGAGGAAACTGGAGACCGACATATTATTCCAGCATAATTTGTTTCCTTGTAATGAATCAGTCCTAGCTGGGAGTATGATAAATTTAATTATAAGTGGCTTTGTATAGGTATGGCCAGTCCTTTACATATGCACCAGGTCTCATAAATTTTATTTTTAATAAATTGAGTGATAAAACTGAGGATAAACCAATGTATAGTAAGGAGTAATAGCCAATTTGTCTTCTGCTAAAAGGGTGAGCTGGTCCCTGGATGAGGTCTTCTACTTAAATAAGCTTCTCAGACCTAGGCCACTGGGCCAATCTCCTCAGTAGCGTACTTCATGAGTGACCTTTCTCTCGTTGGTGAAGCCCATGTGGTATTTTCAGTTGCTGGCAGCTGCCTCATAAAGAGCCTTGAGCACGGGAAGTCCACTGCCCATGCTCTGGTGGTCCAGCTGCTGCTGGCTTTGGCGTCAATAGCTGCTCCTGCTCTGTGCAGTTGTGGGCAAGCCACACTGTCTGTCTCTCCTCCAGGCTCTCTGATCCACAGTTCAGGTCTTCCTCAGGCTTTGTGCCTGGGAAGAAAAGCTGCTAGGCCCTGGAGTTCCAGCATTCATGTTCACCTTACATCCCATCATATGGGGACAGTTCCTATGAGAATGAAAAAGGCTTTTCATCTGGCTTCACTGGTCAAGGCTTTGTCAGCTCCACTCCATAGCTCATCCCTAGCACCATGGATGAGCACTAATGAGCCATACTGAAGCTAGAGATGGTACAGGGCCAGAGATGGTACATTTGTGTCTCTGAAGGCTCTTCATGAGTGGGAAGGAAGAAGAAAGAGTAAAATCTGCTCAGACAAATTATCCAGTCTGTGTGGGCAGAGTTTGTCTAGCAAAATGCTCACTAGGTAGCAATTAGAAGCCCTATTTCCATTCCTACCTTGGGGTCTTAGGGTCTGCATCTCTTGGTAAGCTTCAACACGGGCTGTGAGCCTCACTGCTGCCTTTTGCATGGCTTTCCGTCTTACTCTGGCCCAGGGGGCCTGAGAGGGGTTAGAGTTGGGAATCTCCCTTTGCCAGGCTAGATGCCTTTATGACACCTGATAAAATCAAAGACTGGGTTCTGTTGGACTGAGGGGATCTTTGGAGTTGGGCTTGTTAGATGGAAAAGGACCTTCTGTCACCTTCCTCTGCTGAGTTTGTGAGTGAGCACTTCCTGAAATCTTCCCTAGATTAGAATGTGAAACAGCTCCAGGAAGAGACACTAAACTGTGTCACCTCTCCCCCATGTATGGGTCCCTGAGGAATCCTTATCTCTTGGGTTCACTCACTTTGAGCCTTCATCATCTCCTCATCCACTGTGTAGGTATATCTAACCTGGTCCTGGACCCTCTGGAAGTGTCTATTTGCTTCTTTGTGTATTTTCTTCGTATGTACCCAAATATCTTTCTCAAATTTAGGGTACAGAAATGTCCTTGTGAACTCACTACTGTGGTGGGTCTGAGGAGAGGCACTCGTGTTTCATCTCTTCAACTTTTCAAGTGGGGTGGGAAGTTCCATGCACTGTGTTTGCACACTGGACCAGGCTTCGCAAAACTTTTTGTTTCTATTTTGTGTTTTCTGCATTCGTGTTTGTTATTTCCTTCAACCTGTATACTTGGTTTTCAATTTTCTCTTTCTTGTCTGGACTTGTAAGGCATTATCTCGGTCTATATTTTTGAATATTTTGTTTTTCCCTCACATAAGAAAATGAAGATGAAGCTTTTTCTCTAAGTACTGATTTAAAGACATGAAATAGCTAGTGTCTTCTGCTCTATGTGTCAGGTAGAAGAAAAGACCTTGTTTCAAAAGGAAAAGTGGAGAGAGATTGTCATTGACTTCTGGCATGCCCAAGCATAAGCTCACACACACACATACTCACACACACACATACACACACACACACCTGCATACACACATGCATCTTTATTTTCATGTTATTAAAGATATATGTGTGTTTTTGTTTGTGTGTATGTGTAGCTGGAGAACAACTAGCCCTCTTCTTGCTTCGGCAGGTTGGTGAACTTCTGTGCTCACACTCCTCCACCCTCCACCCCTTCACATCTCTATCCCTTCACATCTTTACATCTCCACCCTTCAGCCTCTACCACCCCACATACATATCCATTAAAAATAAAACAAATATTCTTAATATATATGTTTATATATGTGTGTGTGTATATATATATATATATATATGATTGTAAACTGAAAAAATTACTGAGTCAGTGGTGAACACTGAAATGCTCCTCCCCGCCCTCACTATCCTCATTTGAGAAATCTAATCATCTCATCCTCTGGGCCTAGATACTGAAAAAGATCAAAGTTAACTGCATATTACAAAAACATGCATGTGGACTGAGTGATGAAAAGGAATATTACATCCATCTTTAGTCTAGCATGCCAAATGTGACCTTTTTACCAATGCATGCTCTATTTGCCAAAATTGTAATAGCACAACTTGAGGTCTCCTATAAAATTTATGGTTTTGTCCTGATCTCAGATACTTAACATTTCTTTTTGTGTACATCTATAGCTATGAACACCTGACTATTGGACATTTTGTTCAGTTTAAAATCCTAATTTATGCTAAAAGGATTCCATGTTTTTAAGTTAAAAAAAAAAAAAAGACATACGGAAGCAAGAAGGTGGTCATCACAGTCTTGTCCCAGCATTGATGCTGCAAACAGCAACATCAATGAACTTTATAGAGTTCATGGAGAGATGATTTATCTCTTAGTGTTTGAGCACAGATGTTGCCTTAGAGGTTTAAAGGAGGCCAGTCTTCACAGTGAAGATTTTAAAATTATTTCAACAACACGCAGAAGTCAGACTGCAGATCCCACTCATAGAAGAGACAGTGTTTAACAGCATAAGTGCCAAATGTTCTTATGAAAAAATGTGTCCATCAAAAGAAATGTTTGATTTGTAAAGTACTTACACTCAAGGCTGTCTTCTTAAGAGGAGGCAACAGCTCGACACAGAGGTGGAAATCCATTCCAAGGAGAAAAATGTTCTGCTGGATTCCTGGACCTTTCTGTTTTGTTCTGGGTTCCATGTTGAGACCTGTCCTGTTGATATGGCTGTTACTGAAAGTCTGTGGCATCTGTGAGTACAGGCTTCACTCTGGGTGCCCTTTGCTCACCGCAGAGAAGATGTGAGCTGCTAAGAGCACTGCTCTTGAGATCTACAGGTCTTCTCATCGGCTGCCTTAGTCATTTGTAACTAAGGGAACAAATGACTGTAAGAAAACATCTCAAAGGCATAGTTTTTTTTCAGTACAATATTTTATACATTTTTTCATTTTATTTTTGAGATTATGATATAATTACATTTCTTCTTTCTGTTGCCTCTTTCCAAGTGTTCCCATATACCCCTCCTACTCTTTTTCATACAGACCATGAATTTAAGAGGTAATCATTAAACAATAGGAATCTTTTTCTTAGAGTCTGAGGCTGGGAAGTTCAGCAACAAGCGTGAGTCAGGTTTCTGGTCTGGGACTGTTCCCCCGGGGATTGCTTTGCCTAGGTGTCCTTGCATGTGCCAGTGTGGACTGTCTGGTTTGAGAAGTGGCCCTGTTAAGAAAGCTGTGCAGTGCTTAATCTATTGAGGAAAACTGTTACATGCTTACCAACCTCTCAGTTTAGCTATAATACGATGCTTTTTTTTTTTATAATTTGGAGGGGTTAGTTTTAGGGCTATGTCAGCCTGTTTTACCTTACTGTGACAAGACACCTAGTAAAAACTACCTAATGAAGGAAGGGATTATATTGATTCATGGTTTGGAGCAAATTCTGTTCTTCATTCTGAGAAAAGCATGGCAGCATTCCTTCCTTTTGTGTTGGTGAGAGTGTGAGCTCTACCTAATGTTTGGTGGTGGATCTTTGCATCTGCTTCCATCAGTT
Source organism: Psammomys obesus (assembly GCF_907164565.1). Lineage (NCBI taxonomy): Eukaryota > Metazoa > Chordata > Mammalia > Rodentia > Muridae > Psammomys > Psammomys obesus. The sequence continues at coordinate 284,448 of NW_026596440.1, read as the reverse complement.
GCTGGAGGAAGCCTCTTTGATGATGATTAGGCTATAAGTATAGCAATCTATGGGTATAGCAGAAAAACATTAGGAATCACTTCATTTTTGTACATTGTTTTAGTTTATTGGAATGTGGAAGCATGCCAAAATGCCTGTATGTGGTGATGGTGGGAATGTGAGAGAAACATTGTTCACATCATGATGGATCAGGAAGCAGTGACCAGAACCAAAGGATTCCCTTGGTGGCCTTCTTCCAGCAGCCTGGTCATACCTTCTATAAGTTCTGTAATCTCCCTGCCCCCCAAATGCCACAGGTTAGGGAAGAAACATTCAAAACATGATTCTACCGGGGTCATTTTCTATTTACACAACAACAAAGGTCAAATGGGTTTGTGTCTCTTTGTAATAAGGTGACAGCAAGGCCTATGTCTTCTTTATATTTAGCACACAGGTGACCTAGGTGCAAGGCAAGATCCAGAATGTCTTAATAACACATGCCAGAAGGATGTGCTGCGAAACTGTATACATGTCTGAAAGTTTAAAAAAAAATTAACAATGCTTTTGCTAGACTGTTTCATGGAAACTCTTTTTAGGTTTGCAATACATCAACAACTTAATAGACATTATCTAATCCCCTTGGCATTTTTTGTCAAATTTTAAATCCTAACTAGGAATGGAGAATCCATAATCAAGATGCCCTTGTGATAGGAAAATCTATTTGTCTTTGAGCTTTCAATTAGCATCCTCTAATTATATATGTGTGTCTATCTGACTTTGCTCATTATGTCAATTTGACATCTTCAGCCCTACCCATACCCTGTCTTGTTGCTCTTGAATGCTTTCCAAGATTATAAAGATGATTTTTTTTATGTTTTACCATGTTACTTCCCAATTTCAATAACTATTGTTCACAATGAAAAAATTATAAAAGAAGAGCACAATTCCCATTATGAGACAAGTTATAGCCCTGATCTGGCTCCGGTAGTTAGTGATATCTCTGTATCTTCACAGGAGGTGGCAGGAAGCAGGATGGGCTTTCTGCTACCACTGCTGTTATTCTAAGACCTCAGCAGAGGCCTTTGTAATGCATGAGCCAGAGACAAAAGGACAAAATAGTTGTACTAGAAATGGAAAGAGCATTAGATAGGGCTTTGCACAGAGGTGGACACGTGTGACTTCACCTTGAATACGTCCAGGATGACATCAGTTAGAAAATGCCCTGCAGATGGCCTCGGGCTCTCAGAAGAGTGTGGAAGAACCTCCCAGTTCTGACTTAGCAAATCAGGCATCTTAAGAGATTGCTTCGGCGGGGCAAGATGGCAGCGCCGGGAGGACTCTCATTCTGAGGAGCAGCACAGCAGGATTGGCACAGTGACCAGCAATCAGAACTCGCGGCCATAAAACACAAGTGGTTGTGTTTCTCAGGTGAGAGGATACCCCACGGTGGGGGATTCGATCAGCTTTAACTCACCCGGCAAAACCGCGGAAGAGATCCCCATTCCGCCAGGCGCTTGGTCGCCAGCCCAGAGCTACCCGCCAGCGCGATCTGGTCACGGTCCCAGACTGAACTGTGGGCCCACAACACCATAGACTGGATCTCCCAGTCGAGAGATAACCCCACAGAGCAGGAAACAATTGGGACCGACCCCAGGTTACCCAGACATCCCCTGGAAAAGACTCGGGTTCCGCGGGTGCCCCAGGAGCCAGCCCGGACCCAGAGCCGGGAGGGACAAAGGCGCCTGCCTGCACAGAGCCCCGCCTGCGCGCGTGATTCGCCGCCTCAGATAGAACTGTGGGCACCAGGGCAACAGGGCACCAGACTGCGTGTCTCTGGCAGGAGGAAACCCCCAGCGGAGGGGGTCAGCAGCTCTAACGCTTAGGACACCCAGCACCAAAACACTTCCTGGACTCACGCAGACTCTAGTGCAGGCAGAAGCGCTGTGCTCTGCCGCCATTGTTGCGTTCCCCTGGGGCACTGGGACACACAGCTGCAACCTCGGACCTGCAGGAGTTGAAGAGCTATTACAGCAGCCCTCAGATACTGTGCCAGGGATCGGCCAGTTGTCCCTGGCTGGACTGCCAAAACTGTAGGAATCCCTGATCCTTCAGGGGGGCTGCACCCACAGCGTCTGGACCAGAGCAGTGCCTGTAGCCGCCATCCCAGACAGAGACACACAGCTTCTGGTCCAGAGTGAGGCACCCAGCCTCCAGACCAGAACAGTGCCCCCAGGTGCCAAATCAACCTAGGTGCACATTCTCCAGGTCCAGAGCAGAGCAATCAGCCTTTGGCCCAGAGAGTTGCTGAGTGCACCTCCCACTTTCTCAGACAGAACTGTGCGCCCCAGGATAACAGACTGAGTTTCCCTGTTGGGAGAAAACCCCATAGCTAGGGAATCAGCAGTTTCTTCAAGAGGACTGTACATGGAAATTTAGTGAGCAGCAGCACACTAAATTTATAACAAGAAACCCAGCAGTGGGGCAGCTGTCTTGAGAAATTTTATGGGTAAGAGGAGATCCCCCCCTGCCTAACATAGACCACAGCTACTACTCAGGGCTATAAACCTGAGGTGAGCAGTGGCATCTCCGGAGAAACACTGGCCATACAGTGACCATAACCAAAAATCAGAGAAGGACTCCTTCAGGAAAAATCATCTTCCGGCCAAGGGGATACTCCCTACCTCAGGACTCCAGGAAGCACAGAAACTAACAGCCAAAACCTAAGTCAGCCCAATGGGTAGAGGTCAGCGTAAAGGCTCAACCAACAAAAGACAGAGCAATATGGCATCTCCAGAACCCAGCCATCCAGGGGCGAACAGCCCTGAACAATGCAGCATAATAGAAAATCAAGAAGAGGACCTTACATCTATGTTGATGAAGAGGATAATAGAGGAGACAAATAAAATACGTAAAGAATTAGAGGAAGATAAAACCAAACAGATCATGGCTATCCGTAAAGAAATGGAGGAAGATAAAGACAAGCAAATTAGGGCCATCCGTGAAGAAATACGGGAAGATGCAGCCAAACAGCTTGTGGCCTTCAGAGAAGAAATAATTAAATCACTGAAAGAAATCAAAGAGACAGAGTTGAAGGAACTAAAAGAAAAAGAGGAAAATACAAGCAGACAGGTGAAGGAAGTAAACAAAACAACTCAAGACCTGAAGATAGAACTAGAAAAATTAAAGAAAACACAAATGGAGGAAATAATGGAGAGGAAGAATTTAGGGAAGAAAACAGGAACTACAGAGGTAAGCATAACCAACAGAATACAAGAAATGGAAGAAAGAATCTCAGGTGTAGAAGATACAATGGAAGAAATCGATGTATCTGTCAAAGAAAATGTGAAATCCAAAAAATTCCTGACACAGACCGTCCAAGAAATCCAAGACAATATGAAAAGACAAAATTTGAGAATAATAGGAATAGAGGAAAAAGAAGACTCCCTTCTCCAAGGCCCAGAAAATATTTTCAACAAAATCATTGAAGAAAATTTTCCCAAGTTAAAGGAGAAGCCAATAAGGATACATGAGGCCTACAGAACACCCAACAAATTTGACCAGAAAAGAAAATCCTCCCGCCACATAATAATCAAAACAGTAAGTATACAGAACAAAGAAAAAATACTAAAAGCTGCAAGGGAAAAAGGCCAAGTAACATATAATGGCAAACCCATTAGAATCACACCTGACTTTTCAACAGAAACTATGAAAGCCAGAAGGGCCTGGACAGATATCATGCAGACCCTAAGAGAACACAGATGTCAACCCAGGCTACTATACCCTGCAAAACTCTCAGTCCTCATAGACGGAGAAAACAAGATATTCAATGACAAAAACAAATTTCAACAATACCTACACACAAATCCAGCATTACAGAAGACACTGGAAGGGAAAATACAACCCAAGAAAATTAGCTTCTGTCAAGAAAACACAGGAAATAATTAACCTTACTACAGCAAAACAAAAAGCAACCAAGCACACAAACTTATGAACACAGCCAACATCAAAATCAAAGGATCTAACAGCCACTGGTCATTAATCTCTCTCAACATCAATGGACTCAACTCTCCAGTAAAAAGACACAGATTAACAGAATGGATACGTAAACAAAACCCAGCAATCTGTTGCATACAAGAAACACACCTAAGACACAAAGATAGACATTACCTGAGGGTAAAAGGTTGGAAGATGACTTTCCAAGCAAATGGACCCAAGAAACAAGCAGGAGTAGCCATTCTAATATCTGATAAAATAGACTTTCAACCAAAAATAATAAAAAGAGATGAGGAAGGACACTTCATACTCATCAAGGGAAAATTCCACCAGGAAGACATCACAATCCTGAACATCTATGCCCCAAATACAAGAGCACCCACATTTGTAAAAGAAACATTGATAAAATTTAAACCACATATAGATCCCCACACATTAATAGTGGGAGACTTCAACACCCCACTCTCAACAAAGGACAGGTCAACAAAACAGAAATTAAACAAAGAAACAATATCTCTGACAGAGGTCATGAATCAAATGGACCTCACAGACATCTACAGAACTTTACACCCAAACACAAAAGAATTTACCTTCTTCTCAGCACCTCATGGAACCTTCTCCAAAATAGACCATATAGTTGGTCACAAAGCAAGCCTCAACAGATACAAGAAGACTGAAATAATCCCTTGTATCCTGTCTGATCACCATGGAATAAAGCTGGACTTCAACAACAACAGAAATAGCAAAAAGCCTACACACTCATGGAAACTGAACAACTTGTTACTAAATGACAGCTGGGTCAGGGAAGAAATAAAGAAAGAAATTAAAGCCTTTCTAGAACTCAATGAAAATGAAGACACAACATACCCTAACTTGTGGGACACAATGAAAGCAGTGCTAAGAGGAAAGTTCATAGCACTAAGTGCCTTCAAGAAGAAATTCGAGACAGCTCATTCAAGCAACTTAATGGCCCACTTAAAAACCCTAGAAAAAGAAGAAGCAGACACACCAAAAAGGAGTAGACGGCTGGAAATAATCAAACTCAGGGCTGAAATCAATCAATTAGAAACAAATAAAACAATTCAAAGAATCAATGAAACCAAGAGCTGGTTCTTTGAGAAAATCAACAAGATAGACAAACCCTTAGCCAAGCTAACTAAAAGGCAGAGAGACACCACCCAAATCAACAAAATCAGAAATGAAAAGGGGGACATAACTACAGACACTGAGGAAATCCAAACAATCATTAGGACTTACTTCAAAAGTCTATATGCCACAAAATTTGAAAATCTAAATGAAATGGACAATTTTCTTGATCGATTTGACTCACCAAAGCTGAATCAGGACCAGGTAAATCAACTAAATAGTCCTATATCCCCCAAAGAAATAGAAGCAGTCATCAAAAGTCTCCCATCCAAAAAAAGCCCAGGACCAGATGGCTTCAGTGCAGAATTCTACCAGACCTTCAAAGAAGAGCTAACTCCAATTCTCTTCAAACTATTCCACAAAATAGAAACAGAAGGAACATTACCAAACTCATTCTATGAAGCCACAATCACCTTGGTACCTAAACCTCACAAAGACTCAACAAAGAAAGAGAATTTCAGGCCAATCTCCCTTATGAACATTGATGCAAAAATACTTAACAAAATACTTGCAAACCGGATCCAAGAACACATCAAAGATATTATCCACTATGACCAAGTAGGCTTCATCCCAGGTATGCAGGGGTGGTTCAATATACGGAAATCCATCAATGTGATCCACCATATTAACAAACTGAAAGAAAAAAACCACATGATAATCTCCCTAGATGCTGAAAAAGCATTTGACAAAATCCAACATCCATTCATGTTTAAAGTACTGGAGAGTTCAGGGATACAAGGCACATATCTAAACATAGTAAAGGCGATATACAGCAAGCCTATAGCCAACATCAAACTGAACGGAGAGAAACTTAAAGCAATCCCACTGAAATCAGGGACAAGACAAGGCTGCCCACTGTCTCCATATCTCTTCAACATAGTGCTGGAAGTCCTTGCTAGAGCAATAAGACAGTCGAAGGAGATCAAGGGGATACAGATGGGAAAGGAAGAAGTCAAATTATCACTATTTGCAGATGATATGATAGTATATATGAGTGACCCCAAAAACTCTACCAGGGAACTCCTACAGCTGATAAACACCTTCAGCAAAGTGGCCGGATATAAAATTAACTCAAAAAAATCAGTAGCACTCCTGTATACAAAAGACAAAAGGGCTGAGAAAGAAATTAGAGAAACAACACCATTCACAATAGCCACAAATGACATAAAGTACCTTGGCGTAACCCTAACCAAGGAAGTCAAAGACTTGTATGAAAAAAATTTCAAGTCTCTGAAGAAAGAATTAGAGGAAGATATGAGAAGATGGAAAGATCTCCCATGCTCATGGCTTGGCAGGATTAACATAGTAAAAATGGCCATCTTACCAAAAGCAATCTACAGATTTAATGCAATTCCCATCAAATTGCCAACACAATTCTTTACAGACCTGGAAAGAAAAATTCTCAACTTTGTATGGAATAACAAGAAACCGAGAATTGCTAAAACAATCCTCTACAATAAAAGATCTTCTGGAGGTATCTCCATCCCTGATCTCAAGCTGTACTATAGAGCAACAGTTATAAAAACTGCATGGTACTGGCATAGAAACAGAATGGTGGATCAATGGAATCGAACAGAAGACCCAGAAATAAACCCACACACTTACGGACACCTGATTTTTGACAAAGATGCCAAAACCATACAATGGAAAAATGATAGCATCTTCAACAAATGGTGCTGGTCCAACTGGATGTCTACATGTAGAAAAATGAAAATAGATCCATACTTATCACCCTGCACAAAACTGAAGTCCAAGTGGATCAAAGACCTCAACATACAACC